>NC_135376.1:61897500-62240000 GCF_049243985.1 Paroedura picta | reverse complement strand
AAGTAGGGTATTAGTAGTTTGGCTTGGCATAGATGATAGAAAGTGTGCTACGCTACTTTCATGATCTGTGCCTCTATAGAGATGGAAGCATCAAAGATCACACTTAGGTTTCTGTCGGAGTGAGCTACTGATAACTGAAGCCCATAGAGGCTAGGCAGACTTGCTTCCTTGTTTGAACACTTCCTGCAATATTGTAATGCTCCTTTACACATCTAAGGTGCAGCCTCATTTGGAATACCAAATGCAGTTCTGGTCACTGTATCACTATGTCAATTTGATTCCTCTTAGAAATGTAATCTTGGCAAAGCTAGAAGTCTGAAATCAAGCAAGTATGAAAGGATATCAGTGCTGGGGTGGGGGGACAGAACATGCTAACCAAGATGAGTTGGAACACTTTTCCCACAAAGAAAGGCTGAACAGACTCGGAGTTTTCAGTTTAGAAAAGATATAACTAAGGAGACAGGATAGAAGTTTATAAAATGATGCTTCGGGTAGAAAGAGTGCCCTCCCACACAACACTAGAACGGTGACATCCAAATAAGTTCATGCGCAGTAAATTACAAAACAAAATACTTCTTTACATGACGAGTGACCAAAATGGGGAATTTGCTGCCAGAGGATATAGTGATGGCCACAGAAATAGGCACTAAAGGATAGGGGGGGAAAGTCAAGCAAGTTCAGATGATTACAGCATTCACTGTACAGCATTCACAGAGAAAACACAGTAAACACAAAGGACAAAAGTAGAAGATGAAGATTTGGTTGTTATATGTCATTTTCTCTACCAGAAGGAGTCTCAAAGTGGCTTACAGTTGCCTTCCCTTTCCTCTCCCCACAACAGACACCCTGTGAGGTAGGTGAGGCTGAGAGAGCCCTGATATTACTGCTCCGTCATAACAGCTTTATCAGTGCTGTGGCGAGACCAAGGCCACCCAGCTGGCTGCATGTGGAGAAGGAGCGGAGAATCAAACCCAAGTCGGTACTCCTAACCACTACACCAAGCTGGCTCTTTGCTGAAAGCAAAGATAAAGTGTATTATTTATCTCCCTAATGGGTGTAACACTTCATGTATCTAAGAATGAAGCCTCTGCCCCTTGAAAGTACTTTAGATTCTTCCTTACAGATGTTATATTTCACATGGGAAATCTATGTAAACTTTTAAGTACCATCGTAAAGAGCAACCAATGTGGAGTGGGCTCATTGAACAGTACTGAAAGAAAAAAAATTACAAGTCAAGGAAAGCAAACACAAGTTTTCCTTCTATAAGGTATCAGCACTTGTCTTATCTCCATTGTCTTTTTATACAGATCTGGAATTTTTAACCTGGCTGAACAGTCAGTATGAGAAAGACATCCATATCTTATTTTTGATGTTACTAATATCTGATATACTCCAGAAAAGCAGCAGTCAAAGCAGCAGCAGAACTACCTGAGGGTGGTGACATCTATCAGCATGGTCTCCACCCCCTCATTCCTCCACAGCACTTTAGAGAGGGAAAGGATATATTTTGACTCAGCACATTAATTTTCTTTGTGGAAAAAAATGGTTTCGCTGCCATTCACTTTGCCATAAACTGGTAGTTATTAAAAAAATTAAGCTGTCCAGAGTGCCTGTAGAATATACATGATCTAAATAAATAAGTCCCACATAACTGACTACATGAATAGCTTGACCTTTTATCTAAGCTGATAGTAACCATCTGAAAGCCATCTCAAATAGAACTGGGGACCTCATGTTTTGAACTCTTATTTTTGCCAGACAACTCATGTTCGAAAGACAGTTAGTTAAAACACCATCGGCCATATACCTGGATGCATAAGAAAAGTCAGCAGTTCTTTACTTAGGAAATGCTTATGCCACCTCTCTAGAGATCTGCTCAGGGCAGGTTACAACTAAGACAATAAAGCCAAGCCATTAAAACAAGCCACTAAAAAACAGGCCAACATCATTAGGACAAGTCAGGGCATTTCACATAAAACAGAGTAACCTAAAACGACCTGGATAAAAATGATTCTTGACCCAGAAGCAGACCATAAAACAAATGTTAATTAAAAGCTTAGGTGAAAAAGGAATGTTTTATCCTGGTGAAAGTAAGAAAGGTACCAGGTTAGCATCATGGGGTAGAGCATTCCAAAGGGCAAGTACCATCTCTCAAAATACCTCATCTCTGGTCAATACCAAGCTCATCTCTAAAGGTGTGTCAGAGAGACCAGACTATAGAGAAGAGGATCTTAACCAGCAAGTTGGACAACATGGATGGAAACAATATTTCAAGTACTCTGGTCCCAAGACGTTTAGGGACTAGGAATGAAAACAGATGGGCACCCAGTGCAGATTCTTCTACAGAAGCTTCCAACAATAACCTAGCTTCTATCTTTACATAGAATCATAGAATCAGTTGGAAGGGGCCATACAGGCCATCTAGTCCAATCCCCTGCTCTATGCAGGATCCGCCCTAAGCATCCTAAAGCATCCAAGAAAAGTGTGTATCCAACCTTTGCTTGAAGACTGCCAGTGAGGAGGAGCTCACCACCTCCTTAGGCAGCCTATTCCACTGCTGAATTACTCTGTGAATTTTTTTTCCTGATATCTAGCCTATATCATTGTACTTGTAGTTTAAACCCATTACTGCGTGTCCTCTCCTCTGCAGCCAACGGAAACAGCATCCTGCCCTCCTCCAAGTGACACCCTTTCAAATACTTAAAGAGGGCTATCATGTCCCCTTTCAACCTCCTTTTCTCCAGGCTGACCAACTGAACCTTCCAAACAGTTGTCAAAGCATTCCCACATGAAGCACACTACAGTAATGTAATCTACATGTAATCTAATCTACAGGGATCTGTCCTGGGCCCTGTGTTATACAACATACTCATAAATGATTTGGATGAAGGAATAGAGGGAGTGCTTATTACATTTGCAGACAATACTAAACTGGGAGGGGTAGCAAACACACCAGAAGACAGAATCAGGGTACAAGATGATCTTGACAGGCTGGAAACTAGGCTAAAATGAATAAAATGTTCAATAATGGAAAATGTGAAGTTCTGCATTTAGGTAGGAAAAATCAAATGCATGACTATAGGATGGGTGAGACTTGTTGGACAGTAGCACATATGAAAAGGATCTGGGGGCGTCTTATTCTCTGAACATGAGAAAAGGATCTGGGAGGGGGACTAATTCGCTGAACATGAGTCAGTAGTGTGACTCGGTAGCTAAAAAGGCAAATGGGATTTGGAGCTGTATTAAAAGAAGTATAGTGTCCAGATCACATGAGGTGATGTTACCACCTTACCCGGCCCTGGTTAGACATCAACTGGAGTACTGTGTTCAGTACTTCACTACAACTGAAGAAAGATGTAGAGAAACCTGAGGGTGTTCAGAGAAGGGCTACAAAGTTGGTGAGGGGTTGGGAACCAAGTCGTATGAAGAAAGGTTGAGGGAACTTGGTCTGTTTAGCCTGGAGAGAAGACAACTAAGATGTGATATGATATGATAACCATCTTCAAATACCTGAGCAGCTATCATATAGAAGATGGAGCAGAGTTGTTTTCTGTTGCCGCAGAGGGTCGGACCAGAACCAATGGGTTAAAATTAATTCAAAAGCATTTTCAGCTAAACATCCGGAAGAAGTTCCTAACAGAGCGGTTCCCCAGTAGAACAGGCTTCCTCAGGAGGTGGTAAATTCTCCTCCTTTGGAAGTTTTTAAGCAGAGACTAGGCAGTCATCTGAAAGAAATACTGATTTTATTAATTTAAACAGATTGTGAGTTGGTGGGCAGGTAGTTGTGACTTACTGCATTGTGCAGGAGGTTGGGCTAGATGACACTGGAGGTACCTTCCAACTCTATGATTTTATGATGCTGCCACCATTTTAAGTGATTTTATAAAGCCAGTAGGCCACAGGCATGTTTGCTCTTGGTTCCCCTGCCCCTCATGTTTTCATGCACCAAAACAGACACAGGGGCAGCCATTTTGGCACTTCACAAAGTACAGGGGGCAGCACTTCAGCCTGCCATGTTCTAGTCCCAAATGCTGTGATCCCTGCATAACCTCTCCCAGTATTTTCATGCAGATGTTAAACAGTTTGGAGGATACCTGTGAAACTTGAGCCTCAGGGGAGGGCGGTATAAAATGTAAAAATAAATTAAATAAATAAATAGCATCATACATATGGAAGGGACCATACATGCCATCTAGTCCAACCGCATGCTCAATGCTGGACCAGCATCCTTGATAAGTATCTGTCCAGCTTCTGCTTGAAGACAGCCAATGAGGGGGAGCTCACTACCTCCTTAGGTAGCAGACTCCACTGCTGAACAACTTTGTGAAAACTTTTTCCAAATATCTAGCCAGTACACATGATTTAAACCCAATGCTGTTAGTCCTCTCTTCTGCTGCCAACAGGAACCACTCCCTGCCCTCCTCTAAATGACAACCTTTCAAATATTAGACAGCAAACATGTCCCTTCCCAACCTCCTCTTCTTCAGGCTGAACATTCCCAAGTCCCTCAGTCTTTCCTCATAGGGCTTGGTCCCCAGGCCTCGGATCATCCTCATAACTCTCCTCTGAACCCTTTCAATTTTGTTCACATCCTTTTTGAAGTGGGGCTCCACAGTACTCCAGGTCTGGTCTGACCATGTGGTATACAGTGGGATTACAACATCTTGTGATTTTGATGTGATGCCTCTGTTGATACAGCCTTCTTTACCGTTGTATCACACTCTCTGGTCCTATTTAGCTTATAATCCACAAGTACCTCAAGATCTCATTCACACACACTGCTACCCAGAAGTATATCTCCCATACAGTATACATGCTTTTCATTTTTGTGGCTTATATGTAGAACTCTGTACTTATCCTTATTGAATTGCATCTTGTTCTCATTGGCCCATTTTACAAGTATGTTCAGATTTCATTTATCTCTTATCTTCTAGGATTTTGTTACTTTCCCCAAATTAGTAGCATCTGCAAATTTAATGTGGAGTCCCTGCACCCCCGCATATCACTGATAAAAATGTTGAAAATACTGGCTCCAGTACTGAGCCCTGTGGCACCCCACTACTCACCTTCCTTCCATCTGATGAAATACCATTGACAGCTACTCTTTGGGATATTCTACTTACTAGTAAATGGGTTTGGGCACAATTAATATGACCTGTTCCCCTCTAAAACTTGTTTTTCCACCTTGACAGTCTTTTTATATGCTTGGACTTGATGGGCCTCTCCTGAAGACATGTAACTCAAACCTCAAATCCATCCCTCATACTGCAGTGGAAATCAACAGAAAGATTTTCTGCCCTTTCAATATACTCCAAAAAAGCAAAAAAAGATTTCATCCTCTTTACATCCATGTCCAACTCAGCCACATATTCTACCAGCTTGATAGAACATGGTAATTGCATTTCCAGCAGAGGCAACATAAAACCAGGGTCACTGCCTCCCATATATTTCATTACTGAAAAGAGATATTAGATTCCTTTTCCTGTATTATAGTTGACTTTTCTTCCCATCCTGCTCCTCCATCCCAAATCAGGAATAATTTAACCAATAATATTCTTGCTCACTTCCAAGTATTCCTTGGGAAGTGGTAACCTTGAAAACTATCTCTCTGTTCAGCAAATGTATTGCTTTATTGCTCTTGTCTTCTCAGTAGGTATCCTGCCACCTTCCTAAGCAGAAGCACCTCAGCTTTGCTCCTCTCTGCAGGAATGAAACTGTAATATAACTGCTAGTGCCCCAGGTACAACTCAAACAACTTTCCCTTAAGAAAATTAAATCCTGCAGATGAAGTAGTTGGCAGCACTAAGCAAAGCCACTTTTAACCAAACATGCAGGACATTATCAAATGATGACACTAGAAGTCATATATCTTAGATGCAAAAAAAGTCCATTTAAACCAGCAGTATCCTAATTCAATAAAGTCTAGCAAGCCATTTTAATAGCCCTTAAAACTTAGAAAATCCCCTGGAGGCATATAACAGCTCAAGTCCAGTGGGTATGAGTGCCTTGCATCACTGATCAATTTGTATATTGAGGCTATGGGGCCAAAAGAAACACAATGCAATAATGAAGTCAGTTAGTGACAGTCTCTCTCTCACACACACACACAGAACTACACGTTATATAAAAGCATCTAAATTACACAACATATCCTACAGTCTCTGTGACAAATAAAATGTTACTGTTATGCTTAATTCTGAGTACAAACCATTTTCTATTTAGAATATATGTTTAAAAAATTCTCCAGCTTGCATTGGAGAAAAATTCTTCTCTTGTACTTTGCAGAGCAGCAGCAGCCCAGCACCATTGTAGAGCAGAGAGAAGGGCGCATTCCCATTCCCAGCAGTTCTTCCCCTGGGAAAGAACAACCCCACGGGCTTGGATAGGGAAAAGTAAAATCTTCTCTTTCCTGGAAGTTGTGGATCCTGGGACCAGCAGGATTCTAGGGGGACAGTGTTTTCCCATCTCTGGCAGTAACAAGCATCCAGGACTAGAATGTTCTGACCAGCTTGTACACGGGAGGAAAGGGTTCCCGTACCACATGGGCAGCAGGAGGAAATGGATAAAGTAGATAGAGGCTTACATATTCCCACAGGATTGCTGCTGTTCAAATAACTTCTTTAAAAATGTCTTTAAAAAACAATAGTCTACAGGGAAGCTCTGATAGGAAATGGTCCCATCTACTTCCTAAGAACTCGGAGGTGGGGGGCAGCACAATAATGCCCACAGGCACTGTTTCGGGAAACATTGCAACACCTAGTCCAGCATCCCAATTACCATAGCAGCTATCCAGTTGCCCTGCATGGTCAACAAAGAGAACAAAGAGGCGGAGTCTTTCTGATCCTAGCTCTGCTACTGAGAGGGTCTGGATCTCAAGGTTTCCGTTAATCGGTGGACAGAAGTCATTGATGGACCTCTCCTCCATAAATCTGCCTAATCCCCTTTAAACCCATCTATGCTATGCCAGGTTGATTCCTCTTAGAAATGTAAGCTTATTAAAGCTAGAAGCCTGAAGTCAAGCAAGTATCAACCAGGTACTTAATGACCCTGGGAAGTAAACAGACGGCAATCTCAGCAGGGCTCTCAACAGGTAAGTAGAGATAAGTCTGAAAGGTGCTTAGTCAGTTGTTCAAAATGAAAAACCAGGCCAATATGGAACTGATCTCTGCAATGCTACCCTTTTGACTTCTTTAAGTCAAAAGGGTGGCATTCAATTGTATTGGACAAGAGACTGGCAGCACTCTGTTTTGCCAGCTACCATAGTGGCATCAACAGTTACTATTCTGGGTCCCATCACCAGAGACCCCAGTTCAAGGTCTCCTGTTAAAGCGAATTGGTAAAAATGAAGATGAACATTGGCATCACAATCTAATTTTTCATTGCATACCCCTCCCAAATTGGATGGTAAACTGATTGTACTCGCTCAGCCTGCTATGCTGCAGCTTCATGTTAATTCATGTTTATTCCAAATATTTTCAATACTGCAAAGTTAAGTATGTACCCAAGTTTCTTACCACATCTTTTCTGTAAAGGACTTCTAGGATGTTACTGAGCAATTGGCAACAGGCTTCCAAGTCCTCCTGCCTTTCCAGATGATACTTCAGCTGATCTGTCATCATTGGCAGCAAAATCTCTCTGCAGTCTGCATATTTAAGAAAAGGAGGAATTAAGGTGTGGGTTAAAAGATTTATTTTTGAATAAAGGGATATCAACAATTCGTGAGATGCTTTCAAAAGATACCCATGTTGGTCCACAGAAGAGCAGCTAGATTCAAGTCTAGTAACTCATTCGAGACCAACAAGATTTTTGAAGTATAACCTTTCAGGAGTCAAAGCTGCATTCAGAGATGTGACTAAGGGATCTAAACATTGTTGGTCTCTAAGGTTCTAAAGGACTTGATCAGTTAGCCAGCTAAGGAGATTTTAAAGAGAGCTATTACTTTGAAATCTCAAGAATAGGTAATATTTAGTATAGTAACTGTTCGCCAACTGTGTATGAATGGTTATTGTGTTTCTAGTTTTTCTTTTCTTCACTTTCCTTTTTCAAGTTTTTATCACTGTACCATTTTTTATAACTTGGACACTTTTTAAAATATATTCTGCACTGGCCTTTAGCTACTCAAATAAATTTGACTAATTGCTACTGGACTGGAAACAATATAGAATATATGAACAACCTACTTTATTGTTATGTAAACCAACTGTCCAGAACTGGTGGACTATCATGCTTAACTCAGACCTTCTATACTCCAGAATGGATTAATATAATCCTTGTCAATCTGCTGGATGGGAGACACCAGTTCCCCCTTCCCCGTAGAGGCTCCCATTCTCCTCCCTACCACAGACTTCCACTATCATCACCAAATCCACCATTGCTCCTGGGTTGGTGGGTGCACCAAACCTATGGCAGCACTATTTCAAGGAGTACAACCTGCTGGGGGGAAAGTTCTACAAGTGGGGTTCCATTCATGGTCCTTTGAATCCAATGTTTTCTTTTTGCAGTTTTCAATTATGGAATTCACTTTCTGCACATGTCAAACTTTGTGGAGAGCCCATTAACTACAGTTCAGACCGATAACAGTACCAACAATTCAGGAATTGTCTGTCTATGCTATTTGGTCAATAACATACCTTTTAAAAAGAAGCTGTTTTAAATTTTGTGTGCACATTCTTTTTTTCCTGCCTTCGTTATCAGAACATAGTGATAAGCAAATTGAGCAGAAGAGTAAATGTTAAACAGCATCAAACTCCTGTCACATGCACTTCCCAACACTGATTAATGAGTGACCTTGGAAAAAATCTATTGTCTGTAGGATTGGGCTCTTGTTCACAACCCCGAAGGCTGAAGATAGCTCATAAGTATGAGACTATAATCGTGGGCAACAATACTTCAACATCTGTTCATCCTCTGTTACCCAGCCCTAACCCACAATGATTAATGTCAGGTGAGCATGTGTTAGAATAAAGTATTAATCTTTTTTAAACAGATGCTCTGCAAAGCATCAGCCAAAGCAAAACTGTTTCACTTAAACAAAGATCCATGTAAGTTGGTGAATCGCTGCATTTAAAGCCCTTTTAAAACACTGTATTCTGAAAAGAAGAGTTTGATTAACAATTTCTTTGACATTAGAGAGTGCTTAAACCAATTAACACTTTTAATGAAAATTAAAACAGCAAGAGCTTGTATTAATGGCGTATGTTCTACAATGCTTTATGGGCAAGGAATTTCTAGCAATGGAAAACACAACCCCTATTTATTATTTCATGCTTGAAATGATATTTAGAAATGCTTGAAACCTAAAAATGTAGGCTAGTTATTATACTGCAGTATTTACATAAACCCAAAATTAAAAAATAAAGATACCTATGTGCTCATGCTTGCACTTTACATTTCCCCTTATCAATGTAAGTTCATACTGAATCCAAGGGACCTGTAATGTGCACATGATTGTGAAAGCTCTGAAGACCAAGTTGTGACTTCAGTAAGCCACTTGGGGTTCTCATTGGCCGGGAAAGACAGTATAAATGAAGCAAAGAAATGAATGAAAATTAATAGAAATGGTATCATTTCAACAATGGAGACTTGACTGCTATATATCAGAACCACATATTAGACATTTTCAGATGGCATGGGGTCCAATATCCAATAGTATCTAACACATTAATACTGGATTCCATGATCCTCCTCAATTACACTGCTAATTTTGTGCAAGTCTTTTGGGAAGTGTGGGCACTCAACTTACAAATGCCAAAATAATCTATAATACCATGAGCATTTTTCTTGTCTTTTCCCCCCCAGTAACAGTGGAAATACTGATCTTAAGCAATTTAATCAAATTTAATACAAATAGCAATGCCAAAACCAATAAATTTTTAAATACTTGTTAGTAATGCTAAACAGTGTGTTGCTTGCAGTTTCTCAATACACAAAATGGCAGGTTGAGAATCAAAAGACTGGAATGGATCCAGCCTTTGAAAATAAGCTTCCTCCAATGTTTTTCCAAAGTTTATTTTTTAAAATACTTATATAAATGTTTAAATAAAATTTACTCAGTAGAGTAGTAAGATGGGGATGAGATCTACACCACTTTTTATCCAGGACAGAAGATAATCAGCTGTGGTTTTGTTTTTGCTTTGTTTTTTAAAAACAGATATCATGTTGAGGAGGGTAACCTGAGGTTATTGTTTACAACTAATGACATTTTCAACATTCCCCCAAAGATAGCCTAAGATTTAATTTTTTAAACTCAGGTGGCAAGCCATTGTCTGTTGTTGTATCAATGGTAAGTTAATGAATGCACTTGCAATTACATCTTAACTCGCAAAGTATGTTTTGTGCTTCCCAGGATGTCGGATTCCTAATAGGAAATAAAGCATTTCATGGGATTCCAGTTAGCAGAAAAAAACAAGTGTGCCAGTTCAGGCATTCATTACTTGGCAAGAGGAAAACAGGATGCCCTTGATCATTTAGGTGTTTCTGGTTCATAGGACATTCACAGTAATAAATATGGGAACCCTGCAGACTAATAATATTTGGCTGTTGATAGATATGCATATTTTTGATTGCTGACTTTATATTTACAAGTCAAATATTTTATTGTGACCCAACATATCCCTTTGTTTGATATGTATAATTTTCAAGTGTCACATTTGTTTAGTATTAACATTTGATTATGGTCCTATGAGAGGGGGGAAAAGTATTAATAGACTTAAATGTTTTAGCTACATGCTGGTGAAATAATCTCTGTACATTTAGGAAAATTTCCAGATTGTTACCTTGCACAGATCAATCTTTGGAGATTTGGAAAAGCACAAAACATTTGACTTTAAAAGCTAGGACACTTTGTCAATGTCTGTGGAGTGATCCATACTGCATGCACGTTTGCAAAACTTAAGGCATATCGCCCTACATTTTCCTCCTCCTGAATCATTGTTCTTCTCCTGCTCTATACAGCTATGTAGCTCACACCTACCATTAACAGCAGAAAATCTTCTATTCACGTATAAGCCCTGCAGGCCTCATGAATAAGCATAACTTCAGGTATTTATTTTGCTGGCACATACAAATTAATACATTTTAATGAACTTTAAGGGGGATATTAAATTACCACTGCCATATGAGTTGGCTTCAGCTAGATGTTCATTTGCAAAGTATCCAAAGTAAAAAAAACAGAGCTGGGGGGTGGAATTAAGTGTCCTCTGAAACTCACCCCAATGCTTATCACTTTCAAACTAGTTCACTGGTGTTCAAAGGCCAAATCAACTACTGCTTTAGCACTGACCCCCCTACCACCCCCATTCAAATTGTTCTTTTTTCTTTATGTAAGGCAATGAAGTTATCACAGAGACAATGAGATCTGGGTTGTGAACATACAAGTGAGGCCTTTGGGGAAAGTCTTTTTTGTTTGTTTGTTTTTAACATTATAGGTTTCAAATAAGCTTTTTCCTTGAGTCTGTGAGCTGAGGCTTTGAAATTTCTCTCCAAAGTCTGGCCCTGACAACACCATTGAGCATTTGTGGGAATGAGACCTGAACCAACCATCCACTGTTGTTCAGAAGATAATAGGAATAATTTGTTACCTAGGTACTTGACTTATGTAATAAAACCAAACATCCCAAGGGGATGAACAATTGCTTGACCCATCAGTTTCTAAAGAAGTGGGGCGGGGCAGATGGCAATCAAACAAGGAAATGAAAGAGGCTACTTACAACCCAAAAAGGAAGAGGAAATTATATTGCTCCTGAACAAATGATACTACAGTTTCACTAAAAACAGTCACACTGGGGATAGACATCCCTCAAGAATTGGAGGAAGGATATAGAAACTTTAAAAAGCATATTAAGGAATGTACAGGTAAAGGTAAAGGTATCTTCTGTGCAAGCACCGAGTCATGTCTGACCCTTGGGTGACGCCCTCTAGCATTTTCTTAGCAGACTCAATACGGGGTGGTTTGCCAGTGCCTTCCCCAGTCATTACCGTTTACCCCCCAGCAAGCTGGGTACTCATTTTACCGACCTTGGAAGAATGGAAGGCTAAGTCAACCTTGAGCCAGCTGCTGGGATTGAACTCCCTGCCTCATGGACAGAGCTTCAGACTGCATGTCTGCTGCCTTACCACTCTGCGCCACAAGAGGCTCTTAATGTACAGGTACTCTGTCTAAAAAAGGATAAGAACCAATATATATGAGACTAACTATGGAGCTTCTGAGTTTCTAGCATAGTACAATTTTTAAAAATATTTTTATTATAAAATATTTTTTTCCCATTTTGTAAGCTATCCTGGGGGTACTTTGTGCTAAAAGTAGGATTTAAAGGGTTTAAATAAATATCAGTATACATGTGGTATTACTCCTGAAGTCATCTTTTTCCAAACCCAAGTTCCCAAAATTAATACAATATTCTGAATTACTTTTTCACTAGAACTATGTACCTTTTCATTGGCTACAAGCCCCAATACTATCTGCAGTGAGCCTCTGCTCACATTGACAAAGACTGGCAGATAACAAATAGTGTGACAATTTAATGATTCTTTAAAGATTCTTTGATTTTTCCTTACCATGCTGTGTGAAAAGGTCACTGTGAACTATTTCAATCAAACAGTACAGCTTCTGAATCGTGAGACGGCCCACTTGAACGTTCAGTATAAAATCCGTAAATAGTTTGCTAGTAAAAAGGAAGGGAAAAAAGGAACAGACAGTTTTTTAGGTGTGTGCAACAACAAAAGAGCTAGAGATTTGTATTAAAGGTTTTTGACCTTTGAATGAAGAATATATATGAGTATATGTAAGAGTCTTTGTTAAACAAAATTAAAAACTCATTAATAAATGTTTCCAATTCCATGCAATCTTAACTTGTCTGCTTATCCTAGAATTCCTCTGGTCTGCAATACTTAATTCAAAGTACAGTGACAATATTTTGCTCTCACCTAATTCACTTAGTATGGAAACTGAATATGCCATCAATCATTTATGTGGGAAATACCACTATTTAACTTACTATAATATCAAATTTGTTTACATTGAAGAAAGGTTAAATTAATGTTTATCTAAAATGAGTGGAAAGAATGCTAGACTATCAAGGTACCCAGCTGGAAAAGATTCTCTAATCCTCCTAACTTGCTGGAATTCTCTGATGTTACTAGAGAATTTTAAGCAACAATGTCAGCATGCCTTTAAAATCCTAGAAGCAAGATAGTTAATACGGGATAACAAGTCTGAACAGCTTGTAAAATAACAGGACCCCTACTTGTGCAAACATAACTTTAGCAGTGATGTCTCTTTTTACACTATGAAGCTTATTCTGGAGATACCCTGTTTTTATGCCTCAACTCCTTCATAACCAGCTATGTAGAAAATGATCTAACAAGAAGAGTCCATATCCTTCTAGCCCAGCCTTTTTCAACCTTTTGAACATGGAGGAGCCCCTGAAATAATTTTCAGGCTTCAAGGAGCCCCGGAAGTGATGTCAACTGGCCTTCCATGCCCCCCTGGAAGTTCCATTTCACTGGAAGTGATATAAACACCTGTGATAACAGACAGGCTTGAGGAGGACTGAGGGTAGGAGAGACAGTTGGTGGTTTAAGATGGGAGTAGGCATATAGGTTCCGTCCACTCCCAGGCACAGGAGCTATGAGATAACTTGGTTGGGTGCTTCAGAGCCCAAAGCAGCTGTTCTCTCCCTCCGCAGCCAGCGCCATGCCACGAGGGAGGTGAGGCATGAGCATCATTGCACCGGCGGGCGCAATGCTGGCTGCACCCTGATTGGCTCTGCCCCTATAGCTCCCACCCTCCCTCCCTGGATGCTAGCCATGTTCCTCTCAGATGCACCACAGACAGAGAGAGACACACAGAGCCCTGCCAGACTAAATACGAGCCCTCATTCCCTCCTATCGCTCCTGCTACAAGGGAGGCAGAGAGACACACAGAAAGAGCTGCCCAAAGCTGCTGAAAGAGACACAGAGAGAGCCGCCTCTGCCACGACAGAGGGAGAGAGCGAGCTGCCCAAAACTGCACACCAGCCTTCCTTTCCTCCTACAAACCAGTCCTAATTACCTGCTATGCCTCCTGCTGTGAGACACACCTAGACACGCAAGAGACACACACACACACACACACAGATAGATATCTGCACCTCTTATGGATTTAAAGTTTTTGAAGAGTTGTCCCACATTATCTTGTTCCAATGCATGACAGAAATCTTTTAAACCAGATCTCAGAGAAGTGTCGTGATTACTCTGATGTGCTCTTCTTTGCTTTTAACAAGTTTTAGATTTATATGCTAATAACTATATAAACATTTCCAGAGAGAAAGCAGGAAAATATTATTCTTTCATGACTATTCTATTTAAAAAGAAATACCACCACTATTTTGGTATCAATTCAGAGAATAAACAAAGATCAGAATATTTGTAATGAAAAATATATTCATAACTAAGATGCATTATACTATAAAAATAAGAATAACTATTAAGATCCTAAAGCCCCAATAACTTATGATATTTGACATCTCACTGTATAATCTACTGAGGTCAAAAACATTTGTCTGGGGAAAATATCTACTCTAAAAGTGATATATGTGCGTTCTATATGCTTTTAGGAACTTCTCTAATATATAACATGAATATAGTTAATCTTAGGTGCCAAATTTCAACTGAAGCAATGAAATATATATTCTCCATGAATATTTAAAAAAATGAAATGGAATATTATTATAAAATAAGAGCAAAGCTAAGAACCATAATTTTTAGGCTCTTTTTTATATAGGTAACACTTACCTAAGTTCTTTTGGATCAAACACAAGTTTCACGTCATTCACAATAGTAGGCAAGTATTTCAGTGCAGCTCCCTGAAATTGAAAATAAACATAGTGTTTGATGTGTTGTGATTACATACAACTAAGTCCAATATTTAAGGTAGGAATTCTCAATCGGTGTGCCACTGGTGGCCAATGATGGGCCTGGAGGAGGTGAAAGGCAAGAAGCCTCAGCCGTTGAAACCTTTACCAGCTGAGACACCTACCACTTTATCAACCAGTGTTATTGGTAGCAGCTGGAGATGAACTGGTTGAGTCCTTCCCTGAGGCTGGAGTGGGTGGGTTGCGGTATCATTTGGTGGGGGAGGAGTTGGTTGTTGGGTGGCGGCAAGAGGGGTCTGGCTCAGAGAGCTTCTTTAAAAGAGGGTTTAAAAAAAGAAAAGAATTTGGAGTTCACCAGGATTTGTGTGTATGTGAATTCTAGGTGATATGTCACTTCCAGGATTGTGGCATGGAGGCATGACCAACTGACATCATTCCCGGTATGCCTCAAAGCCTGAAAAGAAATTTCAGGCATATCTCCATGGACAAAAGGTTGAGAATGGCTGGTCTAAGATAACAATATTTAATCCTCTTTGCTCCCTCTTCCTTTACAGTTATGTGTATTCTACCATGGTACTCATGCCCAGAAACTACTTCCAATTTACTTCTTACCATCAACAAAACAGTCTTTTACAGCACAGCCATTCTGAAACCACAATAGCCTTGAGTATCTCTGATCACACGTTTTCTCTCACCCTTAATACCACTATCAATACCCAGAGTAAAAGACATCAAGGCAAAGAATGCCTTGGTGTAAAAATAAGACAAAGCATTTTTCCCAGTTGCAAGCTAAAAGGCAAACTAAAAGGCAACCCATCCAAATCTCATATGCCAGACTAACTGTGCTGCCCAGTATGATCCCTCCTATATGTCTATAAGCCATATGAATTTTCTAGAGTCCCATGATCTCAAATGCTGTGTTTATAGTATTAATGGTTAGAGAAAGGATATACATGAGAAGAAAGCAATACTGGTCTATTGAAGAAGAGTATTGGCCTTATTTATGCTCTATCCAACCATTTAGCCTGGTTCTTCCCAGTAGGATGAGTTAATTCTATGCCCAACATCATGTATAACAAATGTGAGGAAACCTTTCCTAATGATAATTTCTTTCTTCTTGTAATGCCATACCTTGCCCAGAAGAGTTACAAGTGCAGACCTATAGCCATTAGACAGTACGAATGCCTCTATTCTGTTGTAGATATCCCACTTTCTCAAGTATATGAGGGCCTTATGCTGGCTATACTAATTTAGATTTTTCTTATTATCCCAGCTAATTTAGATTTTTTTTATTATCCCAGCTACACTGACTTTAGCTTATGTATCTCCCTGATAGGAAATTAGTTCATTACATGAGCCAAGTCAGTCCTGCCTATGGGCTTTTGAGTGCCTATATCATGACCTAAGTTTTATGATCCATTAGACATCAAACTTTCTGAGCAAAAATATTAACTATGGAGAGTAAGTAATAAGGATTATTTTAGGTTAAAGTTCAGGGTACATTATTCACTATAATTATTTTAATTAAATCCATTAGCATATCTTTATAGAAGATAAGAGCTATCAATGATACAAAATAAGCTTTTCCTTGAATAATGTATGAGGTAATTACTAATTTACATATTTTTCTAGATGATGCCTCTTAAGCTGATTTTGTTAGCAAAGAATAAAGGAGAAATTCACACAACCATAAATATAGCATTTTTTTCTATACAAAAAGAACTGAGCATTCCACACAAGATAGTCCAGTATTATGGCCTTTTTCAATACTGCAGAACACACATAAATTCTTTAACTTCACAGTTAGCTTAAGGCTAACTTGGTTTACCTATTTTATATTTCTATGATCTTTAATCAATATTAATGTATATTTTTTCAAACAAATAGAACTTTGTTTAACATTTTCTTGATTTAAACAATTTAAAGTAATTTTAATATGAAGCAAAATTTTCAAAACAAATCCACAAATCCATAAAAATCCATAGGTAATGCCTCTGATCTTATTAAAATATAATATCACTTGAAAGAACAAAGGAAGGCAAATGGGTCTAAATTAGTTTAATCAGAAAGCCCATTAACATAGCACAAGGTCAATACTAATTCTTATGAAAGCTAAGCCAAGAATGTAACCTTTACTCTGTTTGCAAGCTGTAGTTGAAATGAGACTCAACATGATTAGTGGCATCATTACTTCCTTGGCTATTCCCAGATGCTGATATACAAGAGTACAGGGATATTAATTTCAAGCAACAATCATCAGATACCAATTCAACATCAGGAACAATTACCAACAATTAAGCAGTTTGTTGACTTCTTAACATTTTTAATTAGAATTAGTACCATACTTGTACAGCAGTACAAAGTTCACAAACCTGTTCCCATCACAGCAATAGTGACAGTTTATTTAGAACAGAGACAACATGAATTTTTGTAATCACCCACTAAAAGGACAATTCAAACTCACTATTCATTTCTCTTAGAGATGGCACTTTAAGCCATACTGGGATAAGTGAGTTAACAGAAGTGAAAGGATTTGGTTATTCTTCTAAAACAGCCTTTCTCAACCTTCTAACCATTGAGAAACCCCTAAAACAGTGGTCCCCAACCTGCGGGCCGCGGCCCGGTGCCGGGCCGCAAAGGCCATGGCACCGGGCCGCAGCTCCCTCTCCCCGCCCCGCCCCCGCAGTAAAAAACTTCCCAGGCCGCAAGCTTGCGGCCCGGGAAGCTTCTTACTGCGAGAGGCGGGGAGAGGGAATCAGGGCCGGGCCGCGCCTGTGCGGGCCACGCCCGCTCGGCCCGATCCGCGGGCGCGGCCCGGGCGCGGCTCGCGGGCGCGGCTCGGGTGCGGCCCGATCCGCGGGCGCGGCTCGCGGGCGCGGCTCGGGTGCGGCCCGATCCGCGGGCGCGGCGTGGGCGCGGCCCACGGGCGCGGCGTGGGCGCGGCCCGCGGGCGCGGCGTGGGCGCGGCCCGATCCGCGGGCGTGGCCCGCACGGGCGCGGTCCGCGGGGGCGCGGCCCGATGCCCTGCCGGTCCCCAGCCTCGGAAAGGTTGGGGACCACTGCCCTAAAACATTCTTCAGACTTTGAGATGTCAGCAGTCCACATCTTCCTGTCACACCCCCAGAATTCACATGTCATCAGAAATGGCATCACCCACACTCCCACCTGATATGATATCACCAGGCCACTCCCACACCACAGGAACTGCCCACAAAAAGTGTCTGCAGCAGTCAGTGTCATCTTGACACTCTTTTCTTCCCCCTTGAGGTAGAGAGATGGGGGATGGGGGGAGGTTGAGGAGGTGATTTTGCCATGTTGCTGTTTTTGTTGCATTTTATAGTCCATTTTATTGATCTTTTATTGGGGCTTTTATTGACACATTAGTAACCTGTCACAAACTGATTTCGGGAACTGGGGCAGGCCTATGATGCTTCATCACTTCCCCTGCCCCACGCGGTTAAGTTAAAATGAGTATACTTACTTCACTGGGGGGGGGGGGCACAACACGTATATGGTCGTACCACCCAATTTTAATTTTTTTAAAAAATATATTAAAATTAACTCCCACCTAATTGGTGAAATCCTTCTGGGACCATCACGAAACCCCAGGGTTTCATGAAAACCTGATTGAGAAAGCCTATTCTAAGACAAGTGTTAACAAGCAAATTCAAGAGTTAACAAACAGATGTGAGAACAAAGTTTGAGTCCAGTGGCACCTCCAATGCCAACAAAGTTCAATTCTGAGTATTAGTGAAAATTAAGAGACTTAGCATGTAGATACATACTCTTTCATACACAAAGAAACAGATTTCCACAAATGTAAGTACCTGAACAATAAATACAGCTAGAATCGCAATTATTATGATTCAAACTTCATTCCCACATCTGTTTGTTAGCTTTCGTATTTGGATGCAAATTTCTTGCCATTCACAGATCTTATCAACTGTCTGAATCCAATCTCAGCTATAATTGCCCAGTTAATCATACATCTACACTCTAACAACTATCTATATGTAATGGTTGAGGAAATTCTGTTTCACTGTATCCGAAGAAGCATGCTTGCATTCAAAAAAGCTATACCTTGAATAAAACTGTGTTGGTATTAAAGGTGCCCCTGGACCCAAACTTTTTTCTGTTGATTCAAACCAACATGGTTTACCACCTGCAAATAATTACCCATGGCATGCCATACATATGTAATGTTTCCTGTCCTTGTCTTGCAAAATACTTTGTGAGCTCTGCCCTAGTCTCTAAATTAGAGCAGGAGTGTCAAACATAGAACACCGAACATTTCCTGGACTTTTGTCTCATTTGGTTCAGGCTTACAGGCTATTGAAACCGAACAGCTTATGGGTAGACTAACCAAGCTGGTAAGTTTTAATGGCTGGCAGGCATTTAATCTTTCCTGGGTGATCCCCCCCTTTCTCCCAGGAATGAGAAACGGGATCTGAACCGGCTAGTTTAGGAGTTTTGGTTGAATTCGGTGGTTCAGTTTGAGATCACCCCAAACTGAACTGGAATTTTCCAGTCTGTGCCTATCCCTCTATGCCACTCCCTGTTTTGCCTTCTGATACCTGGAGACATCATATTCACTATAGGACATTTTCTGTATCTTTCTAGGAATCACATATATTCTGACAGGAAGATCAACCACTGTAAAGTTAATTATTTCTTGATAGAAGTGACACAGTTCACAGGTAGAGTTATTATATGAAACAAATTTCTCATTTATTTAAATGACTAGGTACTCTGTAACAGAATATGAAAAAGGCTATTTTTAGGCAGATTTAAATTAACAGAACTGTAATTTCACAAATCATCAATTGCTTCCAGATCAGACCACAATGTGAACACTGTGATGAAGAAAGGGGGAGGGGGAGTGAAACCAAAAATTACAATTCATAATAATTACAGTCTTCTTGTAAAAATTAATATCTCCAAGTATAAAAATGTAACTGAGATTTGAGATAAGCAAAATTTGTTGCTAATTATTCTTCAAATAGCAGAACAAGAAGATTATTAGATTTGTTTTCACTCATGCTACAGACCTTCAGCAACATATTTTAAGGTCAACTCAAGTAAAGTAAAGGAACCAGATGTACAAAGTAGGGTAGTGTCTTCGGCTGCCAAAGTGGCCGTTGATGTGTCAAGTGGCCAGTGCCACGGCGTGGGGGAGTTGGCACATGCACCTGTGTGTGGGTGCCGGGTTGCACACCGCCAATGGCGCCGCCCCTCTCCCCTGCACCAGGACACTGGCCGCTTTGGGCATGAATGGCCACTTCGGCGGCCAAAGCACACAATCCTAGTACAAAGTGAAGAAAATTTCTACATTATTTGTTGCATGCATGCATTGATCTGATATGACAGCCTTTGAAATCCTTTATTCAACTCATCTGGATATTACAGCTAAAAATATGTAACTGTAATACCCATGCAGAAGAGCGTGTTGCATACTAGTACATTGTGCATTAATATAGCATGGGTCCAGGACTGCACAGCAATCCACTCTGTGTTGGTCAAAAAGCATCTCTAATTTCTTGAGGACAAAAAGCTAACCAGCAATATCTGTTTCACATAATTTATTTCTGGTAAGGGCTTGGAGGAGGAACGTGTCTCAGGGCTTAAGTGCCACTCAGCGCTTAACACCCACTCAGGCATCCCTGAGTGCCTCCCCTTCCAACCGGCTTACCTGTATGTCCAGCAGCCAGCCAATCATCTTCCATCACCCACCCCTAATCACCCCTTCTTCCTTTTACTTCCCTCAGAGGCTGCAGATCCCTGCTGTATGAGAGCTGCCCCTGCCAGTGAGTTCCCTAACATAGCGGTCCCCAACCTTTTTCCGGTTGAGGACCGCCTCTGGGGTTGAGGGAAAGCTGCCGGCCCAACAGTGCGCATGCGAGTTTTTGCCAGCAGGGGGGCGCTAATGCGCATGTGCGGCAGCTCTGCACGTGCGCATTAGTGTCCGCTGGCATGCCGGAGGCATCGTTGTTTGTGAAGGTGCTTTTTGCAGAATGAAAATCATGTCCAATGCAAAAAAGCAACATAACAAAAATATTCTTGTAGAACTGCTAATTCAGGTGGTTGCTTCAAAAGCATACAGGAGAATCAACTCATTTCTTCCACAAAGTAACTGTAATAACTAATCTCTCAAAAGCAATAGGAATCAGGGCCTGCTACAAGATACATAACTACAGTGTATGCATATGACGTATATGATTTTCCACCATTGTAATTTTAAGAAGACCACTGCACAACTCAGTATGTACTCTACCTTCCTTCTCCATTCATTTGCTGCAATATAATTAGATCCTTCAACTTCTGTGGCAAAACATAATTTGATTTTATATCCAAACCAGCAGTCTATGGTTTTTGCTCTTCCTAATCCAAATTCAAAACCAAATCCCAGTTTGAAGACAAAACTCAGACCAACAGATTGCTAGTTCTGACAAACTACAGTTTGCTGCAAAAACAGAAGTATCTACTACTCTGGTCATAAGCAAAAGGATGAAAAATATGCAAATCCAAATTTCCCAGCTTTTTACACATAATAACGCACTGTGTCTAGAACAAGCCATTGCCTTAAATTTCTAAGGTATTATTTGGTTTTTGAATTAAATGCAAAATAATAAAGTTAAAACTATTTTCAACCACTATATTTTATACAGGATACTAGAAATATGTAACTGTACTTCAATGTGAGAATACAAACATTAAAAAAATTTTATTTTAGAATCATACCTTTACTATAAGTGTATGATCAGACACACTACTCATCATCTCATTGATAGATTTAAAGAGTTGAAGTAAAGACTCCCTAAAATCAGCTTCTCCTTTGTTTTCATAAAGTCTGAAAAACAACATAAAAATAGTTAGAGTGAATCATATTCTCACAAAAAAAATATAGCATTTCATCACAATTTTCTGACAACAGACAGGCAAAACGTAACTCATGTGTGGGGGGTCAAAGTTTTATTTTTTAATGGATTACATTCTGCAAGTATACTGAAATTGAAAGTAGGGATGAGAATGAAACTAAACAATACTGGTTTGGTCCGGAGGCCACTTCCAAAGCAAACCAGAATTTCCCTGAATCAAACTAGCAAGTTCGGATTCCCCTTTCTTCTATCTGCAGTTTGCCAAGATAGGAAGAAAAGGGGAGATTGCCTGCAAAGTGTTAAATGGCTGGACAGGGTTAAATGGCCAATTGGGGGAAACAAAGCAGCCACGTTTAATGGTTCACAGCCAGTTAAATCTAGCAGCTGACGGGCAGACCTGCCCCAATGTTAGGTTTAAATGGTTGTCAACCATTTCAGCCTAACAGCAGGTCAGGTGCGTCCATCAACTGTTAGGCTGAAATGGCTGCCAGCCATTTCACCAGTACATTTCTCTTCCCCTGCTTGGAAGCAGGAGGGAGCAAAATGTACATGTTAAATGGCTTGCAGTCATGTCAGCCTAAGAGCTGATATGCACATCTGCCCTGCTGTTTGACTGAAATGGCCTGAACTCCCAAATTAGACAAAACTCTGGTAAATGTTCAGGGAAGTGCCACTTCCAAAGCAAACCAGAATTTCCCTGAATCAAACTAGCAAGTTCGGATTCCCCTTTCTTCTATCTGCAGTTTGCCAAGATAGGCCTGAACTCCCAAATTAGACAAAAATCTGGTAAATGTTCAGGGACTCATTGGTTCAGGGGCTACAAACTTGGCAAAGTTTGGACCAAAATTTTCTCATAAATTGATATATGTCTATAACTATCCAAAACTTGTAAAAACATCAAAATTACTTTTAATGTGACCAGAGTTATGCCCCCATCATTTCAACACAGAATACTTGGTCTGGTCAGTGCTCACTTGACTAAGGGGATGATACTGTATCATGACTTTTAGAGGCATATTAAACCTCTAGTTATATTTTTGTATATTTTTAGATGAAATCATTATATCATTCTTTATTAAATACTTCTCATACAAAGAGCACTAAAGAACAGGAAAAATTAATTTGAAACTCAGAGTTGGAAGGATTAGGAATATGTTGGTCATTTATGCTGAAATTATGCCTTTGTTTTTTTGGTTTCTTCTGAGAGAAAAAAATTATTGAACTAGTAGTAAATACTTTTGTCTCAGAAATGACTTCTTTAACCAAAAAAAAACTGTTTCAAATACACAAAAGGTACATTTTTAAATATTCTGTTTAGTATTTATTTACTTCATTTATACCCTACCTTTCCCCCATGAGGATTCGAAGTACCTTATATTGTACAAATTGTCATCTAGATATATTTTATGTGCCAGAATTTTTTTAAAGACAGAATAGAGAATGAAATCACAAATCCTCAAAAATTCCCATTTATCTACCCTGGAACAATAAGAGCATTATTCCCTATTGCTTGCATGGATAATTAATACTGCTGTCAAATTAGCCATATACTATATACTGATATGCCATCTGATCTTCTAAGAAGGTAATTCAAACCAATGTGGTCTCTAAAACAGACTACTTAATTTGGAAATATAACCTTCAGAAATTACCTATTGGTAAATTATTTATTAAACATAAATAATTTACCTTGCAAAAATCAGTTATGAAGCAAAGTGCACATTAGAAGCACTGTGGAAAAAAGTATTTGTCTTAATTCTAATGATTCAAATGCACCAACAGATTCCTTTAAACAACAAGGAAAATATATTCCACAACTCTTTTCTATAACCACAAATATAGATTAAAATTTGAATTTAAATTTTAATATAATCTTGACTAAGCATTGTCATTATAGCCAAGAGATTATCTACTGTTTCTGATTGAACTCTATGGTAGTTTCAATATTTCTCAAGCATCTTCATTATCAATTAGGACTGTGAATATAAGAATGAGATAATATTGTATCATTAAATTTTGAGACTTCACCTAGTTATTCAGACTTACTGCCCTTCCAGAATCAATAATTGATCAGCACAAAATAAACAATGAAAAGCAAAATGATAATCATTTAATAGAGAGCAACAAAAATTATTTCAGTATGTGCCAAACAATCATTTATTTCATTGTGTTGGATTCAGAAGAAGCTTTCATAGATTGGAAGGATCTTTCTCTCCCTTCCCTTCATCAAACAGCCTCCTTTCTGATCCAAAAAGCGAGCCCTGCCGTGGTATGGGATAAACCAGATAAACCACCTCATCCTCTTCTCCTGTGATAGACTGTAAACAAAAACAGTGAAAAAGGCTGTAACTCTATTTCCTGTCACTGTTGCAGCAACTCATTCTACATAATGTTTTCTTGTGGGGTTCTCCCAATCCTCAGAGAGGATTTTCAGGGCTGAGATCAGGCTGCTTGTGGAAGGGGAAAGTGGGCAAATATCCACTATACCAATTATTTTTGTGAACTCTTCTGCTTGATCCAACCCATTGTTTAATGTAATCTTTCTTATCTTTTTTTTTTTTACAAAAACTGAAGAGCTTAAAAGATGCAGTATGATCAAGAACAGAATACATACTGGTTGAACAAAATTCTCGATCGTACAATAAATTTGAAGATGTATTCCAAAGATTTCATAGCTTTAAATAGTTGATCCGTGACACCAGCATTATCCACATAGGTTCTTAAAACTTTCGTCAGTTTTCTGTGTGGAAAGATTTTTTAAAATGTTACTGGCAAATTAATAAATGACACATTCCAAAATAAGAAAGTGATGCACAATGGATACAATCCAGAACAGAAAATATGGGATCAAAAGAAACAAACAAGTAGTTCTGCATGCTCAAAAGGAGCCTCAAGCCTGCATTTATCAAACAGCTCCTATAAAGCACTTAAAATGGAGGGAAATCCCACACCCCCACCAGCTCTGCTCAGGTGTTGTATTGAATGCACTGTAACCAATTAAATATGAATAAAGAAGCAAATACTGATTCATTATTGTTTTATTTGTGATATGCCATGAGCTGCCCTTGACTCATGGGGAAGGGTGACTTATAAATATGAAAAAAAATTAATTAATTAAATCACACTTCTGTTCATATACTTAAAAAAAACATGCTAACCTATGACATCAGAAAATTTGGTCCATAGATTTTGTATGGTCATGTGATTAATGTCCAAAGTTATTAATGTTGCCCCCAGTGGCTACATTAATAACCTGGGCAACATTCATAACTTTGGACATTAATGGACTCTATACTAACACAAAAGCTAGAATGGTGGTAGAGAACTTTCTTGAGTCTTGAGAGAACAGTAATCCGCCCACTCATTTCCTCCTGGACTTATTAGACATCATTTTGGAAAATAATTATTTTGGTATGATAACTGCTTATATTTACAAACTAGGGGGTTGGCGATGGGGTTAGCCATTGCATCAGTAATCATGAATAAGACTTTGAGAATAAACTGTTATTTAACCCTGAGACCAACTCATTTTTGGAAAACATTGCCTTTTCAGCAAGATTTTTGGATGACATTTTTTTAGTGATTAGAGAAACCGATAACATTACTGCATTTGGGAGTTGGTTAAATACAATACATCCAAATATTAAATGTACTATGCAACATAATTCAGAATGTATTCCATTCTTAGATATAATAGTAAGGAATACTCAGGATCACAGGTTGACTATTACATTTTATAGGAAAGAAACAGATAGGAATATTCTCTTGCATTATGGATCATTTTACCCGTGGCCATTAAAAAATAACTTGCCAATAGGTCAATTTTTAAGACTTAAATGTAAAAATATGAAGGATTTAAATTACCAACAGGTTTGCAGCTCTTTAAAAAAAGATCTAGAGGCTCGAGGTTGCCCAGCAAAATACATGGAAGCTGCTTACAGTCGCACAGAGAGGAAAGACAGATGCTATTAACATACAAGCACTGTAGTACCACTAATAGAATCATCTGTGCATTCGATTTTTCAGATTACTCAAAATAAATTAAACAAATTATTATGAAACATTGGAATTTAATAGAACATATTCTGGGGTGCACTGAAAAACCTTTAGCAGCATGGAGAAGGGGGAGAAATATTAAAGAACTGTTAGTACTAGGGAGCAATGCAGAGATACATCACCTAAGGGGAATCATAAATGTGGAAACTGTAGTATATGTAAGTATATGCGGGAAACTGACTATTATGCTCATTCCAATGATTTTTGTACAAAAATAAGGGATTTTATTACGTGTCAAACAAAGAATGTCATCTACATGATACAGTGTAAATGCAAAATAAGTTACATAGGAATGAAAACTAGACAACTCAGGACAAGAATCACAGAACATTGGTGTAAAATAAGAAACCTATTGGACTCTTCAGTTGCACACCACCAGGTAAAAGCAAAACATAATCTGGAGGACTTTTTGGATTGGAAACAAGGAAAAAAGACATATTTACTGAAAGTTCTATTTAGCAAGCATTACTGCAACGTAAATGCTTCTATAACTTCAATTTCAACATGCTGGAGCCAAATGGACTCGATTTAGAATGGGATTTGGCTTGTTTTTTGTGAATAATGAGCAGCACCTATTAGATCAATCACCTATAATTATAATCGTTACTGTGGGTAAGAAGGTCCAACAAAGTAAGGATCTCAAAATATGATGAGCATGCAGCCCATGTGATAACCAATACATGGGAGAGTGGAAATATAGTGAAGGTATGTTAGATGGGTAATTCGCTGGGATATAAGGCTGGAATATATTGTAAGGATGATATAAATAAGGTTTACTGTATTATTATTTCCTTTATAGAGTCACAATCACTGAAGAAGACAGAGAAATCTGGGTAGAGTGTACCTGGGTTTGATTGTGAATACTAATAAAAAAGTTGGATTATATATTGAGAATTAATACAGTAAAAATAAAGGAATACAGTATGGGACTTGAAATAGACTGAAATTCCTATTTTTGCATGAGACTGTGACGCACAAGGAATTGATGGTTCATTAGGAGTTTATAAAATCCTTCATGCCATGTACTTCAGAATAAACTAATACACAATCCACCTGTTTTACATTCACTTCAGGTATCTAAATACATTAAATTTAAGGACAAATAATAATTTTATGAAGAGTTGGTTTTATACCCCACTTTTCAGTATCTGAAGGAGGCTCACCATTGCAATACCTCAAGCATACTAGCATTTTCATTAACCATAAAATAAGTTCTAAATATATATAAAGTTTCTTATGTTGTTCACCTTGCATGTACAGAAATTCAATCAGTCTTCTCACACATCATAATACGCAAATTGGGATAGAATGTGTGTTCATTTCAGGATGTTTTAATTAAAGTTACTGCACAATTTAGATTTGTTTAGCCTGGGAAAGTAATTATCTTCATTTAACTTAACTTCTTTTAACTTATAAGAATATATACACTACAGCAGGGGTATACACTACAGCAGCGTTTGCTGGCAGGGGCTCATGGGAATTGTAGACCATGGACATCTGGAGGACCACAGGTTGAATACCCCTGCACTACAGTATTCCACAGAGCCAGCTTCTACTACAAAACCTATGGTGGCTTTCAGAAGAATGAACTATTCACAGGTCAGTGAACTACTTATATATGTGATTTATTGTATTAACTAGAGGCAAAGCCTGTTGTATCCAGGAATACAACAGGCTCTAGACCTTGGCAGTGGGAAGAGGAAGGGGAGGAGTTATCCAGTCTGTAAGGGCACGGGGTTGAATGTGTGTTGTGTGGGTGGTGACGTGGTGACAAATGAGGGTATGGGTGTGGAGATATGGATGTCAAGAACCTGTGTTGTGGCATGTTCATTGAGTATGGGAGAGGACTGACCTTTGGGAATTGTGGCATAGTGGTTACAGATGAGCTTTCCAGAGCAATGTCTTCAGATATGTGAAGGGGAAATCAGACTGGAGACTCTTCTTAGGGGGAAATGACATGGCAACCAATTCCTCCCAGTTCTGCATTCAACATCATTTCCCTTCTTGTCCCCCTGCCCTAATACACATGGGGTAGTCACAGTACACAGGTGTCTACCCTGCTTCTTCTCTCTCCATTTTTATACTGATGATAAAATGTTATGTGGCCAAATGCTTCTTTCACGGCTGCTCCTTAGAAGAAGAGCTGGATTTTTGTACCCTGCTGTTTACTACCCAAAGGAGTCTAAAAGTGGTTTACAAACACCTTTTCCCCTTGTCTCCCCACAGTGGACAACCTGTGAGGGATGTGGGGCTGTGAGAGGTCTGAGAGAACTGGGAATGAGCTGCAGTGACCCAGCAGGCTTCAGGTGTCTCAAAGCCTTCCCTTCCTCTCCCCATAGCAGACTCTCCATGAGGGTGGTGGGGTAGAGAGCCTCACTTGGAAGATGGCAACCCTAAGAGTAGGTCCCTCTAGGTCCACAGCAGTCTTGACCTTAGTCAGGTTTATGCATACTTAAGTCGTGTGGAATTCCAGAAGATGAATCTACACCAATCTAGCAACCTTACCTCCTCTCTGTAATGTTTTCTTGACCTAAAATATGTCAGGGGGGGGTGCTAGTTAGCTGTGGAGGCATTACACACTTTGAGACGCCACTTTCAGACTACAAGGAATATGTTCAGACCAGGGACAGCCAACCTCCAGGTGGGGCCTGAAATTGCTGCTCATCTCCAGACTATACAGACCACCTCTGCAGGCAAAAATGGCTACTTTGGAGGAGTGACTGTGTAGCATTGTATCCCCCTGAGGTTTAGGGAACCCAGCCTCCAGGTGGGGGATGAGAATCCCCTGGAAATACAGCTCATCTCTAGACAGTTAGGCTGAAGGAAAAGCTCTCCCCCCCCCCCATGCACCCTTTCAAAAGGAATGCACATGGCCTCAGAATCCACTTGGTTGCTTAGCTGGTGATTTTGCCCTTCTGAAGCCTGAGGCCTACTGCTGGAAACTGTAGTCCCTGCTGTTGTCTGCAAGGCCAAGTCGTTGCCTAATAAAGGTAGATCACCTAGTTTTCCCCAAAGTCTCACTGTCTAATTTCCTGTAAAGCTAAATACACTTGAAATTCTGGGCCACTTTTATCTTTAAGTTCATAAGAGTTTTATTTACCAGGCCAAGCTTGAAAACAGTCACTTTAGAGAAGGGGCTTTTCTGTGGCTTCCCTGTCAGCCAACTGTTTGGCAGAAGGGGAAAACTCCCCCACTCAAAAGGAATGCCCTCAGGCTCCCCTGCGTTACTCTCTGAAGGAAAATGCCTCCCTCCCCTCAGTCAGGGCCTGTCAGAGGCTCCTTTGCTGCAGGCCTGAAGGGACGGGGAGGGAGAGCACTCAGCAGCCTCCTGCCAGCTCTGTCAGGGTTCTGAGGGAATTTACAGTTGGACATGACAGTTATAGCCTTGGGGCAAAAAAGGCTGGCACACCCTGTCCAAACCTCTGTTCTCATCCCCGTTGGCAGCCCTACTCAACTCATCTCCCTATGGTGGTCAGGAGCAGACTGGCAGCCATGTCTCCAGATTGCCCCTGGCTGGGATGGATGGGAAGATGCTTTGTGCCTCCTTACAGGACGGAACTCGTCTGTCCTGGTGAGGGCCTGATCAGATTGGCCCCTTGTCTCTTGGCTGCACACGCCTCCAGATTGGCCCCTTGGCCCCAGACTGACAAGCGCCTTCTGATTGACCCCTCTGCTTGTCAGTTCAGGGCCAAGGGGCCAATTGTTGCCCCCCCCATCACGGACTGAGCCCACACCCACACCCCTTAGCCTTTTATTTATACTGCGGAACGCAGTTTACAGATATTTGATGTTATCCACCCTGAGCTGACCAGGGAAGGGTAGAATACCAAAATAAAATTATTAACACATATACTCCAAGACAGATGATGCCCTCTTCCCTCCCTTATACACAGGATTTCCCCTTCTGTTTTATTTATTGCTGAGTGGCGTCTTCATCGATTTTCTTCATATTTGTTTGTCTATGGCTATTCTACCCAACTTTATTTTCTATATATGCTTTAAAAAATATTTGCTGGCCCAGTTCAGAAAACTGAGAAAAGAAACAGAATCACCTTTTTTTATTCTGCTTTTGAAATGGCACACAAAATGATTTATTTACCTTGGAAGAGAAAAAGTAAAGTGGAATTATGTGTAGGGTGTAGGTGTGCAGATAATAAAAAGGTAACTTTGTATTCACACAAACACTAGATAATCCCTTGCCAACAAGTGTTTCTGCTATTCAACAACATCTTTAAAACTTTGAGTAGAGGGACTTTCTTTTCAGTTTCTGCTTAAACACTCAAGCATAAGTTTCTGAATTTTCACCAACTATGTGAAGTTTGGAATATACAACCAGTTCAGTTAGTTTTATTACAGTCATAGACCAGCGCAGGATTATGCAAAAACCAGGAATTTAAACATCTTAAAACATAGCAATACAAAATAGAATAATAATAAGGTACATAAATACAGCTGTCCAGTTCACTTGAAACAGACCATTCTATTACGAATTTTGATCGCTGCTGCGCAGAACTTGGCAACTCTATAGGTTGTATCATTATCCATACCTGTAAGCAGCAGAGAAATGTAAAATTCTCCTGAACGCCCTGGGAATCTGCCTAACAGTGGAATAATTAGACTAATTCAAATGTCATTATAAAATTGACACTGAAGGAGAACATATTCCATGGTTTCTATATGTCCAGAGCCACAGGTACATTTCCTTTTGATATAGGGTATTTTTCTATATCTTCCTTCTAATACAGCCGAAGGGAAGGCATCACAGCATGCCAAAGTGAAAGGCCCTCCTATGACTAGGTACCTCAAGCTTGGCCAAATACACAACCAAATTCCCAAAATCCTTCTTTATACAAAAACAAAAAAAGCTTTTCCTGACACACATGGGAATAAACTGGTGATTGAGAGCTGGGCAAAAACAGAGAGTGGTGACCTCTGGAAGTGCATATTTTAGAAGGTGGGCTCCAAATCTGATACCCTTACATTAGAAAGACTAGTTGGAGCAGGTAAACTCTGGGCGATCATGCAGCCGGCAGCTGTGGGTACAGGCTTCCTTCTTCGTGCCCGAGGGGGCCGACCCCTTTTTGGTTGAAATAAATAAAGCTGTGGCTATGTTAATGCCATTCCTTGAGTCACAACTTATTTAGCCAAAAGTCCCATCCTGCTAGTCAAAAGTACTATCCTGCAATACATTAACCTGATTACCAAGTACTGGCCAATGCTAACTGCAGAAACTGGCTTACCCATTTTGGTGGACAGAAAGTAAATAATGGAACAATATTCCTGTAGGGAAACTAAATCATGGAATGGACACAGAAAACTGCCTTTTCAAGAAGGTATGACTTCTCAGCATTAACGCAATGATGCTTTTCTTATATCTTCCATCAGATTCCTCTTTACCTGCTTGTAAAGGGAACCAGGATTTAATGCTGCTGAGAAACAGTCCTTGTCAGACAATTACCAAGATCAACTGAATTCTGCCTTGGCATGCAGAAAGTAGCCCTCAAGATGCCCCATCTAATAGTTCTGGAATACATTTTGAGCAGATAAATCTAACAAGAACAATGACTTTTCAATATAGCCACTATTCAGAACATTATTTCTCGGTCAAAATATTATACTTACGTGTATGCCAAGGTAGCACTGAAATGTTTCTTAATGTAGGTTTCCAAAACAGGATTAAAATGCTGGAACTTTCGGTCAGCAATCAATCCAATGATGAATACCTATCCAATATAAAAGAACATTCAGTCATCTTGAAAATATGGAACTTAAAAAGGGATCCAGGTGAAAAAAGCTGCAAAAGGAACTTCATTTGCATAAATGTTATTCAAAGGGAAAATAGGTAAGTAGCAATTTGACAGGCAGTTAAACTAGCAATGCAGTCACACTGTGGGCTTTACAAGCTGGACTGAAGAAGCAGCTGATAAATCTGCTTGTTTTAAGAGATCAGTATGAAGATGGATGACTGCAAATTTCTTGTTGAATGTACAACCTATTTCAGAATATGGACATTATTTTTTACCATCTTTGTTTGGATCCCTTGGAAGCTGCCTTTGCTGAGATAAAGGTAAAGGCATCCTGTAGTTGGATACTGCAAGCTTGGATACTGCAAACTGCCAATGAAAAAAGCAGGTGGTCTGGGATCTTCCCCACTTTTCCTGCCCCATTGGAGCCCTTTTTGACTCCATTAAGGTGTATTGGCAAACTTGAGTGACTCTCCTGTCTTATCAGCTGTAATCCGCAATCCTTAAAAACCATACATCTCCAGATGGCAGACAGAAAAGAGAAAAACCCTTCCACCCCCTCAATAATCATCCATAAAGGGTTCAATTGATGATATAGCCTCAACCAAAAACCTCTGTTTTACATGCTCTGTGGAACTTTGACAGTTCTGTCAGGGCTCTCAGCTCTCCTAGGAGCTCATTCCACTAGGTTGGGGCCAGGACTGAAAAGGCCAGGCATACCTCTCAAGGGCCAGAGACTATTAACAGATTAGTACTCGCAGAGTGCAGGGCACTGCAGGGAACATAAGCAGACAAGAAGTCCCTCAGATAGGCAGGGCCCACGCTGCATATTATTATTGTATTTATTGTCCACCACTATCAGCCAAGCCAACTTGTAGCAGGTTAGATAAAATACTACCCCACATAAAATGCATTAAAAACCCTTATACCCCCATTAAAAGCATAAATATTTATAATAAATAAATATTTACTTAATAAATAAATATTTATTGCCTTCCCAGATCAGACAGCTCCCTCTCTGCACCTTAAGATACAATCTATGGGTGCTGGCTCCACTACCAGTGAAGACCTAACCTGGAGGGGCCCATCTGATCAATTGGAAGAGCTCCATCTTACAGGCCCTGTGGAACACAGAAAGCTCTTGCAGGAAAATGTCATTCAATTTGCCAAGCCTGAGTTTTAAAATGTTGTCCACCACCAGTAATTCTACATAACAAATTACTGTTCTGAGCAACCAAATGGGGATGATAAGTCACTTGTCAAGTAGGGTGACTGTCCTGTGTTGCTAATACTAGATATTGTGATATATAAGAAAGATTAATCACAACACATATTCTTACTCCTTATTATATTCAAATATAATGGGACATCACTGATTCTTTCTTCTCTGCACCAAACTGTAGCCCGAAATACCAACTCTAGTACTGCTGTTTATATTGTTTTCTCCTAAGAATTTACAAGAATTCCTCAAAGTTATTCCGACTTGCCTCCCTTTCACCACTAGGAAGAGATATTGTTTATATTTCCATACATTATCACCTTTAATAATGTTTCTGCCAATACTTGATTCATATGATACATCCTCAACAAATTTCTTCCCCTTGTCCAATCCAAATTACTGTTAATTTCATACAACTACTTTTGGTTGAATGCTGATGAAAGTGCTAGTGTCCAAAAGCCAGCACCTATAGCCCAATCACTAATATTTCTCCTCTGACTTATCACCTAAATAATTACAAATCAATGTATTTGAGATTTGAAAGGGGGAAACATTTCTAAAACTGTTTTTTCAAAATAAATCTTCTTTATCTAATAAGTCTAGTTTCACTTTAAAAAGGCAGTATAATTACCAATTGCCACATTTTAGCCACTTAACCACTCTATGAAAGTGACTTTAAAGAGCAATTAATTAAAAATATTACATGAATAAAATATATAAATACCAAAGCATCAAAGACCAATGTGTCGAAAGTTTCACTTTCTGAATTCTCCATCATAATGTTAAACAGTGCATCAAGCGTATCTTGAAGAAACTGCAAAGAAATACTCAAATCACTATGGTACAAGAAACTTCAAATTCAGTTTTTCTATAATATTCAATTCCTATTATTAGAGCCCACAATTAGCTACCAGCAATACATGAAAATCCTGTAGGGGATATGTAAATTGCACAAAATTAAAATAGCTATCTATCACATTCTTATATTCCCACCTGTCAACCAAGCTGCTGGGGATGGGTATTTATTTTTGTCCTCACTTTCACAGAATCAGCTCAGCAACCCTGTGATGCAAGTTAGATTTAAAGACTGTGATGGATCCAAGGTTGGCCAGTAAACTACATGGCTGAGTGGGGGGGTCTGACCCCAGGTCTGCATTCCTAATATAAAGCTGTGACCATTACATCACATTAACATTCAAAATTGTGGAACAGTAATGATAGTATTTTTTAAGGGAAGCATTTGACTTGAAGACAGTGCTTTCTACATTTTGGGGTTCTTTCTATATAACAATCCCAAATCATCAAAGTGTTCCAAGAAACCACTATCTAAAACAAAATTCTAGTTTGTTCTCCTATGAGTTTTTAAGTGCCAAATATTTCTAAGACCAGATGTGTATATGTCTCAACATTACCCATGGCTCTCCCAGAAGAAAACCTGAAAAAGTCTTATGTAAATTCATCTTTAGACAGAAGCACTGAATGTCAGCAAATGATGATGATGAGGATGATGAATCTGAAAACTGACAGTTTCTGCAGTTTTATCCACTCCAGTTAAGAGGAAACAATGTAATAAAGGCATGCCATTAAACTCAAACTCTGTTCTGTATCTTGTAAAGTAAGACACTGTTACTAGGAGGCCTGGATTACAATCATGATCAGCCATAAACTAGGCTGAAAGATTTTGAGCTAGTCATCATTTCTCAATAGTTGATTTGAGGATAAAGATGAGAAAGAATATGATGTGTTTGTTGCTCTAGAGCAGGGGTAGTCAAACTGCGGCCCTCCAGATGTTCGTAGACTACAATTCCCATGAGCCCCTGCCAGCGAATGTTGGCAGGGGCTCATGTGAATTGTAGTCCACGGACATCTGGAGGGCCGCAGTTTGACTACCCCTGCTCTAGAGGTCTTATAGGAAGAGCACGACAATTCAGAATAAATTTCTGATTTATTCAAAACTGGGCCCATTAAATTAGTTATGCAGGGAGGGAGGGAGGAAAGCAATGACAGATTGTGCCTGGCATTCAAGCAACATCAGCATCAAAATATTACCTTAGATGTGTGAAGGAAAATCTCTTTTTGGGGGTCACTAGTATATAGCAGGGCACCTATATAGTATATAGGGTGTTGTTATTGTATTAAGCATGCTCACAAGTTATTCCGTTCAGTGCCCAAAAGTTTTCCACCAACATACCAGAACTTTTGTAATTTTCTCTGTCATATGTGGCTATTAATAATGCAATGCAAGTTTGTTTTCCCATTTTCCTTCCCTTACACACACTATTGGGAATGGCTTATTCAACAGCATGGGCAACTGGGAGTGAAGCATTCTGAAATCCACTGCACACAAAACTCTCTGTGCAATATTTTACATAAATATGGATTTTGAGATGCAACTGAGTTCTAATATTCCTTTGCTGATGAAGGACTAATTTAGTAATTGATTTAATGGAATTAATACAAAGCAAACACAAAGGCCTCTCATTGATCACCCATTCCCACTATATTACATCATTTGGCACTCAACTGGATCCACTTTGGTACAAGAGCATTTCAAAGAATCAACCAATAAACCTGTCCAAATGCTGTTAACTGACATTATTCACCATAGCAAATTATCAGTTACAATGTCATACTAGATTAGAACTCTGTATCATCAAGATATGTGCTGCTTACAACTTCTTTTAAATCAATCATTCAGTAGAGCACACTAACCAGAAACTAGATGGGTTACCTTAACAACTTCGCCTCCATCAACCTTCATAAGTTGCCTCAAATTCTGTTGCAGCAGACTTGTGTTGGAGCGCCACTTCAAAAGCCCCAGCAGGTCCACTAAGTACAAAAAGGGGGGGGGAGTAATAAGAAAGGGGGGAAAACTGGCGGCTGTTCAAGTAACAAGATACTATAAGATGAGAGAACGATACAACTACCAATCTGTTCAGGCAGTAAATATGGATAACAAATTGCACAGAGGCAGGTGAGAGACAGCACAAACTGGAGAGATTAATACAGGATAGTCTATCTAGATACGGCACAATACCCTCCAGAGCAAACAGAGCATTCAGCCATGGTATTGCCACATCAGAAGCAGTATGGTTGCACCATCAAATTAAGACAAAATGCCATGTCAGCAGTTCACAAAGATAATGGGAACTTTCCTTTAATCTGCCCATTGCTTGTAACTTAATTATTCAAATATCACTGGTTTGTCGTGAGATCAACCTAAAGGAAACAGCAATTAACCAGGCTACTTAGTTATGGATAGGTAAGTTGCATCAGGAAAAAGGGCAGCTAATTGAACTCATAATTATCCACAAATTGTATGCTTTCTTATCTGCCACTGTTCCAAAATTCAATATACTTTATGACCCAAACAGATTTAATGTGCATTTTATTTCAATTGTTCTGTTAAGATAAAAGACAGTCTGATTATAGTTGTAAATAAAATCCTAGAACAGCCGTTAGTAGCAAATTTCATAAATTGTTAACAGACTATGATGTCCAAAACATTTATACTGTGAAAGTTATTAGGGAGTCAAATATTAAACTGAAAAACTGTTGAGAATAAATTTCATTATCATATAAAAACAGAATTTCAGCTCACTGTGCCTCCAAAGACCATACATTTAACAATTGAATAAACTGAAAATAGGGAAAGGTTCTGTAAAACATGTGCTTAACTAATAGCAGATATGAAATGACTAAGCAAATGAAAATAAAACACATCCAGATCAACCAACATGTGGGGAACATAAAAGCACTACCTCAAAGCTACTAAAGAGAACCATAAAACCATCCTTAACATACTGCATAAAAGCTAACAAAAAGAATATAGTTGAATATCAAACATGAAGAAACTGCCATCTAAACACAATATGATTTTTTTCTACCAATTAAGGAAACATTACCACAGCATATTAGATAGACATTACAGAGACCTTAATGTAAATACTTAAAATACTTTAGGAATTACAACTGCCTTGACTTTGCATAAAAATCATTGTAGAGCTGGGTGTTACAAAAGGGAAAATATCTAAATTTTCTCTTTGATATCAGAGAGTTCAATGAGTACTATACAACTGAAGCCAAAACAGAGAATCCCATTCTTCTTTTCCTGACAATGTTTTCTGCAGCTGATCCAATGCTCTAAATCTGTCAAATTTATTTGCAAATCTGGATCCAATGCTCCAGATATCATTACAAAGTTTCTGTAAGTCTCTGGAGAGGTGGCATTTAAATTATTTAGAAAATTCAGAAATATGATTAAAAAAAAAACACTGGCATGAATTGCATTCAGAAGAATACCACATGTAGACAAAAAATGGACCCAGAACCTAAAAACTTGACATCCCATTCTGTGCTGAGTATATAACTATATCCAAACACCAGCCTTGGCTTATATGCGAGTCAGAAAGGTTTTACAGCATCTTGTGGTGAAATCGGGTGCCGTATATACAGTAAACCGTGAGCCATATTCATGCTAAGCTGGTTTGTTCCCTATGCATATATTAGCTGGACATTAGTACATACATGCTGCCTTGGGATACCAAAAACTGGTGAATCAGTAAAAAGAACAGTCAAGCACATACTTATTAAGGAAGCATTTTGATGGGGACCTTGGATCAATTACATACTCTCAGTCTAACCAACCCAATCTTAAAATGGAGGAAAGAAAAAAGATGTACTTTGGGTCTCCACTGGGCAGGTAGGCAAGGTATAAAAGACATAATTGATAAATTATTATAGTTTTAAATGAAGTAAATACATATCATTTTAAGCTAGTTTAGTATATTTTAAGTTGGTATAGATTCAGCATTATATTACATATAAAATGTACTCTGTGCAAGTATGAGCAGAAGGGGATAAAATGAAATTTGATGCTGCTTTGACAATCCTTTAAACCAGTGGTCCCCAACCTTTTTGAGGCTGGGGACAGGCAGCAGCAAGGAGGGCGAATGACCGGCCGCGCACGCCATGCATGCGTGGCCGCGCACTGTGCATGCGTGACTGCATGTGCGCAATGCGCGTACGGCCCTGCTTCCCTCTCCCCCCCTCCCACAGTAAGAAGCTTGCCAGGCCGCAACCTTGCGGCCTGGTAAGTTTCTTACTGTGGGGGGGGCGGGGAAAGGGAGCCGCGGCCCAGTGCCAGGGCCTTCGTGGCCTGGCACTAGGCCGCGGCCTGGCACCGGGTCCCAGCCTGGTGGTTGGGGACCACCGCTTTAAACAACATATTCATGTAGAATGGTTTAGTCTAAATTAAACTTAGCAAGAGAAGAAGGGGTAGAAGGAGAAAAGAATACAGAGTAACAGATAGTGGCCAATTGCTCAGCATAAGGACAATCTGTGCCTTTAAAAGATAGTTAGGAAAATAACTGTATTGCTACAGCTCTCTCTAATTTTCTACTTCAACATCAGCCAGCCAGAGGGACTCATAGAAAGAACACGAAGGCAGTATCTCTTTGCTGTTTTGTTTGGCTCTTCTGTCTAAAAATGGTACTTTCATGGCTAAGAGCTGTAGTAACCTAAAGCAAGGATTTTGATGTGCCTTTTGGTACACTGTAAATAACATATGCGCCACTGTGAATGCTACATAATTATAATGCTTTGATAAAGACTAAAATATCAAAGAAAATTGAGCTCCTGCAATTTTGCTTACTTCTAGATTTTCTCTTGCTTCTGGATGCCCAGGTTAAGGCAGTGGCTTAGCTGACATCACGGTGATTATACTTCCTGGAGAAAGCTGGACTTGCCAGTCACATATGCAGTCTTTAGGACTTTCCTCTTCCATCAAAACACCCAGTTCACATTCTCTGATAAGTATATAGGAACAGTGCTGCTGAATCAGACCAGTGGTCCATCTAGTTCAGCATCCTGACTCACAGTGGTCAACCAGTTCCTCTGGATATTCAACAACAGGACACAACGGCTGAGGCCTTCCCCTGATGTTGCCTCCTTGCTGAAGTTCCTAATGAAATGTATTGTGTGTTCACTGGATTTTGAATATTATTGGTTAACTGAATACTGGGCACAGTTCCTAATTACGTATATTGTGGATTATCTAATTTTTAAAATCTTTCCGCTACATTTTATAATTTTATCGTTCTGCTTTTACAACAATATATTTTCAACGACCTTAAACTGTCTTCGGCAGTGTTTAAGTTAATAGTTGCCTTGCTACTTAAACTGACTTGTTTCTGTGATCTGAATTTTAAATTGTGAGTGAAAATGGAATCCCTTTTGAGGCTGAAAGCAACCGAATTATTTTTCTGTTTGGTGGAACAAGCTAAGTTAGCAGACCAAGCAACAAATTATCTTCTGAAATGTATGTATCCTGTTGCAAGCACGTAGGCTGACGCTTTTCCTCCACTTCTTCCTTCTTGAGACCTGGTCATAAAACTCTGAAGTCTCTTTAAGTTATAAAAGGATTCAGAAAAGAAGAGCTTCTTTCCTCCCTGGGGGAAACTGAAGAAAATTACAGGAGTCGTTTCCTATCATTTTCTCCTTTTTTACTGAAGCTTTCTTTGACTATTTTCAAAAAGAGCATGGAGGTCCTTTCCAATGACACAGTATCACTTACACAGTTTTTCCATAAGTCCAGGCAATTGCAGACCAATTTTTTGTAATGCATACGTGGCTCCTATGAAGTTGTCAAGACAAAACCTTGCTTTTTTAGTCTTCTCCATTTGTAGGTTTTCTAAAAAGATATTTGCTCAGGATATGTCCTAAGTATGGGTTCATTAAGAAAATTGAACAGGAAAGCTCAGAGTGGCCCCAATATCCAGAGTGGAATACATCAGCTGATAATTCAGGGGCTGACAAGTGCTTTTCTAAGCAATAAACTCCAAAGCTGTTGGTGAGGACTTGGGGGTGGGGAAGAGGAGGAAAAAACAGAAAGTCCCTTTTTAACTTCCCATTCTACATCGGCCTGACTAAGAGGGAACTGAACCTTTCTTCTGCTTCCATTGTTCTCCAGGTATCTGTATCTTAGAGGATGAAAAGAGATACAACCGAAGGAAAAGGACCCTCTCACACGAAGACAGTGTATGTGACTCAGAAATCCCCCCCCCCCGAAAGGATGCAGACATTCGTTATCACATACAAGTTAAATAAAACCTCTTTTTAAGGATCTGAACATATTTCTCACCATTTTGTGTTAACTTTGTTGAACAAACTAGAGTGGAGATCTGGAAAGAATCTTTACTGATGGTGCAGCTGCCAAGGTTCTGCATGCTCTTGCCAGCTGTGGAGTGACCTTTTTCTTCCAATTCTATTTTAGTGGATGGTAAACTTAAATATGTTGACGAATCTTCTAGCTTCTTCACCTCTGCCTGCAATGTTTTCCCCCCAAACAAAACACAAAACTGAAGTATGAAGCTAAAAGCATTTTTAACAAACAAACATGAATATTCCAAAAGCTAACCCAGAGCATTAGTTTTTCCAGTCCACTGGATGCATGTAACCATTTCAATTTATTTCAATTTTAAATAGATGGTAGCTTGAAGACACTCTTCCTCAAGGACCAGGTCAAGCATGTCACGTAGCAAAACTAATCGGCATATATGTGAATACATACAAAAAAAATATTGACATTGAGAGGGAAAACAAGGAAAGACAAAGCTGTCACAAAGGGCTCAACTATTTTCAAAGGTCAACAATATTTTCAACCAAGAAAGCTCAGCAGGTTCAATGAGCAGGATATCTATTTATGAAGCAGTTGTACAACAGCAAGATTTGGGTCCAGGGCTATCTGAAAGACCAAAAAGGGTTTAATTTTTGACTCTTGAAAGCTGATACATTAGAAATCTTGTTGGTCTTTAAGGTGCTATTGAATCTGAATGATGCTCTTCTACTTTAGGCCAGCATGGACCACCACTTGAAGTTGTGCCCTGGTGAATTTTTACCTTTGTATCTAACAAACACATCCCTTCTCTGCCTTTGATGCTGCCATGGCAATATAATTCAAATATATATACAAATTATACTTCTCCTTCACATTCCCCTGTCCATTCCAACTCTCCCAGCAAATTAAAGACAAATACCTTGTATACAATAAGATCATGTTCTCCGTCCCGCAGAGTGGTGCCATCATATCTCATCAATTTAACAAAGGCCAGAGCAAATATTTTCTCAGACTTATCTTTAGCTGTTTAAAATAAAATCAATCAATCAATCAAGTATATATACACAGCCCTCTCTCAGAGCAAACATAAAGATTTGGTTAAGGCTTAGAACTTAGTGGAGCATCTCAATAAGAACATTTTTTTTTCAAAAACTATGTACAACTGGTATTAAGTGCCTAGGTGATTGGTATGTATATATGCAGGGTCTACATGTATGTGTGTATATATATATATACACAAAGTTCTGCATTTAGCAGGGGGTTGGACTAGATGAACCTGGAGGTCCCCTTCCAGCTCTATTCTGGCTCTTTTTGGAGATGGACATCCAGTCAAGCAGATTTCATACATATATTCTGGACTGGCCCTGTTGTTGACAAAGTTGACAGATTACATATTTTATTTAGGAATTTACAGGATATAAGAACCTGTAATTATACTGCTGTTAACTAAAAGCATGTGTTTCACCACAAAGTTTATTAAACAACAGTATGAATGTATTACTTTCTATAAAGCAACCCCTATAAACAGCTGGATTGGGAAAATCTGGAAAAAGCATTTGTGTCTAAATTAACATATCAGAAGTGTTGAAATTGTAACAGCATGTAAGAATAAAATTAAAGATGTCATTAGATATGTTTAAATGTTTCATGAAATCCATGGAATATATATTTCTGTGATTTTTTGTAAAAAAATCAATCTAAAGAAGAACTTATTGGATCATCAGTCTAAGATGTTGTCAATACTTAAGAAATGTAAGGCACAATCCAGCTGTCTCTCTGTACATCCCATACAGAAGCTTCATCTCATAGGAAACCGATAATGAAACCCAGATGCACATGCTACCAACATGGACACAGCTTGATTATGCATACAAAAATTATACTACTGCACAGCAAGCTGCACTAGATGAACACTAGTTACAGAAAGTCCTCTACATCCACCAGCAAGGAATCAAGCTTCACAAGTTCACAACTGTTGAACCTGAAAGAGGATTCCCACATCCCTAACCTATTCATTGGGGGCATTTAGACTCTTTTGATCCTGTTAACAACTGAGTTGGAATGGCTTCTTTTTTTCTCTCTCCAAAGTAACACACAAAAAACCTCTAGGGTCTTTCATTACCTCATATTTTTTTAGTATACCAAACTCCTCTTACAAACTACTAGCCCAAGAACTATACAGTAGCAACACCATCCACACATACAAGGCCTACATCTTCTTGTGATCTTCAAGGAATGTTATATATACACAGGAAAGGTAGTTCAAGAATAGGCACATGAACAAGAATGCTATTGCTTAAATTCTGAGTTAAAATACCCAAATATCTCTTTCAAAAGGTACCTGTCATTAAGTTATTCAATTAAATTAAGCAACAGTTTGCAGAGCACCTTTTTACCATCAGCTCTGGCTTTCTTCAGAGTGCAATTTTATAATACTCTGATACTTTCTTTTTAGCTCCTTTATCAAGAAATAATGCTTTTCTGGTTATGGAAAGCTTTAAAAATGCATAAGGACAAAACTGTGATTACAGGAAATAAATGGACAAACAAAAATCTTCTCCCCTTAGCACTTACTTAAAAGCTTGAAAAATAGTCTATGCTGCAGTGAGATGTTTTTTTGTCAATCGGCTACTTTTCTCTCGTTATTATTATTAATAAAGAAACTCCCCAGTGAAAGTTCAGAGTGACAACAATGGAAAACAGAGATGAGAACTAGAAACTGGTGGGCAACACTCATCAATTCTACAGCATCCCAAAGAACTTGTGAAGTAGCACTGTGGCAGTTCTGAGCCTTAACCCATGAATTAATACAGTAACTGAGAGCTTAATATGTTTTGGCCGCTCATGAACCACTGCAACATAAAGAGAATGCTTCCTACTGAATCAATTTGGAGAACAGTCATAAATATGACACTAATTTGCCATGCAATGTTTTCATTAGCAAAATTGTTAAATATTCTATTAGAATAAGCACTGCTTTCATCCATGTGACTAATTTTTACATCAAAATAGCTGCTTTCAATTACACCAGAATTAAGCATTATGGAGTAGGTGTCAAATATTACACGTTCTTAAATGCATCCAGTAAAGGTTACATAATTAAAGCTTTGATTCTTCTGCTGATATTACAATGAAAATTCAAACTGCAGATTTTCACAAGACTCAATCATGTTAGTTAAGACAACTGTCTCACCACATGCATACGAAGCATGCTCAGCTTCTCAATTACATATTTGGACAGGATACGTGGAATGTCAAGAATATTACTGGTGACTAATCTGAAACTACTAATTGCCTAATAGGGTCAGTACATGGCTAATAACATCACTAGCAAGCTTTGCTAAAAGTTGGACTTCATAACTAACAGACCACAGCACCCCACACAAATGATATTCTAAGCAAGTCACCGTACCTTTTCCTTAAAATGCTACTACTTACCAACCTTCAAAGTGTACAGTCAACGGCAGCAACTAGCTTAGTTGAGGAAGTGATAGGGGATGAACACAAATCAAATAGCAGCCAAGAGAAAGGGGAAATGAGACATCAGAGGAAAAATCCTCCAAAAGAAAGAACAGATACTGCAATTTATTCACTAAGTTGGACCAATGACTTCCACAAAACAGACCTTGGAGCTAAGGAGTAACAGGAGCAGAGAAGCTTGTATGGTATAGTGGTTAGCATGACCAAACAGGAGTGGGGAAACACAAGATTCAAACTCCTGCTCAGCTATGGAACCTTGTGGGTGACCTTGGACCGGTCTCTCTCTCTGAGCCTCAACCTATCTCACTAGGGGGTTGTGAAGATAAAATGGATAAGAGGAGAACTATATAGACTGCCCTGGATTCCCTGAAGTAAAGGTAGAATAAAAATGAGATGAATAAGGAAAACACACAAATGTAATTACTCACAGTCCTGGGATGACCTGTGTCGAAATGTAAACCTCAAGTGGCTGCGGTTTACATCTTCAATGGGGATTGCAACCTTTGTAAAACAAACATGTATATGCACAAATCACAAAAAGCTACTTGAACATAAACTAGCTTGCGTATTCACTATTTTGCCAGCACATACCTACATTATTATTATTATTATTATTATTATTATTATTATTATTATTATTATTATTATTATTATTATTATTATTTAATTTCTAGACCGCCCTTCTCCCAATAGGTCTCAGGGCGGTTTACAACATAAATAGTTAAAACACAATAAAATCCCCATAAAAACCCCAATTAAAAGTTACATATAACATATCACATAACATATAGCGGCGGTGGTCACAATTCTGATCTTAGTTCAGCCTGGTGGAGAGAATAATGTTCAGAAGAGGGTGGCACCAATACAATAGATCTAACCATGATCTCGGTGTTAGAGATCTCAATATTGGAGGGGATCCTCTGATGGATTAGTGGGAGAGCTGCCCTGGCCTCAACCATATGCCTGGCGGAAGAGCTCCGTCTTACAGGCCCTGCGGAAAGCTGGTAGATCCTGCAGGGCCCTTAGCTCTTCTGGGAGCTCGTTCCACCAGGTTGGGGCCAGGACTGAAAAGGCCCTGGCCCGGGTCGAGGCCAGGCGCACATCCCGTGGGCCCGGGACAACCAGTAAATTCATACCCGCAGAGCGGAGTGCCCTGCGGGGGGCATAAGCAACCAAGCGGTCCTGCAGGTAGATGGGACCCAGACCGCGTATAGCCTTAAAGGTCAATACCAATACCTTGAATCTGATTCGGAAACAGACTGGTAACCAGTGCAGATGACGAAGCACCGGCTGAATGTGGGCCCTCAAAGGTGTTCTAGTGAGGACCCTGGCAGCCGCATTTTGGACCAGCTGTAACTTCCGAGTCAAAGACAAGGGAAGGCCCGCGTAGAGCGAGTTACAGAAGTCTAATCTGGAAGTGACCGTTGCATGGATCACATTAGCCATATAGCATACAGAGCAGCTTGACAGAGAGGAAATTTTGCATGGCCTCTAGTCCAAATTGTAAGAATTTTCTCTGTTTGGTCAGCAGCAGCAGTAACCTTGACAGGCATAATGCCACAGATCAGATCTATAGAATTCCTCAGCCATCAAACTTCCAAAATATCCTTTAAGATTTTTTCAAATACCTATTATTGCTGTATTAGGGGACTAAGTTAGACAGAAACACTTTTCTTTAGGGTATATTTACAGATCAGCAAGGTCATGGTTTTTTAGAGTTTAAAAAAAACATAGTTATCTGAGACACCGTGCCTTTTTGAGAAACAGGAACAATGACATAGCACTTTACAGATCAATAATAATTTTCCACTTTTTTCCTCTATCATAATTCACGTTAACCCAGAATTAAACTGCACATTTTGAATGAGAATTCTCAGGGACTTAGTATGCACCTAGAACACCCACTAAATCTTTGTGAAGGTAGTACCTTGGCTTTGGAAAAGGTTTAGACAAGCCCACTGATTTCCCCTTTCTATGCTGACAGTATTTTTGAAACATCAGGTTTCTTAGCTTTTAGTTTATATGTTTAGTTTTTAATTTTCTAAACACCAATATACTTTATCAATACTGCAGCTCCATTTTTATTTTTCACTTTTACTGCTAGTTTGGGTTTTTTTCATTGATACTGCTTTTTATTGATACTGCTGCTACGTCAACTGTTTTTAAATTTAGGATTGCTGCAATAAGGTACCACAACTGTCAATTCAACTTCACTGCTCTGTCTCATCAGCGAAGATAAACATTATCAAGTCTTTATTATTACGGTACTAGACCAGTAGTCAAATTACAAAATACATAAAAACATCTGGCATTAAACAAGGTACATAAAAGAATCATTGATAACTAAAATATTATAAAATTTAAAAACATCAGTCTCATCCGTGTCTTCCTGTCACCTATGTCTAAATTTTTATACTCATTCTTTCAAATTTCCCTATTTTTCATATTCTTCCCAAGAATTCTACAATATTCTAATCCCTATACAAATGTTAGATCATCTCACAAGGTCTAACTATACCCACATGCTTATTACTCTGTCATTTTGGTCTTATACTAGGCAAACACATAGACCCTAATACTTCTGTCGAATAGACCCTTTCTTTAAACTAAGAAGAAAATTATCGTAAGTGAATGACATAATTTTCAACTAAAATCAGATTTACTGGCCCAAATAAGAGAACACTATTAAATATTGAGTTTTTGCATCCACTTCCTGCACCTGAAGATAACATTTATTCTTTTTTAATACAATATATTCTTTTTTTTTTATTTGAAGACAAAAGCAAAAAAACCCGCACTACATTTGAGGAGTTAAGGCAGCATCATATATAACTTCATATACAGATGCCATCAAAGGTTAATGAGCACACTTCTCATTTAAATCTATCCCTATTTATTCTGTTGCCATGGTGGTACCACAGTTTTCTTCCCCACATCTACCTTTCTTTTGCCATTCCTACCTTTAAAGCTAGAGCCTCTTGTGGCACAGAGTGGTAAGGCAGCCGTCTGAAAGCTTTGCCCATGAGGCTGGGAGTTCAATCCCAGCAGCCGGCTCAAGGTTGACTCAGCCTTCCATCCTTCCGAGGTCGGTAAAATGAATACCCAGCTTGCTGGGGGGTAAACAGTAATGACTGGGGAAGGGACTGGCAAACCACCCCGTATTGAGTCTGCCATGAAAACGCTAGAGGGCGTCACCCCAAGGGTCAGTCATGACCCGGTGCTTGCACAGGGGATACCTTTCCCTTTCCCTTTAAAGCTCTGACTTTGACAACTTGCCTTTCCAATAGCAAGCATAGGTGACATAACTTCAATTCCAAAAATTGCGGTTTACATTCTTAACTTCCCTAATCTTTAACCCCCTCCCCAATGTTATGATGCACTATGCCCATATAAAGACAACCTGCCAAGGCCAAACTGACTTCTCTAAATATTACATGTTCCCTTTGCCACCCCTTCTGTCTAGAAGCTCACTCTGTAAAATACCGATGCTGTAGCTTCTCTTTCTCTCAATTATCAAATTCCTCTTCATATCCCAAAGCTCTTCAACTACTATCACATATGGAAATATGCTGTAAAGCAGTAGCTTCACCAAATGCAAATGTAATTTTGTAGTATCATCCTTGCTTCCTTTATTCCTTACCTCTGTCTTTTTACCATTTCCTAATTTAAAAATTAAACTCCTTTAGGTCCAGAACATCATTAATATGCATTCTAACAACATATATTTATAACAACAATAATAAGCATTTACTTTGGTTCTACTGGGATTCTGCATTCATTAATACTTCATGAGAGATCCCAAGAATCTAAAAGTGCATTTATATTTTATAGCAATATATATTTTTATCCTACACTATTATGACTACTTGCTATACTGAAAGATAGGAGACAGATGTTGGAATAATTCTTTCAAAGTTATCTTGACCAGAACACTGAGAGGTAAATATATTCCACTCAACATCTTTATCAATGTTGTTTCTTAGCAACCTTCAAAAGCTTTTCTAGCACAGACAGCTTGTTTACTTTGACAGCAATATACCAAGTCTATCAATATGATTTGCTCTCTCCTTCTCCCTCCCTCCTCTCTCTTTTTTTAAAATATCTTAATGGCAGGCTTACTTTCATAGTTTCAAACCAGCGAGGTTGTTTTACTTGGTAATATATCACAGACTTATATTCTGAAAGGGCTTCATCTCCAGCACCGGGGAAGATCACATTCTTTAACAAAAATAAAAACAAAGAAAACATACTGATCAAAACCAAAAGTTTCAAATTAGGTATCATGAATTCCAACAACAATGGCAACTTTTTTCAACAGAAAATATCATAAAGAAAAGCAAAATCTGTTGATTCAAAAATGTATGATTCATATGTTTAACACAAGAGACAATATTTTGTTCACTCAGACAACATGCAGGAAAAGCTTTCCAGTTAATACACAAGATTAAAATCCTTCACAGTAAATACCTCCAATCTTTTGCCATCCTCGTCATAAACAGATACAGTAACCTCTACATTCTTTGCAGTGGTTTTGCTTCCTTTGTCAAAGTCTCCTTGAACTAAGGTAACATAGATATCATTACGGACATCACCTATGAGAGAGCATATGATTAATAACTTCACATAAACAGGATGTAAATGAAAAAGCTCACACAGATTATACTTTTAAAAACAACAATCCTTTGAAAAAATCATTCCACTCCACATTAAGGCATGGATTGTATGGAAAAACTTGTAAAAAAAATTGCAGAATTGTATCTTTCCTACCGCTTCCCCACCTTGCTCATCCTCCATCAGCCCCCTGAACTACCTGAAATCCTCCATTAAGAAGAAGGGGGAACCTCATATACTACAGTAAATGGGGCTGGTAGTAAGGAGGAAAATCTCGGGAAACTGCCTACCATTTTCTGTGAACATTTGATCTACCATCAGCAGCTAGGGAGACAATTTCACCTGGTTACCCCCTTCCACTGAGGCAGCTCACAATATTCAATTGCATTACTATATTTTCAACCATATAAAGTACTCAATTACAATTACATGATGCCATGTAATAGATAGGTGCTAAATTAAAGAGCAGTCACAACAGCAGTTACATTAAAACCAAAACAGGACAAATAGATTATGAGAGTGTGTCTATCTTTCAAACACAACCAGGAGAAAATATCCTACACAGCATCTAGCAGGGAGTAGACAAGGACATATAGAACCTCCATAGAAGTCGTGTGGAATTTGTTTTGATTGTTCAGTTTCTAGAAGCAGTTAGAAAAACATGGATTCTGGATATTTTGGGGAAAGAGCCTGAGGAGGGAGGAGTTTGGGGAGGGGGGTATAATGCCACAAAGTCCACCTTAAAAAGTGGCCATTTTCTCCAGGTGAACTGATTTCTGTTACCTGAAGATCAGTTATAATCCCAGGAGATCTATAGTCACCACCTGGAGGTAGTATAATAGTAGTATCTTCTACTGATGGACCATAGGATTCAACTTTGTGATTCTTGCAAAGTGTCAATGCTGGTTGTGTGCATTCCAAGTGAAACCAGCAATTCAGGAAATTATAAAATCATGTGGGACTAGTTGGATGCTAACTGTCAATTGTTTTGGGCAGCTGCCTACCATTCTCAGGATAGCCCATTTTCAATTACAAAGATTACCTGAGGTACTGTTAGTAAAATATAATGCAGCTGGTGTAATTGCTCTTTAAGAAGTTACTTTGCCATGTACTTTTGCATAGTTCTGCATTAATGTATTGAATAATAGAGTAAGCATTTCACTTAGTAAATGTTGGCATTTTGTGCCCAAGTGTTCACACATCTGCATGGATAAGGTAAAGTATTTGATAGCCCATTTGGACATGCAAACAACAGAGGCACTTTTGAAGTCTGCCTTTATTGCTTCAGAGGTTCATTTATATCATATATTTAAAGCCCAAGTAGTCAAAACACACCAGGATTCTGTACTTTGAAACTAAATGAATGAGACATTCTACCATCTGCGCACAGTTAGTCTATCACATTTACAACAGTGCTACTACATTATTAATACAAGTCTGAAAGTAGATTGAAAATATCATTGTTAAGCCAAATCTCTCCAAACAACGATTTAGTACCAACATCTTTGAATTCAGTTTATTGTTTTCTATCAACTACTATTTAAGAAACATTAACATTTGCACTGCTTCCAATTTTTTCCTGATATAGTCTTACCAGGCATAATAATTTCAGGAAACCCCATTTTCCGAGCCACAGCTGTGGATCTATCAACTAGATGAGGAAATTCTTTCCTTATCTGGTGAATGTCTCCTGGAAGAAGTTTCAATGTCACCCATAAACCTGTAGTAATAAGTAAAAAATGCTGTTTAGATAGCCTTCAAGTACAAATCCATTCCAACAGTTCTTAAATTTGTTTAAATAATAATAAACAAAGAAATGACTAAACAAGGAAACATCTAACCATTACTGCCACCAAATCATCGAAACTTCATACAAGGCAACAACTTCAATATCTTAGTTCTAAAACAAATAAAAGGCATTTGTTCCAAAGAAAAAGGAGAACATGCGAGGACAATAAGGAAGATTACACACTTTAACTCTAAATGCTAACTTTAAAAAAAGCCAGTTTTTAAAGAACCAAGAATGAAACAAACATAGGTTGGTGGGAGGATCTCAATGACATCATTATCACTGTTGTGACTAAAGGCCTAACTAAGATGCAGCTCTTTAGTCAACACCTCTCCAACGCTGGTCTACGACTGCAAAGAACCATTTGTCTATACAGCACGTACCTGACATCTGAAGGTTAGGCTTTCTTCAAACTAGGAACCAGGTGCACACTGCTTAAGTACTTCTACCCTGCTACTTTCTAAAAGCTTTGTCCTTCACTTTTGATTTTCCTAATGCCCAACATGCCTTTATCCAGCATTGTGTGCCAACTCTCCAAATTAGTATCAAATATCAAGCAAGAACACTTTCTTTGCCAATCCATTGTTACTTACCTTAAAAAGAGAACAAGAAGCAACTGCTTCTAGTGTTGTGGAAATTCAAAATTCTCAAAGAACAACAGTAAGCTCCAATACAAAACACAACTATTTACAACTTTTGAGAACTGGGATTTTAAATTTCCTCATTTAAATTATCTATATAGTTCAATGATCCTTGTTATTTTAAGTTAATGTGACATACTGTAGATTTTCAGAATAGTGGGTAATGAGTGACTATTTTCTCCCATCATACAGACCAATCTGCCATGGATTCTTTGGCAATGGGTAGATCAAGCAATTAACAAGATGATCCTATGGGATTCATCTTCCTTATTAGTGTTGTGGTATACTCAGTTCACTTTAGCACGAGCTATGCCAAGTAACATACTGAACATGGAGAATTACCAGCATATTTTGAAAGTGTTCTCCATTTTGATAACTCTGGAAACAAAACAAAAACATTTAAGTCTGCTTTCCTGTTGGAAATGCTAACAGCAGGGTAAGGAAACAGCCTACAATGGGATGACAGACACATCCCATGGTAGTGGAAGTGATACAAAGTCATGTAAAAAAGTGGTAACTGCTTCTAATAGCAGTAATAATGAGAAAAGGAAAGGGTTATGATCAAAACCCAATAACCCAGTATTAGACCCAATTAGATAAAATGTTGTGGAGTTTCCAATAGAACTACCTTACTAGTTATTACAGTATTTCCCATGCTAATCAGATACATGAAGTGAAGTACATACCCTGACCCTTGTGGTTAACTTCTTTAGCAGCGATCACTTTGTTTATTACAGTCTGAAGGAAATCATTCTCCCCTGCCACCCTGGGTGAAAAACGGGATGATATGTTCAGCTGCTTGTGTCGAATGGCGCTATCCAAGGCAAGCCTGGAGGATGCACATGATGACCAACACCAAAAGGAAACAAAGGCAGGGGACAGAAAACCAGAAGTCACAGTAACAAGGAAATACAAGGGAGTATCATATGGTTGACAAAGAGTGTCCATTAGTCAACAGAAGACAAAGGATAGAAAAGGGAACAACAGAGACAGGAAGATAATCAAATCAAGAAAATGTGAAGCTAATAGAGAAAAGTAAAGTAAAACTATGATTTTGAGAGCAAACATGTACCAGATTCTGGTTCCATTTCTACAATCATGTAGAGCAAAGATGAGAAGTCACATATAAATCAACAAAAGGCTCAAATGTAATACAATATCCCCATGGAATGCTAAATCCTTGCTTCTGCTGTTACATGAATTAAGTGGTAGCTTAATGAGAGTTAACAGACATTGGTAAGCTACTAGAAACAGAAATAATGTAGAACAGGGAGGCATACAAAATTCATAAAACATTTTTGGTACTACTACTGAAATAGATGAAAACATAAAAGTAATAAATGAAACACACATTTACAAAATTAGCACTTAATAACCCAAATTTGCAAAGGGCCATGTGATGAGTAATTTTTATTCACTTGATTGACAACCAGAAACTAACATAAGAAAAGGGAAAAAAGAAAATCAAACTCCAGACTATTATGTATTGTTTCATAAATGGATTTGTCCATTTTACCTTAAATTAGATTTAGTAGGGCAAATAATATGTATACTTTTCATTAATAACTCAGAATCATGAGCTTCCTATATTTATTTTCATCTATTGAAATATATTAGATATTTATTGTATTGTTAACAGCACAGTTTGTTACAGAGTTACTACAATTTAAGCCCATTGATATGCACAAGTTTATACTGGAATAACTGTGCAGAAGACAACAATGTAAGGAAATTTCCCCACCGCCAACAACATATGTACACAAAGGCTTGCACTGACCCTGAACCACCAAGAGGCTTCTAATTATACTAGACATCTAAATATTATCAGAAGCCTCTCCATTAGAAATCCTCTATTTTTTAAAATCTAGGCATGAATTTATAGCAACTAAAGCCATCAATCATATAAACGCTAATTAATTTAGCAAATTAATTTAGCAAAAGAAAGTGAAGAGGAACTAAAGAGCCTGTTGATGCGGGTGAAGGAGGAGAGTGCCAAAGTTGGCTTGAAACTCAACAAGAAAACAAAGATCATGGCATCCGGCCCTCTCAATTCCTGGCAAATAGAAGGGGAAGAAATGGAGATAGTGACAGATTTTATTTTCCTGGGCTCCAAGATCACTGCAGATGGGGACTGCAGCAAAGAAATTAAAAGACGCTTGCTCCTGGGGAGGAAAGCTATGGCAAATCTAGACAGCATCCTAAAAAGCAGAGACATCACCCTGCCAACAAAAGTGCGTTTAGTCAAGGCTATGGTCTTCCCAGTTGCAATGTATGGCTGCGAAAGTTGGACCATAAGGAAGGCCGAGCGTCAAAGAATTGAGGCTTTTGAACTCTGGTGCTGGAGAAGACTCTTGCGAGTCCCTTGGACTGCAAGGCGAACAAACCAGTCAGTCCTAGAGGAGATCAGCCCTGACTGCTCTTTAGAAGGCCAGATCCTGAAGATGAAACTCAAATATTTTGGCCACCTCATGAGAAGGAAGGACTCCCTGGAGAAGAGCCTAATGCTGGGAGAGATCGAGGGCAAAAGAAGAAGGGGACGACAGAGAATGAGGTGGATGGATGGAGTCACTGAAGCAGTAGGTGCAAACTTAAATGGACTCCGGGGAATGGTAGAGGACAGGAAGGCCTGGAGGATCATTGTCCATGGGGTCGCGATGGGTCGGACACGACTTCGCACATAACAACAAAAATTTAGCAAATAAAAAATAGTCTTGTCCATCCCACTCTCATACCACTGTTTAAACCAGGCTTCCATGAAATTTTACTTCATTCACCTGCCCTTTAGTTGGATTTTTATTTTTTATCTAAATAGAACATATTAGAACAAAATGCTGCCTATTTACAAACTAAGCACAGCTAAACTGCTTCAGCATCGCCCACATGATACATAATTATTGCCCACATTATAAATTATTTGGAGACCAAGTAAGTGCCAAAAAGCATTCAACTGCAAGTTTATGGAAAACCCCAGAAAAGGAAACACCATCTCTCAGAATGTGCCAACAAAATGCTTGATTGTTGTCCTTGACAACTAATTTGAACGAGCAAAATGCATTTCAAAATCCCTGAGCTGATCAGCATTCTGATACTTGCTTTGTAGGCTTTACAAAACTTATGTACAATGAACAGCTCCTTTTTCCATTTCTGTATCTTATACAGACCTGCATCCCTTATGAGCGATATATATGCACATGGATCTATTCTGCACTTGAGGGTTCCTAATGAATCCAGGGGAAATTGCCAGATTCTACAAAGTACAAGCATAGATCAGTTCCACCCACTGAAGTGTGAAGCCCTTCGAAGCCGGGGAGATCTACGAGAGCACCAGATCCCCCATTCCCAACACAAGTCACTGGATGGCAGAATTTCAAAATCAGATTATGATGTAGTTGTCTGCTGTTCAAAGTTTTTTAAAAATCCCATTAAACTCTGACATACTGCATCACAGCCAGACACGGCACTAAGAGTTGCATTCACTAGGATTACAGGCTGTATATGGCTGTGAAACTTTCAATATGCTCCCAACCTTAACACTAAATATTAAAGATAAATTGTGCATGGCAGATTGAAATTTAATCTTATAACCGCATGACTATTTTTTTAAGCTAATCAACTATCTGTAAACTAAACAGAAAATGTCTCTAAAGTAAGTTATTTGTTCCTAATTTGGTATGGTGTTTGAAGTTAGCATAACATTAATTCCTTCACTTTCTTAGTATTTCCAATATCAAACCCATCTAGGAAAGTCACAGTCTTTTATAATACATTTCTAAAAGTCACCTCTGACATTTCTTTGTGCATTTCTTTGTACTTACGACTGAAATGGAATGAAGTGTTGCTTGTCCTCATCATCTACTTTCCCATTAATTATGTCAGTTACATCCATTACTGAAATCAAAAAGAAACATTATTGAATAGATCAACATCTAAAGGAAACTGAATGACAAAGACAAGTAAGGACATCTTTGTACCTTATGACAAGCGTTCCAAACTGCTTTGTGGCAAAATATATTCTTATGTTCAAAGATAACCAAGCAATTTTCACATTAGTAAAAGAGGAGAATCTTTGAAGCTATAATGGATATGGATGTATGCATTTTGTGTCACCAGCTGGAATATGTTACAATTGACAACATACTCTACAGTGGAATAAATTTACAATCTCACAGAAGATATTGTGAGACTAAAGAACACAACATTTATTAGAAAAAATTGCCAAGATTTTTTTCCCTGGAATATTTAAGTGTATTCAATTGTAGGCACACAGTAAATATCCATGCAATATTTTCAGAAAGCTATTTCAATACCCAACTCAGTGTTTGAAGCAGTCTTCATTTGTAGTACTGAATTCAGCAAGGATACTACATCTAATATGGGATAACATAGCCAGTGTATACTATGGCCTTAAAAGAGGATCAATTCTGTCAGCTAGGATAGCCAGGGCACATCTGCCTGACAGTATATCACAACTCCAGGCTTGTAACTAAAACCCAAACCTTAAGACCAAAAAGCATTAGCACAAAGAGATAATTGACATATTACCATGAACATACTGGAATATCCTCTGTGTGCCCGTCTTAAAGTGATATTCAAGGAGTCTGGTTGGGTGGTTAATTAAAAACATTTTTCCTTTGAACACTGCCAGTATCCAAGATACAGAAAGCCATCCAGTCATAATATCAGTGCTATATTGACATTGACCCCATTCTCACTATACTTAATTCCAGAATCCATGTCTTTCTAACTGCTTCTAGAAACTGAACAATCAAAACAAATTCCACTCTATTTCTCCCTACCTGAAGAAACTCTGGATCCTTACATTCCAAGGTATTCCATTTTACAAGGAGAAATGCTAAGACTGTATGAGAGCAATAACCTCACTCCCCTGCAGTCCAAGCAATACTAGATCACTGACCTTGCCAACTGGATAGCTGAACGAGTGCTGAACCCATTCACAAAACCAGACTTCACATGGATTTCAAATGGAGGGGAAATTAGCATGTCACCTTGCAGTGGACATGCTATTTATGTAAATCTATCCCAAACAGTTATCCTTGAGAGGTGCTATATTTTTTAGGATTCATCTGTATCACAATAGATTTCAGTCCTACTACCTAATAAATACTGCCTGCTATTCTAAAAGGTATCCCCAGTGCAAGCATTGGGTCATGTCTGACCCTTGGGGTGACGCCCTCTAGCGTGTTCATGGCAGACTCAATACGGGGTGGTTTGCTAGTGCCTTCCCCAGTCATTACCATTTACCCCCCAGCAAGCTGGGTACTCATTTTGCCGACCTCAGAAGGATGAAAGGCTGAGTCAACCTTGAGCCGGCTGCTGGGATTGAACTCCCAGCCTCATGGGTAGAGCTTTCAGACTGCATGTCTGCTGCCTTACCACTCTGCGCCACAAGAGGCTCTTTCCATTATAGCAAGCCACTAAGCCAATTTTATAGCTTATCATGGGTCTCTCTTTCAGGTTTATAATTACTGACAGACAAAACAAGAAGTCATTCTGTAGACTATTTAGTTTACCAGAGCTACAAGAGTTTCCCTAAAGCAAACATGTAAAGTGTGAAAGACACGTGGCATGATTCTGAACAACCTGTACCTCAGACACACCTAAATATGTGCTCAGTAGTTCTTCAGCACTGAGCAGCTGCTCTAATGTGCAGTAAGTCTGGACAGTCTACTTAAAGAGAATGGATTACCTGCTACACCAAAAGGTCGCCTTAGGCCAGAGGTTAGTTTTCTTGTATTGTTGTCTCTCAGTTCCATTCTGCCGACTCGTACGATCTGACAAACAAAACTGATTTTCTCCCTTTTCAGGTCTTTGCTGCCAAGGTCCTAGAAGTATAAAGTTTTCATAATGTACTTTACAAATCACATTCATTTTCCTCTTGAGAATATTACTGTTTGCCATTCAGCTTCCTCATATTCTCTGAACATTCAAGCTACTTGCATGGAAATGTTGTAAATGGCACTACAGAACTGAAAAACACTCTAAAAAATTATTTCCTTAACTAGTGTTAAAAAGTATTCCAAAGTAGAAACTATGGTGTGTGTGTTGGTTTGTTTTTTAAAGGGAGAGATCAGAAGTACAAAACAGTCAGGTGTTCATAACTGGAGAGTCAAACTACAGTAACATGAAATTCTATAAGATTGAAATTCTATTATATTGCTTTTAGGCCCCATCTTGTAAACTTTTCTCCTCTTTCAGCAAAAAGAAGCTGCAGGGAAAGCAAATGGACCTGCATAGAGTTGGGAAAGGAGAAAGACCGCATACACTGCCTTTCATTATTAAACATTAAAGAAACTGCAAATACAAAAACACTTACTGTGAAAACTGCTCGAAGATTGTGTAACCTGTCTATGTCTTTTGGTAGGCCAGAACTTGACCACCTGACCAGGTAGTTTTCACTATAAAAGGAAAAACAATTTCTTTTAAGTCCTGCACTTGTGTTGAGAGCCAGTTTGGTGTAGCGGTTAGGAGCGCGGAATTCTAATCTGGCATGCTGGGTTCGATTCTGCACACCCCCACACGCAGCCAGCTGGGTGACCTTGGACTCGCCACAGCACTGATAAAACTGTTCTTACCGAGCTGTGATATCAGGGCTGTCTCAGCCTCACCCACCTCACAGGGTGTCTGTTGTGGGGAGAGGAAAGGGAAGGTGAATGTAAGCCACTTTGAGCCTCCTTCGGGTAGAGAAAAAGCAGCATATAAGAACCAACTCTTCTTCTTCTTCTTCTTCTTCTTCTTCTTGAAGAAATGTGTTGCAAACAAAAGGTGTCACTTTACAATACATTAAAAGTAATATTTGAACAGGTAAACTGGATTCTGTTCAGTAAAGTAGTTTGTAAACCTACTTTGTGTATTATGTATTATACACATATGTATGTACATACATGTATTACACTCAGCAGCAGCAGTAGGTAGACAGATTAGGGCTTTTTAGCACAAGGGGAATCTCGTGTGCTGTGTTATACTCCAGATCATAATGTATCTAGGCATAATAGTCTAACTTTTTTATTTAAACCTGTCTTGAAAATCTATCCTAACAGAAACCAGATCCCATTAAATTGACAGCAATTTACAATTATTTCAGCCATCCAACAGTTACCCAAAAAGAATGAATAAAACACACACATTAATATTTATCACCAGAAGGGATATTCCGTCCATATGGTGGAAATCAGGTGATTGTATTTGTAAAAATGTTTGGCAAGCAGATGGAAGGAATGACAGTCAAGCAATATGTGTTTAGTAGTTAAGGAAGATAGCAACACACATATATTAGCAGGGAATTTCTGCTTTTCCATGCCTGCTAAGGAATATATAGATTCCATAATATTCAGTTCTCAGCTAAGCAAGGTCAGTTTCCTAATTGCAATTCCTACGGGATGCAATTTGGCCATAATAAAAATGTTAGCTCGAGTTTACATACATTGTTCTTACAACTATACATATCCTGCACCATCAATTAGACAAAAGGGAGACAAAAACTTGTCCTCTTGGCCTTTAATTCTAACATGCCCAAGAATACACACATGCACATGCACACACATAGCACAAAAAAACAAAACATAACAAGCAAGTTCAAAAGGAACCTCCAACTGAGAAAAATGACAGAAAGCAATCAGTTTTATAATTTATTTAATGGCATTTTTATAATGTAGCTTTTAAAACATTATTTAATTGGATGAAGACCCTTACCAGGAAATTTGACGAAGGTAGCAAATAATTATATTAGATACAATCTTTCAGAAATGAAATTATGTAAAATTATAGCCCACTTGGATGGAAGCCCCACCCCCATTTTTATTTTCCTTTTCCTTTAGTTTATATATTTTCCTTTTCCCATTCGTTTATACATTTGCATGGTTTTCGTGTGTTCTTTATTGGTTGGAACAACACTGTAATATGATAGCATTATTTCTACATTTGATATGAGGTTATCAGATGGTTTTGTTTTATTGTGTGGCATTTGTGTGTGGAAAATAAATTAAAAAAATTTAGAATGAAAGAAAACAACTGGTATGAGCTGAAAGACCAAACAAGAGTAGGAAATTTTAGAACATGAGTTTATTTCCTTCTAATATTTAATTGGGCTGCCAAAGGACTGTACTATGAGAAGCTAACTCTCTAGGAGAGATTCAAATGGGTAGCCTTACATTCTCTAGGAGAGGTTGAGGAGTTTCTTTCATGCACAACCAGAAAGAATTTGGAATATGTTATGCATAAGATAAAAGAACAAAATTCCTCAATTCATTTTAATTTAATGTGAAAATATAGATTTCATATATTACCTTACAGAGCCAGGTGAGATCTTCTTCATATGCCCTGTGCTCTGTTCTCCTTCCTGTAGAACTAAGATAGGTGGCTTTTTCACTGATGACACCTTGTCTTTGGAATGCCCTTCCCTTTTGAGACTACTGTACTCTCTTTTAGGCACCAGGTCAAATTGTCATCTACACTTTTAACTAAAGTTACCTTTTTTTAGACGTTTTATTATCTGTTGCTAGCCTGACGATTAATTCATCATTACAACTTTAAACGACTGTTTATTCATTCTACACAGGGCTCCCCTTGAGATTGCTCTGGAAACTCTAACTGGTTCAATATACAGTAGTGACTGTCCTTATGAGTACCCAGTTGAGTGCGCATATGACACCAGTGCTTTCCCAGCTGCATTGGCTCCAGATTAGAAACCGGATCAGGTTAAAGGTTTTGGCATTAACCTGTAAAGCCCTAAACGGTCTGAGAGCGGTATGCCTACGGGAACACCTTTTCAACTTTGCCCCCCCCCCAAAGGTCATTAAAATAATCTGAACAAAACTTGCTCAGGATCCCCAGGCCAAAGGAGGTGAAGATCGGCCTTGAGCAGGTAGATTTTGTGAGCTCACAAACTTAATTAAGTAATGACAGTTTAGAATTAGCAGAACATTCAAGACCGGAGACAGGAAACTTATTTAATCGGTCTTAATATGGTTTTGGTAGGCTGATGTAAAAAGGAAATGCTTAAATATTACACAAGGAAATATGTACAAACAATAAAAGGTAAAGGTATCCCCTGTGCAAGCACCGAATCATGTCTGACCCTTGGGGTGACGCCCTCCAGCATTTTCATGGCAGACTCAATACGGGGTGGTTTGCCAGTGCCTTCCCCAATAGAGAAGTATTTTTTTGAAGGGGAAGGTCTTTCTTGCACAAAGCATGCATGCAGGAATGGGAGGAGGTGGATAGTGCACAATAAATCTTCAGATCTTTATAGCAGATTTTTGACAGCTTCAGTATTTAACAAACTGAGCTACCAAGAGCAAGTATCCCTCTCTTACCACCACATTTGTCTTATAGTAAGTTTTAAAATATATATATAGTCATATGAATAGTCTTGGGCTCTCTGTATACACAGGTTTTATAACTAACAATAAACAATAAACAAAAAAAATCTATAAAATTACTGACCTGATAAACTTGGATTCCAAAGGGTCATATAAAGACATAAGGACTTCAGCATCTTCTCCAATTTTACAGACAACATTTTTTAGGTTTACAAACAAAGCAAACGAAGGTGTTGCAGCAAACTTTGCTTGTCTACTAATGTCAAGGTTCTGTTTTTGAGACTAAAGGGAGGGAAGTTTTAAAAAGCCACTGAATAGAATTCCACTACAAAAGCATTTGATTACAGCCATAAATACATTGTGTATAGATGTTTGAGGACTAAAGGATCAACTTTCTTGCCATTTATCAGCTCTCACATCTTCTTCACTCCATCACTACAACTGATAGCTTACCTGGCTAGAGCCAAGACAGAAGATGGAGGGGCAAAATATAGATCTAAAGCTATAACAGTTGCCTTTCATGATAATTTACAACCAGGATAGTGTTGGAAGCTGCTCAGTACTGTTGAACCCGAACCCTAGGTGCTATCTCAGCCTTCATGCTAGAGAGCTGTATAAGGGAAAACTAAATCCAAAGATGCTCACCCACTTCTGCAAGTGCAGAACCATGAAAACTTCTGTGAAATTTCCCTGTTATAGTGCTGCACACTAAAACCTGGAAGATATAGTCAGGAAAGTACTGCAGTCCTGTGATGGTATGCAGTGGGGACAGGAAGCAGCAGCAGAAGGAGGTGCAGGGGGCAGACTGCCACTTGTCTATTTCCTTGAGGCAAGTCTACATGGTCCAGATGAGCAGACTTGTATAGTCCACAAAAATTCTGGAAGTTGGGAATACTATAACCCTTGACCGAGAGTTCTAGATCACACAATGCTGAACAGAATATATTGATTTACATTTTTCCCAAGACTATGGGAATGAAAACATATAAAATAACGCATGTCTTGGAAGGTTTAATCTTGTAAACTGTAATAAGCTGACCATTAGAGCTCAGGAAGAATTTCTAAGACAGTCTTACTAGCCAATTCCAACTGCCATTTATACATTCTATAATATAATATACAGTAGGAAAATCTTACTTTTTCTTCCAGCAGCCTTTCTTCCACTTGCTTAGAGGCTATTTCATGAGCTCTGAAAAGACTGATGGTGCTGGTTTGTTCTGGATCTAGAATGTTGCCATCTTCATCTCTTACCACAAGATCCAAATCAAGAATTCTGCATGAAAAGGGTTACGCAACACCAGATGATGGTCAACAAACTTTTATTGGCTCAAAAAAAATTCAAGCTGAGTGCTGCACTGCTTCTAACATGTATACCTTTAAACCACTTTAAATGTAATATTAGGGAGAGGGATGATCAAAAGAACATTTCTGATCTAGAGAGGATTCATTAGCATAAGATATTCTGTCTTGTTCTTGGGATCTCAAGCAGACATTCTGGAATGCACCAGTTTTAGACCCAGAACAGAATATAATAATTTAAACAAATACAGGGAGGCTTCAGAGCACTTCCCCATAACCGCAAAGAGTCATTGTGAATGTTATCTAGCCAAATATACTGACCAGAGCCAGGTTATTAGGATGTGGTATAAAAATCTGAATAATAAACAATAAATAAATAAAGATGCAGCTGTATTTGAAATACTGACAGCACAGGGTGAGATAAAAGAATGAGGTACAATAGCTATGCATAAAATGTCGCATCTGGAAGAGCTAAAAGAAAATCCACAAATGTATCCAGAATTAGGCAGGACTTTTCCTTTCATTGCCTATTATCAATGGAAACAGACATGGCTCCCACTTGGACAGAAAGGAATAAGGGATGCAGAAGGCAGAACATCTGGATGAGGGTGGTAACAGAAAGGGAAATCAGCCATTCACTCATTGAACTGTTCTCTAAAACTCACAGACTTCCCCAATCAGTGCACACAAAAAGAAGTGCAACTGAGCATAATCTTAAAAAAGAAGAGAAACCTAAAGTATAACCTCACTCTCAGTCACAGCACTGGTCCATTACCCCCCCCCAAAAAAAAAAACACTACCAGACTGATTTATTCTGACCTTCAGTCTCATGCTATTCATCATATTATCACTTCATATACTCAATGGGTGGGAAAAGTCATCCTTCTCACTCATCAAAAGCTTCCTCAACAAAAATAATTCTAGGACCACTATTATGGCCAGAAAACACTACGCATTTTAAAACTCTAAGTCGAGAGCCATATATCAGCCTTCATAAATATTTTGCTATTTTTTCAGCAAAGCAATACTAAAATGTAATTTTTACAGAAAACAAAAAGGGTAGCAAGCTGTTTTGTGAAGTCCACAGGGCATTTACCAAAGGCATAACAAATAAATGATTATGTCTACAGATATTGGATCTGAAAATGCCATTTTTTGTTTTGTTATGGGGAAGACAAAATATACAGCCATACAAACAAAAACTGCATTCTTTTATGGTACATATTTTACCCCAATCACACTCAGTTCACTTTCCAGCTCTACAGAGAATGTTTCAACCATTTAATTAGTTCATCAAAACAATAATGCATAAGAATACAGTACAAGATGTCCTATAATGTCTGAACATAGAGCATCTGGAGGTTATTCAGAATATCTTTTACTTCTTCCTTAGCCAGATGGCAGAATAAAGTAGCCGACAGATAATACCAACAACATCTGGCTAATTGTGTGAGGTAAAACAGCCCATATCTGTGGGTATAAAATGTCCTAGTACATAAAGGCATCACATGAAGTTTTTTTCCTAATTATTTCTGTTGACTAAGAACTGTTTAAAGATCACCTATGCCTGACTCCTCAGGAGGCAGTATGCCATGTGATCCAACGACATTTAAAGATCTGAAAAAATTGCTTAAGAATTGTTGTCCCATAACTTTATGGATATTTAGAATATCACTTTGCAGTAGTTTTCAAACTTTTAGCCTTGAGGGAACTCTCTTCCCATTGACTTGTCTGCTGAGGAATTTCCATGCATCTGCCATAGTATCCAAACAAGTTGTAGAGGATCCTGAAGATGTTTTAAAATGCTCAGTTCTTACAAGGCACCCACAAAGGCCTGCTGAAGTTCATTGAATTGTTACATGAACAGTCCCTGCAGTCTCATGCACCTGTCAACTACAATGAAAAATTCCAAGGGGTCAAGAGGTGGACCTTCTTATTAGGGATCCTGACAAGTGTCCTAGGAAACTTAATGTTCTATACAACCCAACTTGAGAACTACTGGCAAATTACAAAGTTTTTAATTCTGAATATGAAGAAAAGAAATTTGATTTTCTACTGACTAGAAGAAAAAACAAGTTAATGTGGAAAAGTTGCAAGATCCTGAGTCTTCAGATGTTTTTGAGAAATCTGTCAAATTCACTTTGTCCAAGCACAGAGATATTTTAGATATTACTGGTAAGTTCATGTTTCAATTTCAAAAGGAACCCGTTTGTGGTAACTAAATAATCTTTAGCACAAAGTTCCCCAAAATCAGCAACACTAGTGTGTTTTGTGATTTACAGGTAACAACCAAGTAATCACCTCTACATACAAAGTTTTTCAAATGTCTTGGTACGTTACCTTTTCAGAGTTTTGCAAGACAATTATAGCTATGCAAACTGTAAACTTCAATTTGTTCATGATGTGAAAGTCCTTATTCTCAGACTTGTTCACGCCCATCCCCACACGTGGAACCAAAAATGAAGATTTCCCAACTTATCAAGCCTTCAAATTTAACTACAATTTGTTGTGACATCCAAACTCAGGCACTTCAATAGTCTACAATTTTATCTGAGGACACACAGTGACACCCTATACCAGGGTTTGATTCTGATCGAGAGTCCAAAGCATTCAGAGCAATTCCCACTGAACTCAATGGTGACAAATTGGCAAGCACTGAACTGCATCTGACCTTGCTGACTACAAAGACAATCACTCTCCTTCAACCCAAGGTTCAATTCTATAAGCTAGAACAGAATGCTTTGCCAGGCAGCTTTTGCTGAAACAAACAAGGAAGAAGAGTTGGTTTTTTATACCCCCTCTTTTCACTACCAAATGAGAATCTCAGAATGGCTTACAATCTCCTACCATCCCTCTCCCCACAACAGACGCCCTGTGAGGTAGGTGGGGCTGAGAGATCTCAGAGAGAACTGTGACTGGTCCAAGGTCACCCAGCCAGCTGCATGTGAAGGAGTGGGGAATCAGACCTGGCTCTCCAGATTAGAAGTTGCTGCTCTTAACCACTACACCAAGCTGGCTCTTCTTCAAACTTGGAACTTCCATATCTACACGAGCCATGGAGCAGATCTAAATGCATTTTGCTGCTTATCAGCAAAAGTACAGACCAGTTGGATACAGAAGTCTGCCACATTTCTCATGAACATGCTTTGTTGTGTTATCAGAGAAGACATACGAGATAGAAGAAAAAGGCTCTTTCTGTCATGACCAAAGCAGGTAGGATGAGTACCTGCCCCTCCCCCCCACCCATTTTTGTGGCCCTTGTTAAAAGCAAGTAAAAATAAACTGGCAAAAATGTATTATTACTAGATTTGCTTTGCTTTGCTTAATTAGCATGTTATCTAAACAATATGCAAACTAGACAGCCTGAATTTGCAGAGTATGGATGTGGCAACCTACATCCACACCATCTAAAAGGATACATGTAACTTCCCACTAAATTTCAGATTCCCAGGATCTTAGAACTGAGCTTCTATGAGGATAGAGGTTACTTTGATATAGCAGTGGGGCTTCTGTGGAAGTATTCTTATTGCATTTAATCACCACATACTTTCCACTGAAACTCTGTAAATACCATTTCTTATGCACCTGCAACAGCAGTGTGGTGCAGCCATGAAATGAAGCCTGCATGCATAAAACACACATAGAGAGTGAAGATTTGACATTGTGTTTACGTTACATGAATGGTTGGGGATTATTTTAAGTATATGGTGATAAATATATATTTATTCATGTAAACAACAAGCACATGGAAATTAGAATGGCCTGCAACTACCTGAACCATTAGAAAATGCAAACATCATTTCAGCTGTGAAGCTGTATACACACTACACCTAAAGGGCAGCTGAAAGTCTTCTTTTTCCCTTTATCCTCAGTATCCCAGCAAAGTATCCCAGTATCCCACCGAACATGCAACGACTAACTAATCATGTGCATTCTGAACCCTATGTGCAAAAACAAAAAAAGGAAAAGAAAGCAAGAAAGCTATACATTTGAAACAATGCATCACAAACCTGTTTCCATAGTCAATCTTGGCAGTGACTTTCTTTTTCAGTTCCTTCAGCTCATCCTGGGGTAACGTTCCAGAAAGGATTTGTGATCGCCATTCAATTAGATTATATATCATGTGCCTCACATTATGGAACATTTCTCTGTTATCTTGCTGTAAGAGAGGAGAAAACTTACTGGAAGCCCCTGATCTGGAATTCATATGCAGATTTTACCATTCTTGGACTCAGCAGAGACTGTGGATTGATTAGCTTACCAAAGAAAGTACTTATACTTCCTTAGAAATTTATGTACAATATATTCACATATATTCTGTCTTGCCAGTACATCAGCAGAGTGAATCACACACCTGTAGTTTATTTCTTTAACTAAATGTTTCTTTCATTGTGCTCTGCACAAATAATATATTAGGCTTTCCAGCCCCTCTTTATAAAGGCTCTCTCCACCCGAGATCCACTGGGTACATGGTTTGCATCGTTCTATCAAATGAACGCTAGACTTCATTCATCTAGCTAAGTGGGCCCTGGTTTATAAACAATTATGCTACATCACATTCCTTAGTATTTAAGGTGCCACAAAACTCTTTGTTACATTAAAATAATATTATGTGCATTAGTTTAGCTATTGTTCTTAGTTTACAGATGAGTTCACCAGAAAGCCAATGTGGTGTAGTGGCTTGAGTATCGTACCGGGATGTGAGAAGTCCAGGGTCAAATCCCTATTCTGCTATAGAGCCTTGATATTTGCTAGCATAAGCATCCATAGCCAAATGCTGAGGTTGACAAAATCTCAGGTATTTTGCCCTGCATCTTTTTTCCAGACTTCGAGGACCCCCAGAAGTGATGTCAACTGGTCAACCCCCTGCCATGCCTCCAGAAGAGACATCACACCTTTAGCCCTCCTTTTGTTCCCTCCCCACTGCCTCTACTACTATTATGAGGGCTCTGCCTCATGTAGACTGGAAAGAAACATAGGAGCTGTGAAGACAGCCTGGACCCCCACCCATACCATGCCCCTTCAGAGCTCTTGGGGACCCCCATGGACCCCTGGTTGGGAATCCCTGCTTTAGATGAATATTCTAGCCTTAGCGGAGAGTTTATATGAGAGTCCACATCCTGAAGAATCAATTCTGAAGGTCCCCATTTGGAGTCTTGCATAGATGACAGAGGGTGTGTTGCATCAAATCCAGTAACTGCATAACTGCATAACTCTTTGAAAGCATTTGGGTGTATATTGAACTACTACATTTTGTATGGCCCTGGGTTCTCTGGGTGGTACCTATGTAGTAAATCAACGGCAAGGGTGACAGTCAGGACTTCTCAATGTTATTCAGAAACATCAGGTTTAACAGGGTCCCAGAGGGTGATGTTCACTGGTGATCTCTCCTTGAATTGCCCACGGTAAGGTAATTATTGAGGTAAGGACAGATCATGCATCCCTTTACTCTGAGATAGGAAACCACTACGAACATACATTTGATAAACATCTCTGGGGCTGTGGCTAAGCCAAAGGGTAGCATACAGTAATCAAAACAAGAGGCCCCACACTAAAGCCTTGGGGACTTCTTGGAATCCTCATGAATAGCTATGTGGAGGTATGCATTCTTTAATTCCAGGACCACCAACTACATGCCTAATTCCAGAAGGGAGAGAATGTCCTGTAATGACACCACCCCAACAAGCCAATGCCAACACGCTGGTGGTACCTGGCCCTACAGAAGTGTGCCTGCCTTGGCCAGGGCCAGGTTGTTTTCAGTCTTGGCCCTGGCTTGGTGGAATGAGGTACCAAGTAAGATCTCTTCTAGGTTTGTGTGCAAATTGTTTGAATATCAGGCACTTTGCAACTTCATGACCCTCACTCAGGGAGATAAGAAAGAGGGACCAGCTGTCAATTTTGACTATATATTCTGCATCTGCAGCCTTTTTTGGTGTCTTTCTGAAGGAAAGAGGGAATAGAAGAAAACATAGGCAGAATTAAAGCTTTTCTGTGCTACTGTCTTTTTAAGTGAGCAGAGTTTGAATTTTCATCTCACAATGGAGAAGACTGTGTAGAAAAGTTCATCTATCCCTGTTTAGCAAGGAGGGGAATGTTTGATGCTCCAGTGGGTTCTGAATTTTCCATAGCTGACTGAGACATTCTCATGTGGACCACAGTGAAAACACAATAATCAACTGCATACATTTCCAGGATCAGACACCAACTGTTATCTCCTGCTACCTTCCTGCCATGGTGCAACCTAAGCTCTAAAGACTTATCTGGTCCCAGAATGGGTCAGAAAGGAGATAAATTCACCCAAATCTTCCTTCACATTTGCTGGCAGCTCCACAGACCTCCATCCCTCCATCCCATTTCTTCCTAGGCTCTTTGAGAATTCCCTCTTTTAAATGGAAGTTTACTCCGTCTTCCCACAATATCCATGTGCACTTTGGACTCCTCTTCAGAAGCCCCAACCCCCTTTTCCCCTGGCTGCCAACCAAACAGCTTGGATCTGATGTTTTTCTCATCAACTCTCCCTCTCAACACATCCAGCTGCTATGGCCTTCTGGGTGCCACGCCAGGAAATACCACCGCCTGCCTAGTCCTCTTCAGGTGAGTCTCTGACTGGTCCCAGCCAATGCTGCCTTTTCTCCCCCTTGGCTGCTCCAGCTGCCAATCCCACTGAACACAAATCATGAGGAAACCTCATTCTTGGGATCTAGCTGCAGAGTTGTGCTTTGGTGAGCCCAGATGACCAATGACATTTTGTCAATAATGTCCAAGTAAATCATCATACCTTCTTCCTTCCGGTCTACCTTTACTGTTCCTTCAAAGGTGGGGGCAGGTTTTCAGGGCTGGTGAGTGTTCAGGGGTCCATCCAGGGCTCCAGGCAGCCTAGGACACCAACCCCCCCCCCCCACACACACACACACATTCTTTTTAAAAAGCTACTTACAACGTAGAGTTGCCGCCATATTGTAGACCATTCCCGTAGTGTTGTAGTAACTTCCTGAATGAGTGGCAGTTCACTGGGTATGACAGTTTCATGTTGCCTAAATTTAAGAGGTATGAAGTAGTCAATATCTCTCTGAATAAAATGAAAGTTATTTGCTAATAAGCAGAACATCAATTAATAAAATATCAAGAATTATTATTATTCTGGACCAGGGGTAGTCAACCTGTGGTCCTCCAGATGTCCATAGACTACAATTCCCATGCTGGCAGGGGCTCATGGGAATTGTAGTCCATGGACATCTGGAGGACGACAGATTGACTACCCCTGTTCTAGACAACCCACTCTACTCTCGGATTCAGTAACTGATAAATCACATCTTATATAACATTTTTTATAAAGGTTAACAATTGGATATATTCTTTTGAGGTAACAATTATTTAGCATTCATCTCTTAAGCAGAAAAGCCAACGGAACATTACATGTGACTACAAAGGAGACTCCTCAATTGCTCAAACCCAGCAGTGCTAAGTTTCAAAGACACAAGAAGCTGTTTTGCAAGTCTTTAGTGTTTCTGCCTTTAAATTATTATATTTCAGTAATGTATCACCTGAATATTGTAGAGCTGATACACCACACACTATATCAGTACAACCCTAACTGGAGAGTTGCAATCAGTCAGGAATGTGCTATTATGCAGTAATCAAATGATTAGTGCTTTTCATAATTTACATATTTAAAAGAGCGTAAAAATAAATCATACAGAAGAGAATAGGTTTTTTTTAAAAATTCAGACCTGTACCTGAAAATTTTACACTCCATCTGATCACGATTGCCCCCCCTCAATATCAGTCATTTAACTTTTAATTCAGAAGCATATCTAATTGAGTAATGCATACGAAATTCCTAAATAGCCCCAAATAGCTTTATGTTAAGCAATGAAGACAACAGAGTACATAAAACACCATCAGAAGCTGAAATGGAGCTGTTCTTCAGTACAGAGTAATATAATATCTGGCAGAATAGACGTATATGAAAGATTCTTGGTCTGGAAAAATACTCTTTGTAACAGATTTTTTGCTGGAGGGCATCACATACTCCATTATTTTTTGCTGTATCAGGAAATAAACATGGCACAGTAGCTGTATCAGAATCCTATTAAAAACTGAAACTGGAAAAGTCAATATGCATTTATGATGGTAATTACTAAATGGGTTGTCACGAAAGCTACGAGACATCTTTTACTCCAAATATAACATGCATTCAGACTACAGTGAATACAACTAAACTTGCCAGTTCAGACTACAGTGCACACTATACTCATCCCACTCAAGTGTGTTCTCTCCATTCACCTGAACAGAGTGGATCACTCTGTCCATACATAAATAACTAGAGCTTATGTACCTGCAAAGAATATCTGGAATGGAGCTTAATCTTTTAATTTATCCACATTTACCAGATGCCATCACTAGTTCAATGGGCTGACATATCCAGGGCTCAGTTTTCATCTTCTGGCATCACTTAGACCGTTTATGCACTGGGAACTTGACTGCCCCAGCTCCTGTGCAGAAGGACAAATCAGGGGCAGATGAGGTGCACTGGGCCAGATGCTCCCCCGTGTGGGTGCAGGAAGAGATGGGGCAACTTGCCACAACTAAAACTCCAGCCTGAAGCCCAGCATGAAACCTCCAGTGCTTAAACGGTCTTAAAGTAGTACCTTTAGTTTGCTGTCAACCACCTTTCCTAGCCAATAACCACAGCTCATCTCTCTTTTTGCCCAGCTACTTCACCATCACTTTTTATGAATACCTTTGAGAAAGCTATCTCTAGAGAAGCCTATCATGTCTTGATGGAATGCAGTTCACTACTTCACACACTTCTTGATGCCTCCCTGATGATGGAGGCGCAGGTCACAAATGTAGCTCACAGGCATGTTACCATCACCAAGTGAAGTTACTAGCACCCTATCAGAAGGTCTAGCCACAATGATCCATGCAACTACAGTCACTCGCCATGGGCCTTGGGTCTGATATGGAAATTACAGCTGATACAAAATGCAGCGGCATGAGTCCTTATGACCGGTGGTCCCCAACCACCGGGCCACGGCCCAGTGCCGGGCCGCAAAGGCCCTGGAACTGGGCCGCGGCTCCCTCTCCCCGCCCCCCCCCACAGTAAGAAACTTACCAGGCCGCAAGCTTGCAGCCCGGCAAGCTTCTTACCGTGGGAGGGGGGGGAGAGGGAAGCAGAGCTGTGCATGCATACATGCGCCATGCGTGGCCGAAAACATGCATGCGTGGCACTTTTGTGCATGCACACATGCGCGAAAGTGCCGTGCATGCCTGTTTTCATCCACGCATGCGCGCTGGGCAATCGCCCTCCTTTCTGCCTCAAAAAGGTTGGGGACCACTACTTATGACAACCCGCAGGAGGGCATATATTCAGCCTGGCCTGCACTGGTTTTGGATCAAGTTCAAGGTGCTGGTGTTGACCTTCAAGGCCTTATGCGGTTGGACCCTGTGTACTTGTAGGATCACCCCCAGAAGAGCATTACACTGCTAAAACCAGCTTGTTGGAGATCCCTGGCCCCAGAGAAATCTGACTGACCTCGATCAGAATCAGGGCCTTTTCACCTGCCTGGTGAAAATAGCTGCCAACAGAGACCTGGGACCTGATGGAACTAACAAAGTTCCATAGGGCCTGCAATTTCTACCAGCACATTTCTACCAAGCCACGGTTGAGGCCAGGACGAAATGAGGAACTACTACGGGCCTCCCTCCCTGACTCCCCCCTCTCTAGGCCCCCTCTTTCTTCTCCCATCTCCCACATCAGGGCCCCTTCCCACACCTATGGCAGTCCATCATACCTCACATGAGTCAATTAAGAAGATAGGAGCTGGGCAGTGGAATCAGCATAGGAATGGATATTAAATACTTTTATATTGTAAGATGATTTTAATGTTTTATGTATTGTGAGGTGCCCTGAGCCCTCTCACAGGTAGGGGCAGTCTAAAAATAAAAATAAAAATAAACAGTTCTCTATAACAGCAGTCCCCAACCTCTTTGCGGCCCGGGCCCCACACATGCGCATTTTTGCCAGCAGGACATGCTAATGGGCATGCGCAAAGTTGCTGTGCATGCATTTTCCCACCAGCAGGGGGTGCTAACGTGCGTGCACGGCAGCTCCGCGCATGCGTGTTTGTGTCTGCCGGCGTGCCGGTGGCCGTGCCTGCCTCCCCCCCCCCTCTCGCAGCAAGAAGCTAGCCGGGCTTCTACTGGTCTCATCCTGTTCTCCTCTGAACAATCTTTATCTTTGAAAGCAGAAAAACACTTTTATCTCTTTATTTCATTTATATCCCAGTTTTCATCCCAATTGGGACACTTATATAATCCCCTCCAATTTATCATCCCAATCATTCTGTGAAGATTACACTGAGAATGTATGACAAGTCCATGATCATCCACTAAGCTTCCATGGCAGCTGGAACCTGGATCTTCCGCTAACCACTGATTCCACTACATCCGTATTCTTTCATTAATAAGTAAAAAAGACTAGAGTAATTTTCACCTTTTAGTCATTATAGTCCCAAACTTACCCTTTTCCTTCTACTATTGCTTCTTTAAGCTGAATATAGGAAGCAGGAAATATGCCCTTTAACAAGAAGAATAATTCATTGGTTATTATAAAGTCTTATAAAGTTGATATTTAGTTTTGTTTTTTCTGCAAATGCTGTAATACCTTTTTCATCTTTACTATTGCATAACAAAACTGCTTAATGATATCCAGCTCATTCTACTCAAAAATACTTAACCTAGAACAAAAACAAGACTTCTTGTACTTTAAGGCAGAGCTTCCCAACCTGTAGGTCCACCCCCAAAAGCAGGTCATGAAGTCTGTGAAATTCACTCCCAGGCTTTAGCAGTTTTATTGATTATGCATGCTCTGTTTCTGTTTTGTCTTTTTAAAGTGGGTCATCATAACCAAATATCATAACTGAACTAATCTACCACATTCTCTCAAATTAACGAATGATTGAAAGCCTGAGCTATCGCAGTTCCACGGGGTCTGCAAAATGTAGCTGTTCCACCAGGCATTTGTCTGGGGTCAACTAAACCAGTGGTCCCCAACCTGCGGGCCGCGGCCCGGTGCCGGGCCGCGAAGGCCATGGCGCCAGGCCGCGGCTCCCTCTCCCCGCCCCCCCCCGCAGTAAAAAACTTCCCAGGCTGCAAGCTTGCGGCCCGGGAAGCTTCTTACTGCGGGAGGGCGGGGAGAGGGAATCAGGGCCGGGCCACGCCTGTGCGGGCCGCGCCCGCGCATGGCGCATGTGCATGGCGCATTCACGCATGCACAACCCGATGTGCGGGCGCGGCCCGCGGTCGCAGCCCGATGCCCTGCCGGTCCCCAGCCTCAGAAAGGTTGGGGACCACTGAACTAAACCACCATCTTCTGCTGGGCCCTCCAGAAACCCCCTCCTCATGAACGGAAGCAGACTCGAACCACCTATGGGACCTTATAAAAATGTTGTTGTACCCATTGTGAGATCACTATTGCTATTGTTGTATTTTATTGACGTTGTTGTGTTGCGTTGTACTTATTCCCATGTAAACTGCCCTGAGCTGCAAGGGATGGCGGTGAATGAATGAATGAATGAATGAATGAATGAATGAATGAATGAATGAATGAATGAATGAATGAATGAATGAATGAACAAATATTCTACCAGCAGGTAAAGACTTTTTGTTGAATGAATGCTAAGTAAATTTAGACTTGAGGGTTATTATACCAAAATGGGAACCATTGCTTTAAAGATTTATTACAATGGTTAGACCCCCACAGTGCCACAGGACAAACCTCCTTTTCTGATCTGCTACAACACGCTGAATTGGCTGCCCCAATGTTATTTCAAACAAGCATGACCCATGCACATGACCAGGATATTCTCAAACCAAGACAGCAAAAGTCTTCTCAAAGTCTAAACAAGCAGCCTATGTACGTGAATTTAACAGACCATGACCTAACATGTGTCTGAATTGCTAGAGAGATCAAGAGCAGAGCCAAAACACCATGCAAATAGTTCCACATGCCGAAGGGAGATTTGGGGCTGTGTTTCTCCATCAGCCTTTTTTGTAACTGTCAGCTCTGTGGACCCATTACCCTGATGACCAAAGATTAAAATAATTTGCTTTAAACATAATTCCTCAAATAAATGTTGAATCTTGCCTGAATCTTGTCAAGCAGATTAACTACATGGGATTCAACCACAAAGAGGTACTGTATACCATAGACTAGTATCCCATTTAACATACAAGTTCCTGAGCCATCTGGGAGAGTGGTAAATGTTAATTAATTAATTAATTAAAACAATAATAGATTATTTAAAATCTAATTAGTTAAAATAGATTATTTAAAACCATTTTTAACATGTTGGATTGTGGTTCTAGTCCACAAGAATCACAAAATGGGTAGCAGAATTAACATGAACAAAATGAAGAACTACTATGGGCCTCCCTCCCAGACTTCCCCATTTCTCCAAACCTCCCTTTTTCTTTCCCCCCACATCACACCCCACCCCCAGCCAATGGAATTCCAACATGCCTGAAATAATTAAGAAGACAGGGGAGCTGTAGAAACAAAATTGGCATAAAAATGAATTTTAAATTGTTTTATATTTTAATATGATTTTAACAGCTGATGTGTTGTCAGGTACCCTGAGCACACTCACAGGAAGGGGTGGCCAAGAAATCAAAATATAAATAAATAAAATATGTTCTTCATGAAATATGACCACGGATGACTTCCCTGTGTAAATGACTCAGATGCACTGAGCTGATATGCAGACATCTGAAGAACTGTTGAATCTTTGTTCCTCAAAGATATTAACACCAAAGTCAATCCACAGGATCTGAGTTCCGTTGACTAAACTGGATCCTGTATGGGCAGTCTTTTTTTCAAACAGAGGAGATGATATTTTTAGTTTAAATAACTATTAAAATTAGTATTCAAAGCTACCATAAATGTTAACCACACCATTCATGTCTCATAAAGATGGCTATATACAAATACAAATTTGATAGGCTGATTTAATCAAACAGGTCATTTTTCTGGAGAATGTCAGAAGATATAATAAGAATGCTTATCACTTTTCAAGAAGCAATTTCATCTTATTAGTGATCTATTATTTTAACAAAACAGGAAGCCAACTTCATCGGCATTTAGACACTTCTACATGTATTTCACATAAATTCTAATTTATCTTTCAATAAAAACTTTCAACAGAGAATAGAACCTCTTAAGAAATATCAAAAGCACATGCACTCAGTTACTATGGAAACAGAATACTTACTTTTTTAGATTTTTTTCTTAAAGTGTAGCCTCTGTACCAACCTAGAAGACAGAATTTCTTAGTAAACAATTGTTAGATGATTGAAAAACAGCTTGTACACAATCCAAACAGACCACAATATAAGGTACAGATCTATTAATACATACAACCTTTGCAAAAAAGCCTACTTTTTTAAAACACTGGCACAAAAACAAAGCAAGAGGTGTCCTACTTCATAGAATGTCTTATCCATGATGCAGTTAATACTCCAGTTTTTCTGTTCATAAATGGAGTATTGAATAATATTTCCAAAACAGCAAATTACTTCTACCTATCTAGTTTAGTATTTTAAATACAAGTCAGCTTCTACTTTGAACCTTTCACAAAATCATGATCTGTCATGCCAACAGGGCCTTTTACAACATCACATAATTCTAAATCATGGTTCTCAACTTTCCTAATGCTGCAACCCTTTAATACAGTTCCTCGTGTTATGGTGACCCCCAACCATAAAATTATGCAACTGTTCTTTCATAGAAATTAAAGCAAAACTGACCAATGGCATGAAGATCCATTGTTCATGATGGTATATAAATTGGTTTTTTTTTTCCTGGGGTTTCTCAGCTCAGTTCTGCTTGTTGTCCCACCATGCTGATCTCACTCTTTTCCGCTGCTCCAGACACATGAATGCTTTATTGTGATCTACCCTGTAAGGCTGTTGTGTAGATGGCGGCCCCTGATCAAGCTGCTTGCCCTGCTACAACCCCTGTGAAAGGGTTGTTCGACCCCCAAAGGTGTCCCGACCCCCAGGTTGAGAACCACTGTTCTAAATCGTCTGTCATGACATTTCCAAAGACAAACAGATGTTTTTAGTCTACTTTACTTTGGGACAATCCTACTAAGTACAACAGTTTCACCAAAAGAAAAGCAGATTTGGGATTTATTTAATTAATTTTTATACTACTCTCCCTTGAAGCTCAGGGTGGTTTGCAATATGGCTCAATATACATAGCTCCAGTGTACAAATAAGATACAATATGCTTCAAAAGTTAGATTCAATAGATTGCAATATTTTAAACATATAACCACTAACCTTTTAACCATTTGAACATTTAACCATAACTTAATTTAACATATTGTTAGACTGAGGTTGATAGGAGGGAAGGGTTCTGGAGGGCCCAGGAGATGTTAACAGCTCATTGCCCCCAACCAAAAGCTTGGCAGAAAAGCTCTGTTTTGGAGGCCCTGTGAAATTGTGCTAGCTCTAGCAACAAATAGGTTCCACCAAAAATCCCTAACACAGCCACAATAACTAGAAAAATTTAAACATTTCTAATTTTTGAGCTTAATTGCAAATACCTTATTAAAGAATACACTAAACTGTTTTTTCAACAGCCATATATATACAATATTAAAAACATGGCATTATGTGTTATAATTTTAAAATATATATATTTTATACTGGTTAAATGTGGACTAGTTTTGAACCAATGTACTTAACATACAATGTCCATTGTACATTGTATTTGAGGAAGTGTGCATGCACATGAAAACTCACACCTTGAATAAAACTTTGTTGGTCTTAAAGATGCCACTGGACTCTAAATTTGTTCTATTTATCCCAAGTTAACCTATAAAGTGCTGTCTAATTCAGCTACCCAAGGTGCCTAATCAGGTAAGGCCTGTTCAAAAAGACAAAAACTGCAGATCACTAACTTAGCATACCAGAAAATCAGAAATGACAAAACAAAGGTATTTATTGATGACTGGATGGCTATTTAAATAAATACATTTTAACAGAAGATTGTTTTGCATTGCTTACCACAGTTAAAATATATTCCCCTTCTTCAAAACAGGCAACATGAATGAGCCAAATCCCCTCTTCCCCTACCCTCACCGCAGTGGCTGGCTATGCAGATTTTCCTCACTGACAGCCCTATTGTAGTATAATTATTTCAGCCCATCAAAACATTTCTCCCATTCATGGAGGCAGGATGGCATGCCAGGCAAAACGAGAGGTAATTTCTCATTTATTGTGCCCCCTTTCTCATGCACATCTGCAAGTAATAAGCACTACGGGCTTTCTGTTTTAGTGTGACTGTTTAATTTAAAAAATCCCATACACAGTAGTCATTGACATGCAGTGATGGTACTGTGCCAGGCAAATTGGGAGGGATCTCACATACAAACTGTACTCAATTCAGCACAAAATTGGCAAGCAAACCTGCATTGTAAACTGTTCTGTATGTCAGTCTCAGTAAATATTGGTCCTTTCTCTCCGTGATCCTCTGGAGAGGCCAGATACAAATGTTATAACAAAGATGGCAAAAGACTACACAGTTTCTCAGCACTTATCTATGCCACTAATTTCATCCAATTAAACCAGTTCCCCCCCCCCCACAAGCAATGCAGAAGGCTTTCCTGCCTCAAGTAAAAGAGATTACTGCTGTACACCTGAGGGAAGGATCTCTTGCCTATCCACTATTCTGTTAAACAGAACTGCAGTTAGAAATAAATGCGAAAAGAATTCCTTCTCCAATTTAGCTGTCATTAAAAAGAGTTGAATGAGTTTTCAACAATTTATTTGGGGGCCACCTAACAAGAAGCTTGCTTAATTTAATACTGAATGATTTAAACTGTTATCTATTACCTCAGAGAAGCCGGTATTTTCGGAGGTACTAATTAACAGGATAAAGACTTCCAATAATTATAATAATCACAAATTTATTAATTTGAAGCATGATCCCAAGCTAGCTCTAACCAACAGTTGCAAGAAACATCTAGTAGTCAAATTAGGAAAGACCATCTCCATGGATATCAAGCCAAATCCAGCCAATTAAATGGGTCCATAATGGGCAATATATTACAAATGGTAATAATGGACACCATCTATTTTTGATTGCACCCATAGCAGCCTGTGTTCATCAGTTTGCTTCCTTTCCTGGGTTTGGGAAAATAACTATATACAATGCTTGATTAAATGTTTAATTTTGGTAATTACCAACTGCAAGGACAGATCATTATAATTCCACTTCTGCCTATCAAGGGCCTTTGCCATGTCTTTAAACAGCCTTCCAGCAAATATGTACCGGAAATAGAACGTGAACTCAGTGGTTCCCAAGATCAAGCTTACTGGTATGCTGTGGGCCACAGTGGTTCCAAAAAGCATATTTCTTCCATTTTTCTTTAATAGAGTGACACTAAGACTGCAATAAAGCAACTTTTAACAGACCAAGGATATTCAGAAAAATCACCATCATTGGACTACAGACTATCAACTGAAATTATTCTTTTTGTTATCATAGAAAGATGCTAGTAAGTTTTATAAATGCAGGATTCACTGCATAATTGTCTGCTCTGCTACAATTTATTAACTACAAAAATATTCTGCCTCAGACAAGAAAATAATAACCCCAGTGTTCTGAACTGAGGCACATTTTTCATGATGAAAGCATCAAAATGCACCTCTTAGGTGCCTGATTCTTGAAAAGCACAATTAAACAATTTGAATGGCAACTTTGAATTGATGCTCATATTATTTTTCTAAATATTAAGCTACTTGATTTTTGAATGCTTGAGGAGCAAAACAGCATATACATTTGGGACTACTAAATAAATATATCCTCATAAATGGACTGTCACCCACATGGAAGTGACTAGATGATTTAACAACTGTGCTGTCAAAAACCACCAGAAGCCTTCTGAAACTACATAGGAAGTACCATTTCCGACAAGTAAATGTGAAAATCAAAAATAGCATAACAAAGTTGACTTATATTTGGCACTCCAAACTAACATTATTATTCAGTGAATTAAGAATACTAGGTGATTAAGAATATTAATTTAAAATCTGAGCATACCAGTCATCAATATTTTAGAATCTCACTAAGTCAAGTGCATCTCCTGAAGCCCAGCCTAATAAATTCTATCAAACATTAAATACAGACGATCCTGAGATAAAGAACTTGCTGCCTACAGCTTGGAGAAAAAGACAATGCTTCAACAGAAAATAACACCTGGCAACCTGCAAAATTTTGTTTGGGAGCAAGTCCTTAAATTCCAGGGAATAATCCTTTGAAACAGTATCCAAAATAGATAGACATGTTTGAAAAGCAACAGATGTCCTCCATGTCTTTCAGTCCTTCCTGAGACCTGACAATGCCTTCTTCTTATTGTTCTCCACCAGGTATTTGCCTATGGCATCCTGCAGAGGCTTTGAACAAAACACTAGCTACCCAAATCTGGAAAGTTGGGTCTGCATCCCAACTATGCAGTAAGGTACTACAACAAACCATGCCATTAGAGGCCATTGCTCTGGATGACAGTTTTGTGGAGTCAATTGAGACAAATGCTCCTCCACTGCCCCAGAAGAACTGACAAGGAAAAACTGCTGGCTGAAACAGAGTGCCTTTATCTTTCCTCCCCTCCCACAAAACAAATCTTTAGAGGGGCTCATTATAAAAGAACTGCTCAACCTCTGTCCCTGGCTCAAACAAGGTAGGAGGGGAGCTGGCAAAACAAAAGGTGTGGAGAAAAGTAATCATTGTAGTCTTTCATGAGTGCAGTTGCCGACTGTCCACTAGCCAGATCGAGCCACAATCATGAAATGGAGAGATAAGCCCATCCACTTCATTCAATAAAATTAACTACCCTGTAATTGCTACAGGGAACAACTTCTTTCAACTGGTTGTGACTGTCTGCCCCCCTTGGACCACCAGCAAATTAGTATATGTTAACTGTACACTAGCCATCAATTGATCTGGCCAGGGAATAGAAAAACATCAAGACTAATACTGGATACATCCATCTTTTATTTCTTCCTTCAGGTGATGTCAAGCCCAACAAAGACCCCTCTCTAAGACAAACAAAAGCTTACACATGCTTGCTAGAGATTCAGAGTCTAATCTATGCTGCTATGCAAGTTTGCATATGTCATTGAGGTGGTGAGGAATTGCAACAGTGTCTGACTTTTAAAATTAACAAACAAATGAGAAAGGAAGGGCATACCTCCTGCTATCAACTGTGATAGAGGCTCCCTACTATGCATTTTATGCAAGCAGCCTTTCTAGGGCTGTAAAGTGTCAGTAGAAACAGTGCAACGGCATCCTCTATTTGAGTCTGAAAAGGTCAAAGGAAGAAAAGCTAGAGGAAGAGCAAGATAACATACATATTGATGAGAAAGTATAAGGCTTCAATCTGGGAGAGAACTGGGGGATGGGGCTGTCAATAAAGCTTGTGCACCTGCAACCATTTGGATTTTAGCCCTCTTCACTACTGATGTCTGGATGTGCTTGATAGCAGATCACGCATAAAGGAAAGCAAACAAGAGCTGAATATTTTCTTACTGTTTCTCATGGCTATATACAAAATGCTTAAAAGCAATACTGGAAAGAGTTAAATATGGTGTAAAAATCTAAAGTGTCATAATATACTAATACAGCTTCACTTGAACCTAACAATGGAGGGGATGAAAATAAAAAAAGATTGTTTTTGAATGGCTCTGAACAAGCAGAGATACATTTGCTACTATTGTACACTGGAGTATAAGTAATTTAGAAGATAAATATCATTTATATTTTCAGCCCTGGAGATTAACACCTTTTAAAAGAAGGGTCCTGTGTGGTATCTGAGGATTTCCTTGGAACATCTATCATCTTTCTTGCAGCTCAGCTATTGCTACAAAAGATCCATACAAATTAAGTCACACAAATATAAATCTCGCTCTTGCAAAGTGGAAAAAAGAGATGCATCTTTGAAAGGTTGCTCATTAGATACTGCATTTCTTCTCATTTGAAATGAGAATTTAGTGCCCATTTAAATTCTTCAGCATTTCATTTGTTTTCAAAATAGGATGTAGGTAAAACGAGAAGATATATTCACTCATCCATAAACTCACAATGACTATGTAAATAATGCATAGGAAAATGACTCTTGTACCACTCACCTTCATGTGTTTCCAGTATATGCACTGTGTCTCCTATCTGTAAAGACAATTCATCTGGTCCCCTAGCATCATAGTTGTAGAATGCTAGCATGAGGCAAAAAGAGAGAGAAGAAAATCAAGTGTTTAGTATCACCACCAGTGATGCAAACTAGGGGCCATTTCGCACGGCTTCAAAATAGCACAATGGTTGCTAATTGAAAATGCTACTAATTTGGAATAACCCACGACGTCGTAGACAATCTGCAACACTCCTGAAACCGACCCACAAAAAGCGCTTCGTTGTAGCGCTTTCAGGGGAATCCCAAAAAGTGGATTCACCCTCCGGAAAGCGATACACTCCTGCAACCAATCAGCAACAATAGCGATAAAGACCTGTGTGTTAACATTGTTGCGGTTTCTTCAGAGTCCCTCCTCCTGAGCCTGTCCTCCAAACTTCCGGCGAAGCGATCGCCATTTTTTTTCCCCAAGCGAGTGGAGATCAACGCACCGGCGAGGCTCCGTTTAGCCAGTGAGGCTTCCCAGACTGCAGTCCCTCCTCAGAGCTGTTTACAGTCACTAAGCACAAGAAGCCCGCAGAAGCCCGTTTGCTGATGTATTTTCCCTTTATTTTTCACACTGTTTCGGCTGAAAATCGCGCCCGTGAGGGGGGGGGAGGGGGGATTTTTTTTTCCACTCGGAGGCAGCGTGGCCACGATATGTCAGCGCAAACAGAGGCTTCCCAGCTTCAGTCCCTCCCCTTCAGTCACTAAGCACACACATTTCACACATTCCATTCAGCCGAAAATCGGGCCCGTGAGAGGGGGGGGGATTTTTTTTTTTTCACTCGGAGGCAGCGTGTTAACGATCAAACGATCAAACGACAGCTCAAACACCCCAGGCAGCTGGATGGGTCTCTCCGTTGCAACGAATCTACTCAGATTCGTTACAATGGGTCTGTTTTTTTTTTTTAAAAAAACCTTCCTTAAAGGGAAAGGGGCTGTTTGGGAGCATGCTAACGGCTGCCCATTGGCTGCTTGACGGCCAGGGGCGGGACGAGCTTGGCAATAGCGCTTCCTTTCTAGCGATTTCTGCCGAGACCGGAAGCCTGTGGGAAACGCTAAAAAACGCAACTGATTCCACTACAAAGGCAGGTATGCATAACGACGAATTCCACTATTTTAAATGGCGATTTTTCATTCAGTGACCAATTTGCAACAAAGATCCCCGTGCAAAAAGGCCCTAGATATTTAGGATTTGCTGTCAGCCATTTGTTGTAGCAAAATGGATGACAAGTAGATATTAAACACCCCATCTCCTTTCTACTTGAAGCCATAAGAGAGAAATTTAATCTTCACTTCACTTCCTTTGTGCCTCCAAATCTACTATGGCTTTCCAATATGCTGCCAAATGACAAGCATAACCAAGTCAAAAGAGGATCTGACATATATGGCCATATGAAAGGATGGTCACTTAAAAAATGGATAGAGATGCCAACTACATGTTGGGAAACTCCTGGATATTAGAGGGTGGAGCCTGGGGAGCTTGGGGCTTTGTTAAGGGATAGACTTCAGCAGAGTGTAATATCATACGGTCCACCAATCATTTTCTCCAGGGGAACTCTGTAATATAGAGGTCAGTTGTAAATCCAGGAGGTCTCCAGTGCCCTTGTAAATCCAGGAGGTCCCCTAGATGTTGGGAACTATAGGATTAATCATGACACTGAAGTCCCCTGCCCTAAATAGAGGCTGTGATGGCACAGCTGGTATCACTCTTAACTGCCAAGATAATAAAACTACACATATAGATTAAGATGATGATTCTTCAAGTACAGTTTTTGGTAGCAGTTCATTAACAATCACCTCACCTCATCTGAAAAAAATATGTAAAATATACTAGGCTTATAAATATGGTCTCATCCCCACTAACAGAAGTAGCTGCTCCTCTCTTATGCTCTTCAACGTGCCTTAAGATAAACAGGCCTTACTTCCATTAGTCTGTCTGAAACTTGGCCAATGAACAACGGGTCAAAGGCCATCTCAGTGGCAGCTCCTCCACAAAGACCCCATAGGCAGTCAGACCATCTCCTGGCATGCAGACACATGTTACAACTTTTATTCTTGAACATTTTCCCAGTTAAGCAAAAGTACTAGTTCATAGTTGATGTTTCAGTGGTAATACTTTTCACAGATTCCCAACCAGGGCTCTCTAGGATCTTCCTGGCCTTTCCTGATTTAATGGACTCAACCACATTTCCAGCCCAGTTCTGAGGCTCGCTGAAGCCTGAAAAATATTTCAGAGGCTCATCCATGATCAAAAGGTTGAAAAAGGCTGCTTAAACTATTTAAACACTAATATAATTTGCATTGTCATTTAAATGGATCATCATATGGTACATGTTAGAAGATACTTAAATTCTAAACTGCTCTGAGGTCCTAAGTCATAAAGAAGAGCATTTTTTTAATGAAGCACTTTCCAAGTTGCCCATGCCAATGAAGGATTGCTCCAAGCCACAAGGCAATTTAAGTACACAAATGACAAAAATAAGTTGTGTGGATAAGTAGACTCCTACAAATGTTTATGGCTTAAATTGTCCTATAGGCCCAGTACAAGTCTGAAATAGGTGCAAGTATTATGGCATTTCATAACAAAATACCACTTTGTCATTCAGTGTCTATAAATAAATAATTTAGGCAATGCTGAAAAGACACTTGTCAACCTAAAGGAAAAAGGACAAAACCCTATGTTACCTAGCAAAGCATGTATCTTAGAGATGGGTGATGTGTGCGCTGAATATATACCTTTTAACTCGGGGGGGGGGGGAATGTAAAGTTGTGTGAACAAAGCCTTCATTAGGAAAGACTAGTTATGAAAGGCAGATTGCATGAATTGTGGCATTGAAGTCTTGACCTTCAGATGTTTTCAGGATCAGAAATGCATATATTGTGACCATTCACTCTATTCTATCTTTAGGCTTCTAAGTCTTCTAAGCACGAAGGGCTTTTACTTTACTTTGTTCAGCAGCAGTTAAATAATGCTCCAACAACCCTATCACTAAGTCTATGAATTCCAGCAGCTTCTTTTATTCATCACAGTAGTAAAAAGCCTCACAACAGATAAATGCTATTCAAATCTTATATCTCTACCGGAATATGTATCTATCGATAACCCGTTACTGATGTCCTTAGAAATAAATGTTTATGCAAATAAGCAATGTGCAAGGGGTTGGACTAGATGAGCCTGGCGGTCCCTCCCAACTCTTCTATGATTCTATCATTCTACAGCTTCACACTAAAATTTCCCCTTAGAAATATACATGTGAAAGAGATGAATATATAGGTTAAAAACTAATCATGAAACCATACTTAGTACATCTCATCACACACCCATCACCTCCTAGGAATCAAGTGTGGATAATGATGAAGGAAATTCAGCATCTTATTCTAGTCAAGTCATTTCATATGAATCTTTCAGCAAGTGAAAACTTCTTATATCAAATAATAGGATATGTCATTCCCCTTCCACACAGTTACTATCTGGAACCATTGTTTCCCTGCCTGTTTCATTATCCTTCCTCTTTGACAAATCACATGGGTGAATTCACCCAATCTGAAATTATATAGCCAGTGAGATACTATTATAACCCTATGTAACCAATTAGGTATGGAAAAGTAGAGAAATTTAAAGCAAACAACCCTGAAAAGTATGCTTAAGAATTATTGACCAGAAAAGGACAGTTTTGGCAGTTCAAAAAGAGGGAGTAGCTTCAACTCAGACCTGACCAGAAGCTTCATGTTAGCCTAAACTCAATAAATTTACAGATGGAGTTCAAATACTCAACTAGTCACCACTTCACTAAAAGTGTATGTGCTGTAACATACCCTGTGATGTAAAAAATGCAGTACTTCACACCTTTGTTCTGGAAGGAAGATTCAGGTCTATGAATAGCAAGCATTCTTCTGCTCTAAAACCTAAATTCTAGGAGGCAGTATATGCATTCAAGAGAATTAGTGGCAACACCTGTTTTCTCCTGAACCTTTGTCCCTTACATGCAAAATGTCTATGTGCAGGAAGTGTTGCATATAGCCTGAAGCAATGCAGTCTAGGGGAAAAACAAAGGTATTTATACCGCAATTATAAACTGGCTCTTGTACTGAACAGCTGATAGAGATAGAATGAGTGGCAAAAAATTTGTTCCCACTAATATGGGAACAACTAACTGTCAAGGTTATCTATAGCAAGCTTTCTTGCAAGAGTTTTGTGAAACCCCGGGGTTTCTTGATGGCCCATGGTTTCTTGATGGCCATGGGTGGGATTTAATTAATTTTCATGTATTTTTTAAATTTGTTAAACATTTATCGGGTCATAGTCATGTCAAACTGCCCTGCCCCAAATGGCCATTAATGGGCCTGGAGGTGGTGGGAAGGAGAGGGGCCCTGGGTGGGCATGTACACAGCTATGCATCCCAACTATATTCTACACAATCGCACCACTTCTGGGGTTTCTCAAAGCCTGAAGAACATTTCAGGGGTTTCTCAATAGTAAAAACGTTGAGAAAGACTGATCTAAATGAAAGATACCGTATTTGCCGGCGTATAAGACGACTGGGCGTATAAGATGACCCCCCAACATTTCCACTCAAAATATAGAGTTTGTTATATACTCGACGTATAAGACTACCCCCTCTTCCGCACACCTTCCACACACCAAATAAAACGTAAAAGAGCATCAGAAGGGGGGGGAGAGAGAAAGAGAGAGATCCATAAAAAAAAGAAAAGAAAAGAAAGCAAGAAAGTATGCTTGCATTAGTGATTACCTCTCTTCCCCCAAAAAAGGTGAGAGGAGAGGGGTGACTCTCTCTTTCTTGCAAGTTGAAGCTGCTTTTGTGTACGGCAGCGCCTCTGCATTGAACTGAAACAGCTTCCTCTGCTTATTTAACTGCAAACAAATAGGGAGCGAACAAGCAAGCGGAGGGCAGAGCAAGGAGTAGTATTCCCTGTGCACCAAGTTTTCAGGCCCCAGTACCGGGCTGGCCGCGTTTGGTATCTTCCTAAATGTGGCCAGCTTCAAAACACCAGAAACTGTGAAAGGGAAAGGGAGGGGGAGCAGAGGCTGGCACCTCCCCCCCCCCAGCATCCTCCTCCTTCTCCACTCCTTCACCATTCACTTGCCCGGCCGGCCCTTTGGGAGCTCTCTCTCTCCCCCTCCCGCTTCAGAGTTTTGTGTGGGAGGGAGGGCCCGTCACTACCGTGGCGAGGTGGGGCATGCACACAGGCACAAGTTTGACGGACCCAGTGAGTTCCGAGACGGTAGGAGTTCACAAGACAGCAGCAGAGTTGGTGAGCCCAGTCGGGGGGGGAGGGGCGCCGCCGTCACCGCCGCCTCTACCTCGCCGTCCTTTAATTCTGGTCACCTTACACTATGGGCACCGGGCAAGCATCGGGAGGCTACTATGGGCAGCTATATCTATCCCAACTGAAGTGCACCCAGCGTATAGAATGACTTTCTCCCCACTTGGAGGCATGTTTTTCAGGGGGGGAAAGTCGTCTTATACGCCGGCAAATACGGTAAACCACAAATTAAAAAATGATTTCCAAAATAAAACAAAGAAAAGGTCATATATCCATGAAATAAACAGTATTCTATGGAATTTTTTCGACAGTACACATTACAATTTCTTCAACAGACCCTGTAAAACCTACCTCAGCATCTTTCCCCACCACTCATTCCTTCTTCTATGGCCTTACAAACACAACTCTGAATTAAAATTTGAAATGGTGATGTCTTCCTTAACGGCATCCTTAAGCTGCTATAGAAGAACCTTCAACTTCCCCATTATACAGTCTTCACACAGTGCTTCAGAACAAAGGAATTAGCAATCGAGAGCCTAGAAAGAGAGAGCACTGCGAGAAAAAAGAGAAAAGAGATGGACTGACCTGAAAGCTATTAAAGGAGTTTATAGTACCTGGGAGATTGTGCATAATAGGAAATTAAAATAATACCATACAGCCCACACACTCACACAAAATTGCTAACGGTTTAGTTTCCTGTGTATTATGTAAACTTTAGGGATACTGCAATTATGGTGACACTGAAATCATACAGAACAATTATTTTTGGATACAAATACAATCTCTTACTCCCATTAAAATAAAAACCTCTACTAATAACAAAAAAATCCCAGCAATCTGAAAAACATAATGACTAGTCAGCAAATAAAAAGTTATTAAAAAGTCATTGCAAACAAAACATTACACATCTTCAAGATGTGTAAACAAGTGAATAACAGCACCGGTGACAAGTTAGCAGACACAAAATAAGATTAAAACTTCCAGTTTAGACACCGTGTGTCAGAGGCAGCAAGTTACTACACAACTCAATTTCAGTGGTAACGTATAAGATACCAGAAGTTAGACCAGGTGGTATTTTTAAAACATACCTTCCTTGATGGGTATTTTATGTGTTTATAGGCCACTTTCCCATTACAAAGAATTTTTAAATTAACAATCTTGTTCAATGGGCTTTTGTGGCTATAAAATTCATTACTGTACTTACATTTCTCTTTAAAAGCTATAGCATCATCTCAACAATGAACAACTAACAGAGGACCAATTAGGGCGGTCAACTCTGGATTGGGAAATGTGGGGTGGAACCTAGGAAGGGCAGAGATTGGGCAGGGGAGGGTTCCCAATGGGGTTATAATGCAGCAGAGTGTCCTAATATAATACCGCTGTAGTGCCCTCCAAAACAGCCATTTTCTCCAGGGGAACTAATCTGCTGTTGGAGGTTGACAATCCCATGACCAATGCTGCAGACATAATTCTTAGGTCAGTTTACTTCTTGTTTGCCAACAGTTTGAGCAATAACTATGATTAGCATTGCATCTGGAGAAATGCAATGTTAAACACAGTTTGCAAGGCCTTACGCCCATAGTTTCAAATGGTGATTTCTTATCAGGGTCACTGCAGATATAATGATAACCCAGATTATCACCAAAATTTAAAGTAAGGCTGAGGAAAACTTTGGCAACTGAACGATATGACTGCACTATTATGATTTCCAAAATTGCAGCACACTTAAATTATGATTTAGTTGGGAATATATGTGTAAGTGGGTTGGGAAGCTACTAACTGCCATTTCTTAGCCCAAATGAAACTACCTTTTAAAACTTTTATTTCCCAATTATCCCTTCTTTTTTTTGCTGAAATGCCGAATACAGGTATTCGCGAACACACTGTCATGATCCAAAGCTATTCTCTTGACAAGGCAACTGAGACACTCTAAATAGAACAGAGTTCAGAGTTCTTTATTGGTATCTCATACAAGATATTATTGCTAAGAATGACTGTTTTGGTCATATAAACCTCGCCTCTTCCCCTACCAACGCATGTTCTTCCCACCATAAACTACTCCCACGGCAGAAGGACTTTAATCTTCAAATGACTAGAACAAAGCAAAATCTACATTTACACCTAGTATTGTTCCTGTTCTGTTCTATGTGAACTGCCCTGAGCCTTCAGGGAGGGTAATATATAAATTGGATGGATGGATCCAGAATGACTCACAAGAGCCTTAACATTAATTCTGTGTGAGTGTGTGTGTGTGTGTGTGTGTGCTGAGAGCTAGCAGACAAGTAGAAACAGTAGTATAGAGCAGTGGTCCCCAACCCCCGGTCCGCAGATCAGTTGGTACCGGTCCGCGACTCCTCCTTGTCCTCCTTCCTGGCTGCTGCCTTCGGGGCCGCCCTGCCACTCTGCCACCAGCTCACCTTTGGTGCTCTCTGGCAGCCATCATGGCTGGGGCTCCCCCTCGGTGTGGCACTGCGCAGCTGCTGAAGGCAACGCCCTCCAGCGGACGGTGGGAAAACAAGTGGAGCAGGGACTCAGGCTGCAGCGGCATCCCTTGGCAAAAGATTACCCCCCGTCCAGGCCTCAGTAAAATTGTCAAGTGTTGACCGGTCCCCGGTGATAAAAAAAGTTTGGGGACCACTGGTATAGAGCCCTATGGATCCTGGGACTTTGGTTCGCTTTGCCTAAGAACCATGTTTGATAGTATGGGGCTACATGACACAGACACAGCAGCTTATTATTATTATTTATTATTATTATTAATAATAATCCCTCTCGTAGATGAGTACGGGGGGTTGAGGGTTCCACCATCTTTGCTTTGCTGTTTTGATTGCTGTTGTATGGATGTGTGATAATCCATTTTAATGGGGGGTTAATGGATTTTAACAGGTTTTTAGTTGGACTTTTGTAAACCACCATGAGCCTCTGGGAAAGGCGGTCAATAAATTGAATAAATAAATAAATGTTGTTGCTGTTGTTGTTGTTGTTATTATTGATTTATTTCCCGCTACTCCCAAGCCGGTTTGTGGCGAGTTACAAGTCATAAGAACCCCGTTAAAAATCCCAATTAAAACATAATCCCCAACATGGCAGAACCCCCTCCCCACCCCCTCCCCACCCCCATTGCAAGGTAGATGCAATACTCATACCTGGAGGGGGGTGTAGATCTACCTCGCCACTTTAAACAGCACTCAATGACCATTCACAGGCAACTTAACAATTAAAAATGATTGACATAACATGGAGAACAAATTCCAGCTGTATCTCCTGGAGATTCAGAAATAGTTCTTAAATTGTAGTCTAGAACCCAGCGACTGATTTAATCTATTAATCCTAAAATTATCCCTTCTGCAGTACTGGCCACATTTTCTGTTATCGAACAGTCTCTTAAATTCAAATCCTAACCTGCTATTTTGTAGTTATTAATGTATACCAAAGATTGCAGCAGAGAGATAGGTTGACCTGATCTTCATAACTCAGAAAGGCTACTCTTAAAGCCGCACATAACTCTGCTTCCATTGTGACTCGGCTTTCAATCTGCAACCCTTTGAGAACAATGCTAATAAATCTGTGGAAGTGTGGTGCTCTCAAATACAATAAACCAAAATAGGTACCAGATAGGAACTGTCAATCACATTCAGTGCTGATCTCTGATGAATTAGGAGCACTGAGCTTGTATTTTTCAATAGGATTTTAATTAAGTCTTTTTTTAAAAGCCATCTTGTGAAGAGTTATGGCCTGAAGCATGTATCTCAGCATGTTTCTTACTTGGAAGTGGTCCTGAAAGAACAAAGCAGAAAAGGGAAATGTGTACAGCCACTAAAACATAGACTACAAATGATGGATTTTATTTAAATGCATGAAATTTAAACATACCGCAAAAGGGAAACCAACAGGAAGTTTGGGGGCAGAAACATGATTATGTGTGTGCAGAATGTTTTACCATAGAGTTCCCAGCAATTCCTAAGGTAACCCCTTTGTCACCTCCAGGTTTTACCTGAAAATGATGCTGTGACATCATTTTTTTTTATTTCTTTTTTTTAATTTCTCCTGCTGACAGCCAGAACAGCAGTAGACAATAGAGGTTACCAGCAGGAGATAAGAGACCTGGTACGCCTAACCATAAATGTTTTATGAACATGCCTATTAAAAGTCTCACTCAAAAGTCTTTAATCAAAAGTCTAATACAGGGATTTCCAACCAAAGATCCATGGACCCCAGGGGTCCACAGGAGCTCTGGAGGGGGTCTATGGCCATTCCCACTCCTGCCTTAATGGACTTGCCCACACGTCAGGGAACCAGCCACTTCCATTGCTTCCCTCACCACCACCACCACCAACACAAGTTTTTGCATGGTTTTTGTGCCTGGAAGGGGGTGGATCCTGCATGCCCGCTCCCAATTTAATCCACCTCCTGTCTCTTCCCTCTCAGTCCTTCTTGAGCCTGCCTATTAATGTGAGCGGTGCTGTCACTTCTGGTAATATGTCACTCCCAGGATGCCGGACAGGGAAGTGTGGCCAACTGACACCACTTCCAGAGCGCCTCATAGCCTGAAAATTGTTTTCAGGTATTCCTTCATGTTCAAAAGGTTGAGAAAGGCTGGTCTAATCTAAAAACTGTATTTAGCACAGAGACTACTTTGGTTAGGCTGCTGTGTCTGTTATATGCTTTTAAAAATGTCTTACAATTACAACTGGCACAATTACTGATATGCATGCCTATAACTCCTATTGTGCAAATTTATCAGTAATGGTGGGGTTAGGGTGCAGAAAAAAGGAAATTAATAGAAATTTAATTTCCTGACTACATCAAAATACAAAAAAATGAGAATGTAGCTTACACCTATGGGTATCTTAAGGTTGGTGTACAAATGTGGAATATGTGTTTTAATAATGTGCAATTCAAACAGCTGAAATGCTAAAAAGGAATTCTGTTTTATTTCTACTTTTGTCCAAGAGGCAATAATAATGTGCACTAGCCTGTTTGCACTGGAATCAGAATGAGATGTTTGAAAGTTGTCTATGTTATGCAACTTAGGGTGTCACATTCAGTGGACATTGTGCATGACTGCAACTCTGTTGGCTTAGAGGAAAAACTTAATTTTATTCAGAAAAGTTGTAAACTGTATCATGGTGGGGAACCTTATCCAGAGTTGTGAAGGTCCGGGGGGGATGAAAAGTCTGTGTTCCCTCCAAAGATTTTTTTCCAGTTTTTCCAATGTATTTTCTCTTTTACAATGAGTGAAATGCTTTTTAGGTCAAGGTTTTTCTCACCAACGAACAGTGTGAAAAGTCCTCAGTAGAAATTTGGGGAAACCTCTACCCTTTGTAATCAGTGAACTGAAATGTTTGATAAAAAATATATTTTTAAAAAGTGACTTGTGAATCTACAGCATTAGATAATGACTTCATTATATACTGTAAACATATACCACACTTTCAAGAATATTTTTGTTTAAATGTTAATAACCTTAGCAACAATTAATATATTAACAATTAACAATTAATATAGTATGTTCAATGATAATACATTACTGAATAGTTCAGTGTTTTCCATGCTATAAACTTTAACTTACTGCCCAAATACACTGGTAGTCCCACATATTTTGACTGTGTGAGAATGTTTCTGTCCAAATAATATGCTTTATTTTTGTTTAATACAGAATTTTTCTATCTTCCACTTCTGTTTTTCCTATTTCTCAGACAGAAAAAAATTATGAGACATGTGCTACAAGAGCAGAGGGAAATATCTTCCACACCACAAATGACATGGGCTCTCCTTATGATTTTTGGCGTTAAACAGGCCACAACATTTATTAACCGTAAGCATTGGACAGCATGGGGGGAAATCCCGCCATCTTGTGATCCTCCCCCCAGCCACAAGGAGCCAAACATTTTCCCTTGCAGGCATTCCCAGGTCCACCTAGCTCCCTGCCAGGGTTTCCCATGCCCAAATGTCCTGCTGGGTGTCAAGGAGATGATAGCATGTTGAGAACCCACTGAGGCACGAACCCCTGCCATGCAGAAATGTGGCTCCGCTGTCCAGGCTCCTCTTCCATGAGGGGGGTCCACCCGGCTCCACTTACCCACAGCCTCTTATGGAGGCAGACCAACTCACAGGCCTGTCCCACTCACAAAGGGATCTTCCCCATGCCACATTCCCAACTGGTGTAACAATAACACAAACATGACAATCATTTTTATAAAGTTACAACAATGTTTTTAAATTTATTTTAATAAGTAACAATGATTTATTTGAGCAGAACAATTTAACAGATTTTGATACTTTTCCAAGCCTAAACACAACAAACTACAACTCAAGGGAAGGTGGGTGGGTTTTCCCTGTCAATGAGGGAGATTGAAAGGCGTGCACCTTCTGCTCTTTCCCCTATCCAAATGAGGGGGTGGAGAGGAGGCCAACCACTGGCCCCTCTCCCCATGGCGCACGAGCTGCTCCCTAGCCTGCCCCAGGGCACTCTGGGACTCGCAGTCCCTCAGCTGCCTGGTGTCTCTGTGGGCATGGGGCTTCCCCGCCATGGCAAACATTGCCGGGGTAAGTCCCAGTTGCCCTTCTGAAATACTGGATGTGTTTCAAATTTTCTTATAGAAAATGAATTTATTTATACTTGAAAAGTTCATAAACATGCCAAATAGCTCAATGTTACTTGCTAATTAAGTTATATATAATGTATTTCATGCTTTTACTTTGATCAGATAAAAGAAGTTTAGGTGCGATAGTAAACTAAGTATTGTATATTATTATATTTTCTGCAAAAATGATGGTTTCAAAATTTCCAAAACTTTCACATATCTATTTTTGTATTTATTTTCAAAAAATGGATATGAAAGAGAATGCCAAATGCCTTATACTTTTCTAAATATGCTGCATCTAAGTAACACAGAAGGAAGTCAATGCCAAACTTTACAAGAAACTCAAGCTGGATCTTCCTGAGCATCTCAGGTGGTCAAAAGCATTATCTTTTATGGTTTAAATTTGTATACAAAATGTTAATCAGCTAGAATAGACACCAGAGTTCTCTTCTAATCTCTATTCCATATTATTTATATTCACTTATGACACAAGTAAGCAAAAGTAAACTCAGAAGTCATGGATTAAGAGGAAAAGTTGTCTTGCAGATCAAAAACAGATTAAATGACAGGAAGCAAAGAATATGAATTGGCATTTTTCAAAATAGCGAAAAGTAAGCAGTGGGATCCCACAAGAGTCAGTACTGGGGCTGGTACAATTTAATTTGTTCATAAATGATCTGGAACTATGGGTCTAAATCAATTTATGGAAAGGAGTACGCTGACTTCAAAAGGAAGACCATCTTCTGCAGATTCAGGACTTGATAGCAACTATTCATTGTGAGATTTATCTCAGTCTATATCACTGACTTTCCACCTTGCTACATTTACTGTCATAATTCCAGACCAAGGAGTGGTAACCTTGGTATGCATGATGACAGCAGCATGCTAGACCATTTTGTGTGACACCCAGATCCAGGCCCAAGAAACTGAAGCTAGGTCCAACAGTCCATAGCTTATGACTACCATTATCTCCAAGAAATCTACAGCCAAACCCTTGGCAGTGACTCTGGAACTTGACTTGCTACAAGAGTGCTTGGCCAAATACAATTCTGCCCCTCCCCATTGAGTTTTCTGGCACTCCAACATCTTCACCAGGAGACACAGCATTTGGGGGCACTTGAGCTAAGAAAAGATGCCTACCTGTGCACCAGATGACTTTGTATCCCTTGCTAGATCTCATGTATTTACCATCCTATGTCACTTTTAGTGGATGGGGAGGGGAGGAGTATCACTTGTAACCTGAAACCAGGATCAACCTTCCCTTTATTTATTTTTAAAACCAGTAAAATATACAAACCTAAAACCTGCACACTACATTGAACAGAACATACTCATTATTGTGCAGGAAGCAGTAAAAAAAATCTTGCATCCAAATACCTGATGACGTCATCCCACAACCACTGTTCACTTCCCACAGTTGCTATTGGCAGCCATTGTAAAGAGGAATGAGAAACATCAGCCATCTAGAATACTAGAAGAGAGAGCTATACAGAGATTTATAGGCACGCTGTTAAAATATTGTGCTGAGAGGGAGGCTCATGCTGACACTGCTGGGCAGAAGCCAAGTCAGGCTGGTCCAAGATTGATCAGAATTTAGGAAGCAGCATGACCAAGTAATAGTTATAGGGAAGCCAGATTTTATGAGGTCACCACTAATCAGTAACGTCCCCATCTTCCGGCTGGAGGAAAAAACGCACCACAATTATCCAAATGAATTATTCTTGCACAACGCTAGAAAACGATTCCAAATAAATCACGATAAACATGGAAGGAAACACACGGGAAAGCCAACTGCTTGGGATGTACATTATCTGGATTGTGAGTAACAACAGAATGAAGCAAGTGTTACAATAGCGGGGAGCTCATATTGATTGTCCCCAACAGGAATGTCTGTCCAAAGTGTGATGGGCTAAGCAACAAATACTGCAGCAACAGCAACCTAGCTCTTCCAGCAAGGAACTTTAAAAACACCATATTGAATGGTGCTGACAACACAGCAGGTGCAAGACACAGGTGACAAGCATGGAACAAGAAATCGATACACCTCGCTAAAGGCTTATCTCAGCCAGTCTCTGCCAAATTGACACTTTAAATGGGTTTGCACTTGTTGTGACCACTAGAAATGGATTCAGCAGTAGTCAATGATGCCCTAGATCAGTGAAAGGGGATAGGTCAATATCAGGCTATATATGCTAAGAATCACAAACATCACAATGAAAGCGTAACTTTTAAAAAATAAAATAGGTGGTTGTTATGTATTCTGCTTTATTTGACAGCTCTTTAATCAGTGAGTAGACTGATATGGAGTGTACATATCAGAGATAATAATATCTTAAGCTACGGAAGAAACCAAGCAGTAGGTTGAAAGCCATCATTTTCCTTGGATAATACCTGTAAATATTTGATATAAATATTAAATATGCACATAGACACAAACCCACCCCTATACACAATGACGAATATCACTGTAGCTTCTTCCAGATGCATTAATTGTGCCCCACAGCACACTTACTGGAGTGATCTAATTGTTTTACTAAAAGGCCCAGCATACATCTTATATACAAGAAAAAGCTCCCAACACCCAAGCAAATAATTGCTTCCTAACTCTACAAGCTTGCATTGATTCATTAAAGTTCATTTCAATAAGAACACCTGTGCTAGATGCCACTAGTTCATCGCAGTACAAGGCAAATATCCAGAACTGTGAACCTGTTTTCTACTGCAGACAGGCAGGTAGCATTTGAAGAAAGCTTATATTTCGATATATATACATCAGTTGTGTACTCTCTGCTCCAACTGACAGCTCATCACAGTAAAGCTGTATTGTATTATTGCAACATCACTCATCTAAACACAGTCCCCGCTAGCAGAATACAGAGCTCAGGTAACAAAACAAAACAAGTGCCACTGAACAGTCAAGAAATGCATTTCACCTATGCATATATGTCTCTTCTGCACTGACAAGTTCAACGAGGGTCTTGTTTTATGGAAGGAAAAAGAAGGCACTCTAACTTTAAACTACCCTTGAAGTTTTGCAAGATCTGAAGGCTCATAACAACCCCTGCAGAGCCAAAGAGTGCTCTAACCACCCACCTCACTCTTGATTTCATTAAAACCAATTGCAAGAGGCAAAACTTTCCGCTAGCAGCTGCGTTTTGTGACAACAACATTTTCTCAGCCAAAGGCAGAATAAAAAGCTATGCAGCTTGCTTTCCATAACCCTCAGAAAAGTAAGTAGATTTTGGACTTGAGATGCTGTCAGCAAAGGATAAAAGGTGAAAAGAAGGGGGGTGCTGTTTCAAAACATGAAAAATGCAAAACTGTTTACTCAACATCAATAAGAAGAAGTCACATGCCATATCTAGCACTCTCAACTACAACAGAAATGGCTTGGCTTGGAAGCAAATTCTAACAAAGAGCTACTGTATGCCTTAATCAGGGCTTCATAGCATCCCTGTTCTACAGCAATCAGTTCTTTTCACTTGCAGCACACTCCTTATTTAAGGGACTCCTTTGGCTATACACGATACCCATTCTAAAGAAAACCAGGATGGGAAGCATAACTGATGATTACTCAGTCATTCGATACATTCTTCATGGTCTTTGCCCCTCCAGAGACTCACTACACACAGTACATGATACAAGACAGAAATAAGAGCACATCTTTAACTCAGGATGGGGGGGGGGGGGGAAGAAGTCAACAGAATTTAAAAGCACTTGACTTTGGCTGGACTGGATTCACAGTGGATAAATTCAGCATGCACAGCATAACACAATTAATTAGAGCTTCTGGCCATACGGATGTTTTTATGTTAAGCAGACTGAATGTCCTGCCAAGTGGAGAGCTTGTAAGGTGCTTCACCAAAATTCCAAATCCTTAACACTTCTTCTTTTTTACCTTTTATTTTAAAACACCTTACACAGGTATTACAGGTATGACAGCTGGAAGTAGGATGACTTGTAATATGGAAGAAGCCTTGTGTCAAAAATAGGAAAACACAAGAAGAATACTTCATGAAAAGCTGGGCATTAGTATGTAATTTCACCTTTCTGTTATGATTTTTTTTGTATTAACAGTAGTACCTGCAAGGCAACAGCAATTAAATGTATATCTGCCCTACAATATCTATAGTGAAATGGAGTAAGAAGATGATGAAGACAACAAGGATGGCAAAAATTACAAATAGTTGTTTTTATACCCCACTTTTCACTACCAGGAGTCTCAAAGTGGTTTACAAATGCTTTACCTTCCTCTTTCAACAACAGACACCCTATGAGGTAGGCGGGGCAGAGAGAGCTCTGACAGAACTGCTCTGAGAACCGCTGTAACAGGACTCTGACTAGCCCAAGGTCACCCAACTGGCTGCATGTGGAGGAGTGGAGAATCAAACTCAGTGCTCCTGATTGAAAGCCGCCACTCATAACTACACCAAGTTAAAATTGGGGTAGGATCACTAGAAATCTATGGTGGCACTGTGTACATTAGGTTAGATCCATTCAACTTTTTTACACAATACCATCCAATTCATCTCCTCAATATAGCAGTCATCCCAGAGGTACTGGATGGTATTGAGTAACAAAGCTGACTGATTCTAACCTAATGTACACAGTGCCACCATAGATTCCTGACTTGTGGGACATACCAAAGCAGTCAGTCTCAGGGAGGGAAGACCAACCTATAATTCGAAAGTACATTCTGCAGAACTCTCCTGCCAAATTCTGTCCCAAACTTACTTTTGGAACAAATGCCGGGTCTGGTCTAAGCACCAAATGCACTATTACGGAAATGTACAATTCTATGTCCACAAAGATTACTGATACTCTCATTGCTGTGGAAATACAGACCAAGAGCAGAGTCTTGAAGGTAAGCTCCTACAGAGGCCAGGAAGCCAGAGGCTCAAAAGTTTAGAAATTCTATGCACTTAAAGGATTTAGAAGGGCTAATTCTTCACATAGTTAGAGCACCTTGAGTGCCATGATGTTACAAGAGATCTGATTAATAAGCATCAGCTGAAAAGAGAAAGACTTCTGAACTGGATGCTGAGGAAAATTCAGTCTGATTTCAGCCCTAGCTGAGAAGAGTCAAGTACTGACAGTTTTGGAATTCAGCCCTGACTGAGAGCAGTTTGACACTGGGAAAAGTTGGCAAGGATATATGGGTAGTTAGACAGAAACCTGCATTCGGCCCCAAAAAAGGGGATAAATCTTTTAATGAGAGGAGAATTTCCCTACTCAGTTAAACATGGAATTAGCTCTGAGGAGTCTAGAGAAGCTTGTTCTTGTATGGTTAGACTTTAAAAGTTGGTTAAATACTCAAGATGAGTACTGGTGTTTAAAGAGAAGAGGTTTGGATACCGGATAGAGTACATCGGCCTCCTGGAAACCAAAAAAGTCAGAGACTACTCAAAGACTGTACTGGAGTATTTCGTAAAACAAATAAAAAACCTGTCAACATAAAGATGTGAAGTAACTCTGAACAGCGTAAGAAACTCCCTTTCTAAAGAAAATATTGTGTTATTTTTTAATTTCAAAACACCTCAAGTTGTTTAACTTAAAGCGGGCCCCTAATTTTTCTCTTACATACCTGGGCTGAGTCAACAGCCAAAATACTGCACTGTGCAAACGTGAGACAGAGTTCTTCAACAAAACAGAAAATAATTTACTAGGGCAGCCCAGTTAGTAAAGGGAAAGAAAACCCGAGGGAAAAATCTTGCCCTTGAGGGAAAGAAGTGGGAAGGAGCCATCTAACAAGCTTCATTTTAAATAACATAAAAGATTTTCATAAATCTTTTCCTAAGAAACATAAAGATTTTCTGGTCAGAACAGGGGATCACAGAGGGTCAATAATAATATTAACACAGCTAGATGGAATTTAATTTGGATTCTGGCTTCTCAGTGACATTTTCAGAGTTTTATTCTGACAGTCTGGACCAGTTTCTGTTTTACCTCCTTGTGATCTTTTTTCCCTTCAGCAATGTAGAGCAATAAGCTACTTGTACCTAACCTGTGAGTATATGTATCAGTGGTTTGATGGAGGGTTAAAAACACCAACCACATGGGAAGAGGTAAGTCAAAAGGACAACACAGCCCTGCATGTTTCTCACATGACTTTAGGAGCAGAAGCACATTCCCACCTTGTCTTTAAAAGCATTTCACAAGAGAAAATATAACATGGGTGTTATTTTCAGTACCCCCAACTTTACAATTCTCCCGGGTTTTCCCAGGTTTTTCTGGCCCTTCCCAGTTCTATCCTCCCTCCAGCTCCTGGAAACAGAAACATATAACACAAAAAGGTAACACAATGTCAGGCAACAATAAATAAGAAAAAGAGTGTATGGCTAAGCAAATAATATCACTGATATTGATATCATTTTCTTAGCCATACACAGTTTTTCTTGTTTATTGTTGGTAGAAGGAAGCAAACAAGCAAGCAAACTATTGGTTACCTGCCTACATAAATAAAGACTCTATCAAGGACCATCCTTACCACCTATTCTACCCACCTTCCCCACCTGCAGATGTTTTTAAAATGCAGATAGATTATTTGTTTGTGCAAAGGTTAAAAGCATCCAGATAAATAAAATAAAATGCCTTACTATGACTTGTCCCTATTATTCCAACTGCACTGGTTTCCAACATGTTTTCAAGCTCAATGTAAAGGTACTGGTGTTAACTTTTAAAATTCTCAACCTATTGGGTCCAGAATATTTTCAGGAACCAACCCACTTGTCCAGATGCCAAGATCCATCCAGATCTCCTACAAGAACCAGCCAGAAGGATTAGATGGATTAAATTTGGATTAAATGGAACTGAAGTTTAGTTTTTTAATGGAATTTACTGGATGTATTGTGTATTTTTAGATTAATGATTTATATATGTAATGAGTTTGATATGCAATGTTACATGGGGAAGTAAGTGTGTTCACAGTTTTGATCACCATTAGCATAAAGGTGGAATGAATGAAATAAAACAATAATAATTAAATTTAAATTTAAAAACGTGGAAGCAGACAATCTGAAAAGGTATAATAGAGGGAAGTAAAACTACATACACTTTGGAGGACAGGAAGACAAAATACACAGCTGGGGAAACAGAATGTCCTGCAATGCTGATAAAAGGGGATGGGGAACAACTCACAGTTTGCAAGTTGCTCCAGATCCTCTATTTCTGACTTTCTAGTATTTCCCCCATTCCCTACAACAGAACATTGTTCTAGAGCAGGGATAGTCAACCTGTGGTCATCCAGATGTTAATGGACTACAATTCCCATGAGCTCGTGCCAGCAAACACTGGCAGGGGCTCATGGGAATTGTAGTCCATGAACATCTGGAGGAACATCTGACTACCCCTGTTCTAGAGGACAACCCAACCCTAAAGGGATATAAAGCAGGACCTTTGCTTGTGGCTCACTGTGGATTCCAACCCTGTGAAATGGTGTTATATGCAGGATCCTCTTATGACCTGGAATTAGACTCAACAACCCCCTTGCAGCCCTATGTTTTCCAAGATTCTACATCTGTTCTAAAGGATTATCATATACTGGGTCCAACTAATGCACAGGAAGCTTCATAAATAGAACAGTGTACAACAGCTCAAACCACTGCATCCTGGTCTATACTCCATATGCCAGCAGCTGAATTTATGTACTTCTTCATCTTGAAGACACAGCAACTGACACCAGGCAAGCTGACAGGTGGCATCATCTGGTTCTCCTCTCATGACTTTTGTGCTCAACTAATATAGCACTCTTTGTCCAAGATCTGCAGAGAGTGTGCAGGTGCATCTTTGCTACTTGAGGAACAAAACGTGTACCCCTAGAGAGCTCTCTAACTTTTGGAAGAATTTTTAATACTCTTTCAGACTTTCAGATCAGCCAGGCAAACTATAAACAGCAAACAATTCTGAAGCACAGGCATGAAAGTCAGATGGTGCCTTTGCCAGGCTACTCAATATATCTAGCAATTTGAGGTATTAGCAGATGGACATCTCCCCAGAAATGATCTGTACTATAGTGGGTATGTTATGCCAATAAAGGTGTCTGGAGTCTCTACCCAAGAGACTCCAGACACCTTTACTGGCATAACATACCCACTATAGTACAGATCATTTCTGGGGAGATGTCCATCTGCTAATACCTCAAAGCACAGTGATCTTAAAGTGTCTCTCTTCTGCCTTTTTCTATAAATAAGCAATTCGAGTAAGATTCCAGATAAATAAAAAATAGGTAATGGAAGTTTTCCATCACAGCAAGCCATCAGTAAAATTGTAGTTACAGTGTACTTACCCGAAAATTTTCTACGTAGGAACACTGTTGATCCCCAAAACCTCTGTCATCCCCAAAACTTGCACCTTCCCAAATGGCTGTAGCAAAAAAAGCCTAAAAATATACTTGAAGAGGAATTCCCTGCGGCCTCTCCCAAATTCTCTTCTATTTTCAAACATTAATTTGCTACAAATATTAGGTGGAAGGGCAAAGCACTTTGGAAATATACAGTTCAGATGGCTTTGTTATGAACCATTCTATTAATTCTCCATCTTCAATATCAAAGGAAACCTATTTTTAAAAAAACAGAGACAATAACACCAGACACTATACTGCTGTTAAACAAGAAGAAAAATTTCAGCATGCTTGATGATAAATCGTTGTTTGGCTTCAGGGGACCTCATATTTTGAACAAGTCAGAGGATCTATCTCCAGAAAAAATATTTAACAATCACTCAACCTCAGGGCTACTTTCTGCCATTAAACATTATATACAACAAAAAGTACACACATAAGCATGTATCTTCTCATTCATGTTAAAAACATGTGTAATGTTTACACACACACACATATTCCACAGTTCTACAGGGCCTGCAAAAGGGAGCTTCTTCACCAGGCATTTGCTTGAGGCCGACCAACTCGGAACACCTGCTGGTCCCCCCCCTCAAATGCCCTCCCGTGACTGAAAAAAATTGATCTCCCAAAGTTGTTATTTTATTATAAATGTTCCTGTAGATTATTAAGACGATTATTGAAAATTACACAATGTATTGAACTGTTATAATTATAGAATCATAGAATAATGTTTTATTGAAAGTTGTATGATGTTACAGACTGTATAATGTTCCATGTAAAGTTATACAATGTTCAATGTAAACTGCCCAGAGCTGCAAAGAATGGGCGGTATAAAAATCCAAATAAGTAAGTAAGTAAGTAAGTAAGTAAGTAAGTAAGTAAATAAATAAATAAATAAATAAATAAATATTTGTGTCCCGTTAAGCAATGTCTCACATCGCCATGCGCATCACTACAAGCATAATAGGAAGCACTGAGTATACGATAATGGAATGTGATAATTTGTTCCTCCATCAAAACTCTTCTGGAGGAGAGGAATTTCATTTTTGTTTTCTATGCCTCCCTTTTATAGGTATCTTGCAAAACCTCATATCTAAGCTAAAGCAAGATATAATATTTGGTCTAGCTATACAGCAAGGTGGGACAAAGCCACTAGATCAGTGGTCCCCAACCTTTTTATCACCGGGGACCACTCAACGCCAGGGATCACTCACCGGGGACCACTCAACGCCTTTTACTGAGGCCCAGTGGGGGGGGTAGTTTACTCCTCTACTCTCAACCACTGTCACAAATGCTCTCTGATCGCTATGGTAATGTTTAAACATCCCTTCAAAATAAGATACAGACACGCCACAACAATGAACATAAGGAACATTTTATTTTCATGGAAATTTTAACTCATGACAATGACAAATCAATGGGAACCCTGAGCTTGTTTCTCTGAAACGAGATAGTCCCATCTGGGAGTGATGGGAGACAATGACACCCAAAGTGTGTTGTAAAGGGCCGGGGGGGATGAAGTAAAGGGCCGGGGGGGGAGAAGGCGTCCTTCGGGGGCCACCTCCAATTAGTTGAAGGACCACATGTGGTCCACGGCCCACAGGTTGGGATCGCTACACTAGATGGCTTACAATTTATTTAGTCAGTTACTTCATTTATACCCCAAGTTTCTCTCCAATTGGTTCCAAAAATGGCTTACATTGTTCACTCAACAACCTTGTGAGCAGATTCAGCAGAAGACATGAACTGGACCAAGGTCACCCAGCAATCTTCCAGGGCAGAACAGAGATTCAAAACTAAATCTCCGAGATCCTACTGACACTTTAACCATTATATCAAACTGACACTCAGTCAATGAAAAGGAAATCTGGTTCAGATCCTCCTTCAGAGTGGCACAGAAAGTTGTGTAGAGCTGTAGCCCAACCAATCCCACAGAAGCCACCAGGAGACGCAGACAAATTCTCTGTTCTTTGTGAAGGGCTGTATGCTGTGCCTTGCTCAGACTATTTCTTGCACTCCTGATTCAGGGATATAAATATAACAGCCAAAGCAAAAAGGTACCACAGCCTAGCACCATTATACCAGAGCAGCTAACTGTTCCAAGTAATACACCCATCACTCCCTCCCAGACAGTCAAACAGCACTGGCAAAAAAGGAATGCTGTGTATACATGGCTGTGATTGTGGCACATGATGACTCAAGTAGCTCAGCAGAAATTTTAAAAAAAACCCTGCATGTGACTTTTCTGGAAGAAAATGATTTTCCTTTAGCAATCCAGCCTTTGCCTTCTTTGTAAGCATTTGATGCTGAATTAGGACCATCAAAAACAAATGGGTTTACGGGAACATACTATAAAGCATGCTAGAAAAGATTTACTGTATATCATTCAGTTTTATAAGCAGACATATGGAATGTATAGCTTTTAATCTGGAAAATCAAGGACCTGTCAGCACCTTCAGATCTTGTATAAAATTCATATGGACAATCAGCCATGTAGGGGTTGGTTGAGAACATGGTTGCAGTGTGGAGGGAGAATAAGCCAAAAACACCCTTCCTGTCTCTCTTATTAGTGGAATTCCCCAATGAAAGAGAAGAGTGATTTATCCCATTCCACATAAGAATTTTATACAGACAAATCAACTTCCCCATAGTCAGAAGTTACAGGGAGGGAAAACCTGGAAAGATCCATGATCCTTGCACTAACAGATCACTGAATCCAACTCCATGATCTTATTGACAGCCTTGGATTTAGCACTTCACAGCTCCACATCTATCAAGTCAAAATTAATAGTTATTACATGCTTGCTTTGAGATCAAGTAAGCACTTGGGAAAGCTTTATCAACCTTGATGCATTTATCAATGAAGAAAAATGCTAGATTTTGTTTTCATCAAACGGAAAAAAATTGAACTGTTATCTGAAAGGTCATGCAATTGATCATCCACAGTTTAAATATACTTAAAATACACTGTTACAAACAAGATCACCTCCTTGAAGCCTTCAAATTGTGTTTCCCCGATGGAAGTAATAATAGTGTGAACTGCTATGAGAATATGAATCAAATTCATCCTAAATTATCCACCAGCAAATAAGAGGACCTACAATGTAATTTGCTTGTGGCTGACGAAGCCAAGCAATGATGGAATGTTGACCCTGTGTATCAAACATTATGCTGTAAACACAAACCATTCAAAATTTTAATCACCACAATGCCAGTGCCTCTTCATAAATCAAAGTAGCAAAGCTAACTAAGTAAATAGCCAACTCAAACACAGACTACACAAGCAGAAAAAAAAACTGCTATGTTCATTAACATTCTACTCACATTAATGGAAACACAACAGTATAATCTAAAGAACCACTGCAATCCTATGCACAACACAATTCTAGCAAAACCACTCGCAATTAAACAAGAAACACAAGAACTGCAGCTCAGCTTACCCCAAACAGCTTTTTACAAATACAATACTTATCACTGTGTTTGATATTAAACAGCTTAACCAAACAATGCATAATGAAAGACTACAGTGATATTCAGCTTAACAAGCGGTTAAGTTCAACAATGGTTAACGATGTGTATTATCAATCCTTCACAAAAAAATATAAACCAAAAAGCACCTTTCTTCCAGTGCACCAACTGCAGCAGTTGACAAGTGAATTCTGAGTAAAGAAAAAAAATATGATAGGGCCCCCATTGTTCCTCCTGATAGGAATCAGAAAACACTGCACACCACCCCACCCAAATGTCTGTAAATGTCTAATAAGCTTACCTTTTACTCCAACCTAACAATAATACTCCAGCCTGCCTTGAAACACTCTGAAGTTGCATCAATTCGTTTTAGGGGGAAAAAATGGTTGGCGGGCTCTTCAGGTTGGTCCCGAACTCTACCCTAGATTCAAAATTTACTTCTAAACATAACTTCAAGCTGCAGCTCATCTAATGCACAGCTTTATCCCCCAGTTATAGTTATAGCATGGCCAGGAGGCCTAATCAAGAATCTAACAGTTTTTTTGAGATGGAGTCACATTCCTTTGCTTCCACAGAATCATCTTGATTGTGTCAAGAAATGTTAGCTACACCATGCCTTATTGCAGCCTTTCTCAATTTTTTTTACCATCCAGAAACTCCTGAAACATTCTTCAGGCTTCAAGGAACTCGAGAAGTAGAACAATCGTGTAGAATATGTTTGGGAAGCATAGCTATGTACATGCTCACCCAAGCCCCTCCTCTTCCCTCCCTGTCTACTGGCCATTTTGGGAGTAGGGGATTGGTTGACATGATCATATATAGTCATATCACACAATGATTAACACATTTTTTAAATATATAAAAATTAATGAACTCCCACCCATTCAGGAAACCCTTCCAGGGCCACCAAGAAACCCCAGGGTTTCATGAAACCCTGACTGAGAAAGCCTGCCTTACTGTATATATCAACAGTCCTGGAGCAGATCAACATATTATTAGATGTAATAAAGCTGGTTAAATCTTTCTGGAGAACACAATGGTAGAACAATACATACCATTACTGTTAAATTTTCAATAACTGCTTGTTCAACTTGAAAAGGTGTTCCACTTCCATATCTCCCCCATGCAAGTCTCTCTTTTCACGCCATTTTCCATTTCCAGCCACCAAATTTCCTGTGAAAACTTTGGCATAACACCTCTGTTGACCTGTGGATGTGTTCTGTTTTGGCTACACATGCCAGACCCTTGCTCGGGCCTGGAGGGTTTCAAGAGAGCCGCTCCCCTGAAACTTGTGGTGCTGCTACTAGCGTGCAGTGTCTGCAGAGGAGTTTCAGAGGGAGAAGGTGCAACAGTAGTGAGCAGCATCTGCGAGCAGTGAAGTCTCAAACAGAAGCTCTGCAAGTTATGGGGAGAGGGGAGCAGGCATGAGGGGTGGCACCTGCTCTGACTTGGGAGCAAAATTATACCAAAAGCCAGAGCATTGCCCTCAACGTTTCCAAAATGCTGACATCATTTTTCTATGAAGCTAGCACATCAGGGTGCTCCTGGACCATACCCCTAAATCCCGCCACCAATCCTTCCACCAAACAACCTTAATTTTGGCCTCTGATTACTCCATTCCTGATTATCTTCTACTAATTAAAAAAACGTTTAAAACAAGTGGGGTGTTGCAAAATGCATGTTTCCGTCAAACTAACATATGTTTCAGTACAACCCGGACATCAGTTGCGTCTAAGCAATGTAAACAAATAAATCAAGATCAGCAACTTACAAAAATGGGGGGGAAAACAAAAACATTCATGATATCTTACAGAAAGAGAAGGAAAACAACATTAAAGAAATATAATTCCTGCCTACAGTCTGACAGAATGATCTACCTAAATCTTCTGTATATGGAGACCAAGGCAGAGTCTGCACTTACTTTCTTTATTTCAATGTCAATCCTGTTGAATTCAGATTGCTTTGAACTCAGATCTTCCTCTTCCCCCCCCCTTTGAAACAGGAAAGTCTTCTGCATGCGGTTAAGGTAGTTCAGAAGGGAGGGGGGAGCCAAGCCTCTTTCTTTTCTTGAAGGGGGGAGGAGGAGCCAGGCAGGGAGCCTCTTTCTTTTTTTGGAGGGGTGGGGGAGAGGTTCGTAAAAGGCAGAGGAGGGAGGAAAAATCCAGGACCGACAGAAGCGGAGAGAAATTAGGGGCTTCTCCTTTAACGCAAGTGTGTCACATGACCAGGTGTAGCCTATCAGAGGTTCTCTACCAGGGAGCTTTCTTTCCCAATCCGGATATTGAGGATTAAAAGCACTCTAAAATATCGCACAATAAAGGTAAGGTCACTCCGGATCAATCCTTCTTGCTGCAGAAGGAAATTTTAAATCGCCCCAAATCCAAACGGAAATCGCATTCTGTGTAGAGGGCAGGGACTGAATCGATCTGGGGTTGGAATAAAAGCTTCGTGCAGTTTATACCCAAGTCTAAGGCAATAGACTTCTGTGCCATTTTAGACCTTTTGGAGAGGGGGAGAATCCCCTTTTTGAATACTCCCCCGCATAAAAAGCTACCTGTATATAAATATGAGCACACTAAGGGATTAGAGTAGGACTCTTCCTGCATTTTTTCCCAAATTCAAGGAGGTTTGGGGGTACAATATGTACCATTAATCATGACTGTTCAGCAGTATGCATGAGGGAAAGGTTAGGTGTGACGTGAGAAAAGCTATGTGCATAAGAAATATATTAGAACACCAAAAGAAGGTACATTTGTTTCACGTATTTGTATTCTGCAGTCATTTTAACTACATTTTAGCTTATTAAAGGTTTTGTGGATAAAAAGAGTCACCTGGTAGAGTTATATTTCTCCCTTAATTTCAAACTCACAGAAGTCTATTTGTTTCTCCATTCAGTACATATTTAAAAACCACAGTCGTTATCAGTCAACATCAGCTACTTCCATCTGGCTCACAGTTTAGACACATTTCCTGTTTCAAAATCCATTTGGAGGAAGAGCCTGTACATTAGTAGTATGCCACATTTTAAGCAAAGTTTGATGTCACTTTTTCTTCTTGTGCCTTCTGAAGGTCACATTAGAAAGGATTTCAGTAATGATCTACAGGACCCCCAAGCAAATCTTTAACACAATTACAACTATGTCCATGGCATGATCCTGGATCGTTTTTAATCAATAATGTTTTACCAAGCCCACTTACTTTATAAATAAAATACCTCTTTAATTCTTTGTGAGCCCACTTAGAGCCCCCATTCTTGACTGTTCTAAATCTATACAACTTAAATAAGTGATCACCAGTAAAGAAAAAAAAAGACCAACTTAAGTGACTAATCATAAATCATATGTCCCATTTTATGTCATGTATTTCTTAAAACAATGTATATAAATTTATGTTAAAATAATTAATACATATTGGCTTGGATTCCACCTGAAATTACCACTGAATGAAGGTTTTCTGACAACAGAGTTCAATTTCTCCCCCTCACACTACAGTCCAAAAGGCTACTCAGAATTCTGCACCCAGGAACAGGATGTTTTGCCAGACACCATTTTGGCCTGAGGCAAGAGTTCTTTAATGGATTTTGGTGGTCAAAGAAGCTCTATGAGCTAAGGTAACCTTGCAACAAAAACTTAAATTACAGAGAACAAGCCACAATACAAACAAAGGCAGATTCTTGCACCCCATTGGCCACTGGAGGCTTCCTATAGCAACAACTGTTCCAGCAGTTACAGGTCTCCAGTGAGGTCCGCTCACTATCTTTTCATCTTTGAAAGATGTTACCACAGCAAGGAATAATGAGAAGGAAGAATATCTCAACTGGGACAAAATGGGGAGACTAGAAGCAACTACTGGCAGTAGCATCAAAGTCACAATTGACAATGAGAACATTGAATGTATTGATTAGCAGGGGCTAACCTATTGGTCATTCCTGGCCCCAAGGAAGCTCGCCTGGCCTCAACCAGGGCCAGGGCCTTTTTGGTCCTGGCCCCGACCCGGTGGAATGAGCTCCCGGAAGAGCTGCAGGCCCTGCGGGAACTTTCAACGTTCTGCAGGGCCTGCAAGATGGAGCTGTTCCGCTAGGCTTTTGGTTGAGGCCAGGCAGCAAGGGAAATCCACCCCCCCCCTCACAAATGTGGCAGTTGCGTGTGCCATCAGCCCCTCTTTTTTTTTCTTCCTTTTAGTGGGGTTATGGAAATTGGGTTAGTGTGCATGAACCTGACCGCCATTCTTGTCTTGCCTTGTTGTGATTAATGTACTATGTTTTATTGTTCTTATTACTGTTTTTAGGGGATTGATTTTATGTGACCCGCCTCGAGCCTCCGAGGGGAGGCAGGATATAAATATAATAATAATAATAATAATAATAATAATAATAATAATAATAATAATAATAATAATAATAATAATAATAATAATAAATCTTTCTTGGCTTTATGATCACTCAAAACGGTAGATGCAGCCGTGAAATCAAATGGTGAACAACACTGGGCCGGAACGCAATGTTAAGCATGAACCAAATATGGAAAAGAAAAGATATCAGCCCTAATACAAAATGCCGGCTAGTCAACACCATTGTCTTCCCCATAACAGGCTATGGATGTGAAAGCTGGACCCTAAAAAAAGAAGACAGGAGGAAAATAGATGCTTTCAAATTATGATGTTGGAGACAAATGCTGCGAATACCATGAACAGCCAAAGTTACCAACAAGAAAGGAGAAACCAACAATTTCATTAGAAGGCAAGATATTATGGCTAAAGCTCACTTACTTTGGACACATCATGCAATCAAACTCATTAGAAAAATCATTAATCTCGGCATGGTCAGCAGCAAAAAGAAATGTTCGCCAAAGGATCTGCTGGCTTGACATGATCAAAGCCAACACAGGGATGACCATGAACCAACTAACAGAAGCTGTCACTGACAGATGCATGGTGAAGACTTTCCTATAGAATCACCGAGGGTCGGACACAACTGAAGGGATAACATCATTATCATACATCTTATCTAATAGAATGAAAATAAGTCAATATTAAAAATCTTCTGCCTTTTATTTAAGTACTAGTCTGAAAGAGTGTTGCATCCAGGAATGCAACGGGTGCTAGCGGTTGGCCCCCTCTGAGGGCTCCACTACCGCCCTACCTGCCATTCCCTCTTGTGGCTGGACCGACAGCTCTGCAGCCAGCTGGCCTGGCACACGGTGCTAGAGGTGGTCATCATGTTGCCGGCTGAGGTGATGGCTCTGCAGCTGGTCACACTGGTGTGCAGCAGCTGAGCCAATAGCCCTGCTGGTGGCTCTGCAGCTGGTTGGCCTGCCATAGCCACTGGCAGCCAGGACAATTGGTGGCCAAGGCAGGGCACCATGGAAGCGCCTTCCTTGCGGCCGGTTTCTGGAAATGGGCATTCCAGGGGCCAGCCCAATGTGGGTGTGCCCAGCTTCGCTGGTCATGCCTGGATTGGCCCGTGCAGGCGGAAGCGCAGACCAGGCACCCAGACATGTCCCAGACAGCACTCCACTTATCGGGGGTTTAGAACCACCAATGGTTAGGATACCTAAATTGGCTATTAAAACTGCTGTTTAACAATATCAGATTTGTTGGAGTTACAGTGACCATATATACACACCTAGAAAGAAAAGGATTCGGTCCCTTAAGAACTCAGAAAATGACCTAAACCCATACCAGAATGTGGCAGTATGGAATATTCCAGCTCAGTCAGCAAGAATGGGGTACCATTTTTAATGTTTCCCCCTGTATATAGAGGAATACGGTCCATTCTACAGAAATTACATTCCTTCAGAACATGGGCATGCTACTCTCACTGTAGATCAAAACTTGTATATCTACTCAGTTGTACCTGTTTTATATTTCCTTTAAAGCAGCATCAAAGCACAGCCACAAGCAACTGCTATTCGCTTCATTCTACATCAAGGGTGCCTTGAGATAGTATGACAGCTGCCTTCTATTAATGTGCATGAATTCAGGAGTTTTGCAAGTTACCCCACAATCCAATTTCCACATGTTAGGACTCTGTCCACAAAACTGAAAATGCTGCATGAAATTACTGAACCAAAATTAATTTGCAAATCTGATTCTATTCACATAAATAATGACCAAGCATTTCTTTTCCTACCATTCACATTATTGCCATTGTTTTGGCTGACCCATGCTCCTTGACTAGACATGCCACAGACTGCTTCTTAGATTTCATGAACTTTTTCTTCTACTCATATTTCATGCATTTTGACGAAACTGACTCTTATCCACAGAAGTTTTGCTACAAAAGTGCAATCCCAAACAAGTTACACCCTTCTAAGTAAACCCATGGGGAAAGAAGTCAAGAGGCAGGAAGGCAGCCACATTATATAGCCCCTCTCCAAAAACACCATATTTTTATTTATCATCAGCATATATAATTTTCAATATGGTATCGTCTGTGGATAATTAAATCATACCCAAGGCTTTAACATGCAAGATCTCAGCAGTGAGCAACAGGCTGGTTAAAAACTGTCAACGGACTGTGGTCAAATGTTAACAAATACGCTGCAAAACTAAAAATGAGTAGATGCAGCTTCACTGTTATTTATAGCAAGGGCAGCTTTCACCTTCAGCCTGAATCAATCAGGGTAGTTACAACAACACAGCAAAGCTTTTCCTACCAACTTAAACTGCAGGTATCTCCAAAACATGGGAGGAAATGTCTGTTGCCTACTTCCCATCAAAGGCTTTTAAAGCATTATTTTTATAGCAATGATTATTTTGGTTTTCTCTTTTAAATTTCATTTTTACATTATTATAACTACTAGCTGTAAAGCCCGTTGTACACATGGATACAACGCATGCTAGAGTACACTCCCAGCCCAGCCGCAGACCCTCTCCTTGTGGAGCCAGTGTCTCTCTCTCTCTCTCTCTCTCTCTCTCTCTCTCCCTCTCTCTCTGGGGAACGGGGACTTGGCAGGGCTCTCTGTCTCTCTGGCACACTCACTGGTGGTGAGCCCTACCGGAGGTGGCAGCCTGGCCCCACATGTTGGCCCTGTCTCAATCAGCGCCACCGGACCACCACCTCGCCACTTTGACTGCCACGCAGAGGGCCGGGCAGGAGGGTGCAGTTACTCCACGCTCTGTGGGCAGTGTGTGTGTGGCCGCAAGGGCAGGCAAGACTTGTGCAGCTGCCTGATGGTGGTATTCTCCCCTTCGGGGCTGGCACCTCCAGTGCCACTTCCTCAGCATCAGAGTCCTCCACGCAGCCAAGCCTCACAGGAGACGGCAGCTTGGCCCCAGCCATGGCCTCTGTCGGTGGCTTCACTGCCACCATTACAGGGCTTCCACCTCCAGTGTCACCATAGCTGCCATGCAGAGGGTCAGACAGGCAGGTGCAGTTCATTTGCAGGCAGCATGTGTGTGGCCACAAGGTTGGGTGAAGCACGTGACACTGCCTGGTGGGGGGCAGCCCTCTAGGCCTGCATTCCAGGGCTGGACAGTGCCAGACAGACTCCACCCTAGCACAAGGCTAGCATGTGCAGGGAGCTACAGGGAGCTCTGAAGCTCTCTAAACAGAGAGGAGAAGGAGGAAACGCCCCTAGAGGAAGGCATCAAAAGTGGAGAGAACAGAACACCGAGCTAAGAAGAAGGGAAGCAGCACAGGATTGGATATCAAAAGGCAACACAGTGCAGAGGGAAAGAGGGAGGAGGAAGGTGGGAAGAAAAGGGTGAAAAAAGATAATGCACAAAACAGGGGGGAGGTGAGGAAAGGAGAAAAAAACACTATCCAAACACCACCCTCGACTTATGTGAGTCAATAAGTTTTCCAGCATTTTGGGGTGAAATTAGATGCCTCGGCTTATATGCGGGTCAGTTTATATGCAGTAATTTCTTTCTATAACTAGCATGAGTATCAATCCTGTTAAATGATTAATTTATCTATTTTCTTCAACTTGAAAATGTATGCTTTAGCTTACAGTTAATTCACAATATTTAACCAATCCATGAAGTTATTTTGACAGTTAAATGGCTGCAGGGCTGATCATCTCATAAATCAGAAAATATTTAGTCACCAGACTAATAAAATATCAGCAAATGATGAACAAGTAGTTCTATACCCAACCCACAGAAGCATTCTTCTCTCTCTTCATCAACCTTTTATTTTCTGTTGTACCAAGTACATTTTCCCTGATTCCTTTCCTCTCACCTCACCCACAGGTTCTTGAAACTTTCAGTGTGAAACATTGTTAACATTTCCCAGCAAACAGGAAACTGGAGGAAGAAAGGGTACATAGAAAAATGTTCCCCATCTTAACCAACTCTCACATTCCACTACCCACTATCACATGATCTAGAAAAAGGCATATAAATACTTTAAACAAATAAATAGCAACAACAACAGATAGGATGAAAGATAATTTCCAACAAAGACACACACAAAATTGTGGTTGCTTGAACAGGACCACTGGGACCTACCAAAGCTCATATTCTGACCCTCAATGGACATTTGTAACTTCTGTACCTGATCACATGATCAGGTATACTACTGTGGGCAAGAATCTCTCAGAAGAAATGGAGTAGCCTTCATAATCAATAAGAGTAGGAAAAGCAATCCTGGGATACAATTCCAAAAATGACAGAATGATCTCAGTTCGCATCCAAGGCAAACCATTCAACAACACAGTAATACAGGTCTATGCCCCAAATACTGTTGCTGAAGAGGATAAAGTTGACCAGTTCTATGAAGCCCTACAACATCTTCTAGAAGCAACACCAAAGAATGATGTGCTTATCATCATGGGGGATTGGAATGCTAAAGTAGGAAGCCAAAAGATTACCAGGATAACAGGCAAGTTTAGCCTTGCAGTACAAAATGAAACAGGGCACAGGCTGGTAGAATTCAGTCAAGAGAATACAATGGTCATAGCAAACACTCTTTTCCAACAACCCAAGAGACGACTCTACACATGGACAACACCAGACGGTCAGCACAGAAATCAGATTGACTATTTGCTCTGCAGCCAAAGATGGAGAAGTTCTATACAGTCAGTAAAAACAAGACCAGGAACTGATTGTGGTTCAGATCATCAGATTCTTGTTGCAAAATTTAGGTTCAAACTGAAGAAAGTAGGGGAAAGCACTAGGCCACTCAGGTATGAACTAAATCAGTGGTCCCCAACCTTTTTATCACCAGGGACCACTCAATGCCTTTTACTGAGGCCCGGTGGGGGGGGGTAGTTTACTCCTCTACTCTCAACCACTGCCCTAACTCTCTCTGATCGCTATGGAAATGTTTAAACATCCCTTCAAAATAAGATACAGACACGCCACAACAATGAAGTGTGTTGTAAAGGGCTGGGGGGGATGAAGTAAAGGGCTGGGGGGGGGAGAAGGCGTCCTTCTGGGCCCACCTCCAATTAGTCGAAGGACCACATGTTTTCCCCAGCCCACAGGTTGGGGATTGCTAAACTAAATCATGTCTCTAATGAATATACAGTAGAGGTGACAAATAGATTTCAGGAATTAGATCTGATAGACAGAGTGCCTGAAGAACTATGGACGGAGGTTCGCAACATTGTACAAGAGGTAGCAACTAAAACCATGCCAAAGAAAAAGAAACGCAAGAAATCAAAATGGCTGTCTGAGGAAGCTTTACAAATAGCTGAGGAGAAAAGGGAAGTGAAAGGCAAGGGAGAAAGAGAAAGATACACCCAACTGAATGCTGAATTCCAGAGAATAGCTAGAAGATATAAGAATGCCTTCTTAAATGAACAGTGCAAACAAATAAAAGAAAACAATAGAATAGGGAGGGCCAGAGATCTATTCAAAAAAAATAAATATATGAAGAGAACATTTCATGCAAAGATGGGTATGATAAAGGACCAAAATGGTAAGGACCTAACAGAAGCAGGAGAGATTTTTAAAAGGTGGCAAAATTATACAGAAGAACTATACAAGAGTGAGCTTAACATCCCTGATACCCACGAGGGGGTAGTCACTGACCTGGAGCCAGAAATCCTGGAATGTGAAGTCAAATGGGCCATAGGAAGTCTGAGCAACAATAAAGCTAGTGGAGGTGACAGCACTCCAGTTGAACTATTCAAAATCTTAAAAGATGATGCAGTAAAAGTGCTAATCTCAATATGCCAGCAAATTTGGAAAACTCAACAGTGGCCACAAGATTGGAAAAGGTCAGTATACATTCCAATCCCAAAGAAGGGCAATGCCAAATTGCACTCATTACTCATGCTAGCAAAGTTATGCTCAAAATCCTACAAGCTAGGCTCCAGCAATATGTGGACCGAGAACTGTCGCCCTACCTATTTAACTTGTATGCGGAGCACATGATTAGAAAGGCAGGGTTAGATGAGTCACAAATTGGGATCAAGATTGCAGGGAGAAATATCAACAACCTCAGATATGCAGATGATACCACTCTAATGGCAGAAAGTGAGGAGGAACTAAAGAGCCTGTTGATGCGGGTGAAGGAGGAGAGTGCAAAAGTTGGAAAAGTTGAAACTCAACATCAAGAAAACTAAGATCATGGCATCCGGCCCTCTCAATTCCTGGCAAATAGAAGGGGAAGAAATGGAGGTAGTGACAGATTTTATTTTCCTCTGCTCCAAGATCACTGCAGATGGGGACTACAGCAAAGAAATTAAAAGACGCTTGCTCCTGGGGAGGAAAGCTATGGCAAATCTAGACAGCATCCTAAAAAGCAGGGACATCACCCTGCCAATGAAAGTGCATCTAGTCAAGGCTATGGTCTTCCCAGTTGCAATGTATGGCTGTGAAAGTTGGACCATAAGGAAGGCTGAGCGTCAAAGTATTGAGGCTTTTGAACTCTGATGCTGGAGAAGATTCTTGTGAGTCCCTTGGACTGCAAGGTGAACAAACCGGTCAGTCCTAGAGATCAGCCCTGACTTCTCCTTAGGAGGCCAGATCCTGAAGATGAAACTGAAATAATTTGGCCACCTCATGAGATGGAAGGACTCCCTGGAGAGGAGCCTAATGCTAGGAGCGACTGAGGGCAAAAGAAGAAGGGGATGACACAGAATGATGTGGCTAGATAGAGTCACTGAAGCAGTTGGTGCAAATTTAAATGGACTCCGGGGAATGGTAGAGGAGAGGAAGGCCTGGAGGATCATTGTCCATGGGGTCATGATGGGTTAGACACGACTTCACAAAACTGGCTATAGAAGACATTGCAGTAAGGTGAAATTGACAACTTTCCTATGATTTTCTAGTAGCAACTGCAAAAGTCTAACTTACTAGTTGCTAATAGCTTTACAGAGGATAAAGAATGTGAGGAGAGACCATATATATCACTGAGCTCTTTGAAGGATAAAATGAAATCCAAACAAATATTGAGCAAAAAATGCTCCTGTACTTTCTTTGGGAATGAATCTTCCCAGAAGATAAATTCTACTCCACTGAGAAACTGGAATTATTCATCTCATCTTCTTCATCTCAGGAGGCTGCAATTATAGGGTTGCCAACTGTGGGTTAGGAAATACCTGGAGATTTGGAAGGGGTGGGGGCTTGGGGAGAGAGGGTTTCTGGGCGGAGTGGGACCTCAGTGGCATAATACCACAGAGTTTACCTTCCAAAGCAGTTATTTAATCTTGGTGAATTGATCTATGTCACCTGAAAATCAGTTCTAATTCTGAGAAATCTCCAGGGCCCATCTGGAAGATGGTAACCTTCTGCATTGAGAACTTTTTGGTAGGTTATGAGTTCATCACCACATTATCCCTGTAGAATCACTTGTGTTCCTCCAGAAAGGACATGCATATAAGGTTAGAATAGGCATGTATACCGAATAAAAATTCAGTAATTTTTATATTCAGCCTGAATTGATTTGGGCAAATCCATTCACTGAGATTCCACAAAGATTCTCTGTTCTTGTTTTTCCCCTCTTACCATTGTAAATAATGGAGGTCACCCTCTTTGGATGCCTGTAAAATTGAACCCCCTGGTCCAGTATTTTTGAAATTTGGGGGTTCTTTTGATGAGTGGCTCCAGAAGCTTTACTGCAAATTTGATGCCTCTACCTCAAACCCACACCCCAAGCCAGACCACAGAATAGACAAAAAGGCAAAATTTCCCATTGACTTTATTGGCACCACAGGTTAGAAGAGCTGTGAATCACCAAATTGTTATCCAAATCACCGAACTGCAATTCAGAAAAAGCTGATTCAGACCATTTAAAATGCAGAGAAGAGTGATTGAGCTTGGATATAGCCAGAAAGTACCTGAATCAGCATCAATTCTGGTATTCTGAGACTTACCCAAATGGAATTGCCCATAAGAATGTCTGCAAATTAATTATTTTTTTATCCAAGTCAAGGAACATTCAATTCAAGGAAAGCCAACAAGTTTGCTCACAGAGAAAAGAAAATTCCAGTTATATTATTTCTATTTACGTTACTGCAACAAAAAAAAGTCTCAAAGGGATTAGAAAATATCAGATCAAGTTAAAAGTATAAATTGTTTGGTTAGTGTTTAATTTAAAAACGGAAAGCAACAAGAACGAGCAACATGTTCAGCCACACAGAATATCACATCATTTATATACCATGAGAACAAGACACATTTGAGATCTTCACACACTAAACAGTCACTGTCAAAACAGAGTAGAGCTGTATATAAATATAATAAATAAATAAACAAACAAACAAATAAATAAATAAAAACTATGTATTCCAGCTTTTGCCATGTGTCTTTGGTATGAATTAAGCTAATTTAGGGTAGTGTAGTTTGCACCAGAAATTCTGGCTGTAAAGCTTTTTATGTGTGTGAATGTGTTATCTCTCCCCGATCCTGGGGCAGGAGGCACCAGTACTGTCTTTCTGGCCTGGCTATGGAGATGGCATCCAGAGAGGTTCACGCCAAATGGGCAGGTGGGGGAAGCTATAGGGGGGGGGCAGAAGGTTAGGGTGTGGCAACAGTTTCTAGGTGTTTAGTCTTAGCATTAGTGTATCCTCAATAAAGATATTTTTCTCAACAAAATCTGCTTACTGAGAGCAATTGGAATCTCACAGACACGAAGCTAAAATAGGAATGGCACAATTACATAGACTGGTTTTAACATGCCTATTTACAATTTAAAACATTTTCAGCCTTTATCTGCACTAACATACATTTGTAACCCCATTTTGCCTAGCTAGCCCCACCTGAGACACAAAAGTATACCACCGGAGTTGGTTAATGGAAGGGGTAATGAAAAGGAAAAATAGCAATGACGCCAGGCCACTGAATTGTACTTTCAATAACCAAAGGAAAATTATCAGTAGGTGAAAGAAAAAAATATTTCTAAACAGCTTCCCAGATCCTGTAATCACCTTTCATCCTTCCTTAGACCATAAAATCTCTCCTTCTTCCCTTCTCTTTGGTGCTGTTGTGGTTCTTGGGGTGGCTAGAGACCCCCCCTCCCCCCCACTGAGGCTACAACTCTACTGTAGGCTCTTTGGCCTGCAAAGTATTTTTCCTCAACATTCATTTTCTGCTTCTTCTCAGAAACAGCTCTTCTTTGCTTTCTCAGAGACCTCCTACGCCTCCTGTCTCAGGGACAAAATAATCCCTTTCCTCAGAAATTCCACCAGGCATCCACAGCCATAAAGTTGCATATTCATAGAGTATATCACAATGTATTTATTTTGGAAAAGTAACTGCATTCAGAACTTGAGAGTAGCATTCAACTGAATACAGTTTGGCTATAAATGTTGCATTCTGTGCAACTTCTCAATTAGCATTTACTTTAACTTTCAACATACATTAAATTCCATTATCGAAGAATCAGCAAAAATACCATCATTTGTCCAAAAGGAAAACTAGGGCCTGATGTCTGACCTGGACTACAGGTTATTATGGCAGAGGCTTTAGAGTTATTCTCTGAACAGCTGTGCTAAGAGCACACTTAATTCATGAGTTCAATTATCTTGAGTCTACCTCTTCTTCCACAGTTATAATAGGTTAGAAATTTTGCCACATTGGGAATCTTTCAACTTTATACAATCTTAGAATGCCTTGGAGAAATAGGCTTATGAAGCAAAGCCAACAGGAGTTGGGGAGCAACTAGTTCAGCATGACTCAACCCTTATATAAAGATTTAGGTCAATGGGAGCTTTCACAAGAAACAAATGAAAGTCATATAAATGAACCAAAGAATCCCTAGACAAAGATGGACACAAACAAGAATTCTGAAAAGGCAGGGGGGGAGGGTCCTATGCTAATTCAGACTTCAAAATCGAGATGGTAAAATTACAAAAGTGCAAAAAGAGAACTTAGATAAAACAAATAACAGCCTCGGCATGTCAAATATATGCTAGAACATTACACATTAGTAGGATCCATGTATCTCTGAATGGAAAACCCAAAGAGAGGGGGGTGGCATCATTCATATCAAAGTGAGCACTGGGGGCCTTAAAAAGTATATACTGGGGATCTACTCAAAGTATAGAATTCAGCTATAATTTATTACATTCCCAACTAAATGATTTTTAAAAAATCGAGACAAGATTACTCCCATATTGAGTATGTAACCGTGATGAAGAAACAACATTTCTCGATACTGAGTCGTTTGGGAGCACTTCACAGACTGCTTGGGTTCCCAAGGTTCTGAAGAGTAGTAATTTTGTGCTATCTGCATTCTCAGCAACTGAAACGTCATCCCAATGAGACAGAAATGATACTAATAACAGAAAGGTCCAGTTTGGAATTTGAGGTGAATGGGGTTGCGCTCCCCTTGAAGGAGCAGGTCCACAATCTCGGGGTGATCTCGGACCCAAGCCTACGGCTAGATTAATAAGTGGCAGCTCTCCCAGGAGGGCCTTTAAACAGCTGTGGTCTTTCCTGTGAAGAAAAATTCTGTCCGCTGTGAACACTTAGGTTATTGCTAGATGTGTCCATGGGGTCGTGAAGGGTCGGACACGACATCACACCTAACAAGAACAAGAACAAGATGTGCTCTAGATGGAGCAAGCCTTGAAACATCAATTGCTACAGAATAATATACAGCCGGTATAATATACAGCCAGTATACTGACTGGAGTGGGTACAGAGATCATGTAACTCCAGTCCTGGGCATCTGCAGAGGCTTATAATGTTTTTTTTTTCTGGGCATAATTCAAGGTGCTAGTGTTAACCTTTAAAGGCCTGTATGGCTTCGGTTATGCTCAAAATCCTACTAGCTAGGCTCCAGCAATATGTGGACCCACAACTTCCAGAAGTACAGGCAGGATTTCGAAGAGGCAGAGGAACTAGAGATCAAATTGCCAACATACGCTGGATCATGGAGAAAGCTAGGGAGTATCAGAAGAACGTCTACTTCTGCTTCATTGACTATGCTAAAGCCTTTGATTGTGTGGAGCACAACAAATTGTGGCAAGTTCTTAAAGAGATGGGAATACCAGAGCATCTTATTTGTCGAGAAATTTATATGCAGGTCAAGAAGCAACAGTGAGAACTGAACATGGAATCACTGACTGGTTCAAAATTGAGAAAGGAGTTCGGCAAGGCTGTATACTGTCGCCTTGCCTATTTAACTTGTATGCAGAGCACATAATGAGAAATGCGGGATTAGAGGAGTCACAAATTGGGATCAAGATTGCAGGGAGAAATATCAACAACCTCAGATATGCAGATGATACCACTCTAATGGCAGAAAGTGAGGAGGAACTAAAGAGCCTGTTGATGCGGGTGAAGGAGGAGAGTGCAAAAGTTGGCTTGAAACTCAACATCAAGAAAACAAAGATCATGGCATCCAGCCCTCTCAATTCCTGGCAAATAGATGGGGAAGAAATGGAGGTAGCGACAGATTTTATTTTTCTGGGTTCCAAGATCACTGCAGTTGGGGACTGCAGCAAAGAAATTAAAAGACGCTTGCTCCTGGGGAGGAAAGCTATGGCAAATCTAGACAGCATCCTAAAAAGCAGAGACATCACCCTGCCAACAAAAGTGTGTTTAGTCAAGGCTATGGTCTTCCCAGTTGTAATGTATGGCTGTGAAAGTTGGACCATAAGGAAGGCCAAGAGTCAAAGAATTGAGGCTTTTGAACTCTGGTCCCTTGGACTGCAAGGCGAACAAACCGGTCTCCTAGAGGAGATCAGCCCTGACTGCTCCTTAGAAGACCAGATCCTGAAGATGAAATTCAAATACTTTGGCCACCTCATGAGAAGGAAGGAGTCCCTGGAGAAGAGCCTAATGGTGGGAGCGATTGAGGGCAAAAGAAGGGGACGACAGAAAATGAGGAGGCTGGATGGAGTCACTGAAGCAGTAGGTGCAAACTTAAAACGGACTCCGGGGAATGGTAGAGGACTGGAAGTCCTGGAGGATCATTGTCCATGGGGTTGCAATGGGTCAGACACGACTTCGCACGTAACAACAATAAAGGCTTAGGAACAGCATACCTGAAGGACTGCCTACTCCCATATGAACCTATCTGACAGCTAAGGTCATCTTCTAAAGCCCTGCTTTCTAAAATTATGCAGGTGGCAAGTTGAGAAAGGACCTTCTGGGTCATGGTACCAAACATGTTCCTCTTCCTTTCATTAAATTTCATTATTCTAAGTAAACCTCCCTGAGCCTCCGGGGAGGGCTGTATATTGAATGAATGGATGGATGGATGGATGGATGGATGGATGGATGGATGGATGGATGGATGGATGGATGGATGGATGGATGGATGGATGGATGGATGGATGGATGGATGGATGGATGGATGGATGGATGGATGGATGGATGGATGGATGGATGGATGGATGGATGGATGGATGGATGGATGGATGAATGAATGAATGAATGAATGAATGAATGAATGAATGAATGAATGAATGTTCTACCAGCAGGTAAAGACTTTTTGTTTCATCTGGAGCTCTATCTGATCCCTACTTCCTAACATATGTTTTAATCAATGTTTTATGTGCTTTTACATATGCATTTACGTTTCAGTGGTAGGGCGGTTATCATGGATTTCTACAATTTTATTTTTACTCTTAGCCACCTTAGTGACTGTGTTTGGCAGAAGCACGTGGTAGAATAACTGAAGTTCAGCAAATTTGGGTTTGAAGACAAATAACAATATTTTGCACCAATATAAAAACACCTGTACAGCTAAAAAACACCTCATAGCTAAAGAGCAATGCTTCACTTTGATGTTGTTTTAACTACAGAACAAACAAGTATTTTACTTGGAAAAATGTTAAGCAAAATCATTCCCAGATTACATTTAGACTGAATTTGAATAACCAGCATTAAGCTCGAATCTGTTCAAGCCCCATTTGCTCATTTTATTCCTCCCTTCTCACATGGAGCACAATAGATTCCTGTAATAAACCAAGTCAAATAACTTATGACATATGAACCAGAGTTAGTTTCTTCCCCCAACACACACCAGGGTTTAAACCAGGCTCAGGCTTAAGTACAGGAGGGAACAACCTTTTGTTAACCCACACACCTGCACTCCCACAAAAGTGTAAGTGGGTTTCCACCATGATTCCTTCAAACTCTACACAAGAAGTGAGGAGGAAGAGAACGACCATTGAATCACTTACCGTGAATGGTCCTTCTCCTTGAAGTCAGGAGGACGCCTCGGTGGTGGGTGTTTCCCGCCACTCTAACTGGGAGGCAGGACTAATTTTCAACTTCCTGTCCTGCGTGGTGGGAGGCACCCTGCTCCAGTCTGGATGACAAGCCTCTCCAAATAAACAATTCTTTAAACATGTCAAAACTATAAACAAACTATACTGACTTCTTTTGGTCTCTCCCCTAATATGAGTCAACTAATGTGAATACATAGGAAAATATTTATTTATTTGTTTATTTATTTATTTTTATTTATTTTAATAAAATTTGAGAATCATGTGGTTCAGGTAGAAGCAAGCGGAGGGACGAGGCGTCCTCCTGACTTCAAGGAGAAGGACCATTCACGGTAAGTGATTCAATGGTCGTTCTCCCTTGACATTCAGGAGGACGCCTCGGTGGGACTTAACAAGCAGTCCCCAGTAAACAGGGTGGGTGCTTCTAAGAACCTAAGGAACCACATGTTGGAGCACACTTTTGCCAAAAGCTGTCTCCACTTCACCTAAGGTATGCAACCTGAAGTGCCTTATAAAGGTGGATATATATTTGACCAGGTTACTGCCCTGCAGATTTGACCAGATAAGACTCTCCTGGACATTGCTGCATTTGTAGCAGAGCTTCTAACTGAGTACACAGTTATGCCCTCAGGAATAGGAAATCCCTGGGTTCTGTAAGCCTCTATGATGCATGTTTTTAGCGTTCTACCAATTGATGCCTTAGACCTAGTCTAGGTGGTGCAATATTGATAAATAAAGAATCAGATACCCTGAACTTTTCAATGCTAATAAGATAAGCCTTCAGGGCGTGTCTAACATCTAAATTGTGCCAGAGGCGCTCTTTCTGATTGGCTGGATCAGGGTAAAAATTTGGTAGAATGATCTCTTTAGAAATATGGAATTGAGAGTCAATCTTGGGCTTAAATGTTGGATCCGTCTTCAAAATAACACTGTCCTTAAGGAAGTGACAAAATTCTTTCTTAACTGAGAGAGCTCCTAATTCAGAAACTCTCCTTGCTGACGTGACAGCAACTAAGAATAAAAGATTCATTCTGAGGAATTTTAAGTCAATTGACTGAACTGGTTCAAATGGGACCTTGGTTAGGGCTGTTAGAAACAAATTTAGCCTCCATGAAGGAAAACAATGAACCACTGGGGTTCTTAGTTCCTTTTAGGAATCTAACAATGTGTGGGTGTTTTGAGAGTATAGTACCTTCAATGGATGGTATGACCAAGTTCTGCCACCAGGCGTCTGAGGGTGGTTGATCTAAGGCCTCGGATTTTGCCCTCCTGTAGGAAATATAGAATACTGGCCACAGAAGGCTTGAGAAAATTCCTTTTCTTCCTCTTGGCCCACCTCAAGAAGGACTTCCATGAACAAGAGTAAATTCTATTAATCAAACTCCTCCTGGAGTCCAGGGTTGTTTCTGTGACTCCTGAAGAATAACCTAAGTAGGTGAGCTGTTTCCTCTCAACTTCCATGTGGTCAAAGACTACCACTCCAGTTTCGGATGGAAGATTGGACCTTGTTGGAGATGATCACTGGAAATTGGAAGAGTAAAGGGGGCAGACACTGCCATCTTCACTACTTCTGAGAACCATGGGCGTCTTGGCCGATCGAGCACTATTAGAATGATCTCATTTTTTTTTTTTTTTGAGGATTCTATTTTTCTTAGGAGGTATGGTAGAAGTGGGAGTGGAGGGAAAGCATAAAGCCAACCCTTCGGCCACTGGGATGTTAGGCCATCTGAAAATTCCGCCCTTGGGTGGTGGAATTTGGTGCAAAACCTGATGGTCTGTGCATTGGTGCTGGATGCAAAAAAGTCCAATATTGGCTTGCTTAGTCTCTTGGTTACTAGTTGAAATACCTCTCTTTTCAGCATTCATTCTGTGTCTGACACTATCTGACGGCTTAGGAAGTCTGCCTGTATGTTTAATACACTTCTCACGTGTTCTGCTCTGAGAGAGGCTAGGTGACTTTCTGCCCATGTGACTATTCTTTGAGCTTCCCTTTGAAGTCTGGGTGATTTGGAACCTCCCTGATGATTTAGGTAGGCCTTTGTTACCATGTTGTCTGTCCTTATCAGAATGTGGCACTGATGGATCTGATCTGCAAAGTGTCCGAGTGCCAATCGAACTGCTCTCAGTTCTAACCAATTGATTGGCTGTCTGCACTCCTCTATGGACCACTGACCCTGTATATTTTGGTTGTTCCAAATTGCTCCCCGGCCTAGAAGACTAGCAACTGTAAAATTTTTGTTCCTCCCTCCAGATTAAATATGTTCGACCCTGGCTCAGATTTTTGGGGCATGTCCACCAATGTAAGGCCATTTTGGAGTCTAGAGGAACCTTCACTGACATGTCCACTTTTTGGATATCCTGAATTGGTAGGGTCTGAGAAGCATCTGTAGGGCCCTGGCATGGAACCTCCCCCATTGCACTGCTTCCATATTGGAAATGAGCAGACCCATCAGACTTGCCAACTGAAGAAGGTTGATGTGTCTTGCCTGAATGACTGTGCTGGTGATCTGTTTTGTCTTGGTCATTTTTAGGGCATTTACCCTAAATGTTAGGGTAATTTACTAGGATTTTTGTAAAGACCCTGGGTGCAGATGAGAGCCAGATAGGGAGAACCTTGTACTGATAGTGTACTCCCTGCACACAGAATCTGAGGAATCTTCCATGGGGTAGAAATATTGGTATGTGTAGGTAGGCCTCCTGGAGGTCCAGCGAAGTTAGGAACTTGTTGCAAGGCTTCCGCTATGGACCTCAGCGTCTCCATGCGGAAATGACAGAGTTTTATGAATTTGTTTAAGAACTTGAGGTCCAAGATGGCCCTCCAGTCTCCTGTGCGTTTTGGAACTGTAAAAAATATTGAGTAGATTCTGTGTCCCTGCTCCAAGTGTGAAACCGGTTCTATGGCTCGAATGGCTAAAAGGTGTTTTATTGCCGTTAGAGTCCTCCGTCTCTTGGCTGGGTCTTTTAACCTGGAGGAAGGCAAAAATCTTTCTGGAGGAATATGATACAGTTCCAATTTGTATCTGTTTGTGACTGTACCTTTTGCCCATGTGTCTATGGGAGGAAGTTGCCAAGCCTGGGCAAATTCTTGCAACCTCCCCCCTACTGGAATGGACTCTGAGTCATGCTTTAGGTGGTTTTTGGTCATTCTGTGACCTGTCATTCCTGTTAGAGGGCTTGTTTGATCTAAAGCCTCTCTGCGCCTTGAGGGACAAAAATTGTTGATATTGTTATTACTCCAGTTACCCCTCCTATAATTTGATCAGTAACTGGGAAGGGTGTGTTGGGATCTAAAGAAGGAATTTTCCTTATGTACTCTTTTGGGCATAGCTTTTTTTTTTTTTTTTTCCTTCTTATCCTTAGTTTCAATAAGAATATTGTCAAGATGATCCCCAAATAATTTTTCACCTACAAAGGGGTATGCTGTTACGCATGCCCTTGATTGGTAGTCTGCTGACCATGCTTTTAGCCAAGGCAAACATCTAGCCACTGTGCTGAAGGCTAAGGATCTTACTGCAAAAAAACGCCATTGCGTCCAAGGTAGCATCTGCAGAAAAAGACACTGCTTTTAGAACTCTACACACACCTTCCATTACTCTCTTATCGTTTTCAAGAATTAGCTCCAATAGGTTTCTACACCAGGCAATCCCTTCCCTGTTCATGATAGATGTGGCTGAAGAAGTCTTGATTGCCATGGCCACTGCCTCGTGAGTTCGTCGCAGGGCAGTTTCTGCCTTTTTGTCCATAGCATCTCTAAGGAAACCCTCTCCATCCTCAGAGATGAGGGCACCAGATTGAAGAGCTGCGATGGGAGCATCTATCAGGGGAATTTGTAGGATGGATTCTCCATAGTAAGGCATAGCATAGAGCTGATTTATAAATGAAGGTACTTGTTTGTTTACTAGGGCCTTTGCCCTTCGGCTCTGATCTTTTTTTTTTTTCCTTTTTTTCTTTTTTCTAAAAAACCTCTGGAAGAGGAAAATTATCTTGAGAGGGACCCAATTTGGGAAAGTATTCTCCCTTGCCCTTTGGCCCACAATACCTCTTTTTTTGTGTCCAATTGCTTATCCTCGGGTATGGCATCATACCCCTAAGGCCCTTTGTCAGCATATAGTGGGTGTCCTCACTCTTGTCAAATCGTTCTGATTGAGCTGACACATTAATAGGTTCAATCTCTTTCTCATCTGAGAGAAAAGCTGTCATCCTTGGACCTGAGAGATTCTAAATCCTCCTGAGAAGAAGAGTCATATCTGTTTGGGCTGACCCTCACTCTCTTTTGAGCAGCCTTAGAGGGCCCGTTTTGGCTACCCTCCCTATAGTGCCTGAGGAGACTTCTGGAACTTCTCTCTCTCTCATACTCCTCAATTTGCTCCCTCATAGCAGCCTTTAACATGTTAAAAAATTCTGGAGGAAGGGAACCTAGAGAACTCCCTGCTGCAGGATCTGGGGAGGGTAGGGAGGGGTTACTTATCTGCTTCGATGAAGAGACTGCCCCTCAAAATGGCTGCCGACAGGAACAGTTGGGGAAGATGGCTGCTCCTGGGCTGCTGTAATAGCCGGGTTCGCACCACACGGCTTTTTAACGGGCAGCGCCTTCGAGCGCTCGTTGTCACTCACGGCCCCGGCGGCAACGGCAGCCCGAAACGGACCGCTGCCGGCCGCGCCCGCAGAGGAGGATGTCATCACGGGGGCCGGAGGATCGTTGTCTGAGGAGAAGCCCTCAGAATGAGCTCGCTTCGCAGCCATAGGATTGCTGCGATCCAAACGTTTTCAATGTAAAAAACGGAGGCTTCTTTAGGCGACTGCCTAAAAAGTGCGTACTAAAAACTTCCAACAGGAAAAAACAACTTTTTAAAGGCTTTAAACCTTAAGAGCTATGGCTCTGTTAAGGGGGGCGCCTTAAGGGCATGAGCCCAACTGTAAAAGAATTTAAACTGTAACTGTTTTAATCTTAAGAAAAAACAATTCTAACACTCTAAACACTTTAGTACTAAGAACTACTGACTTATGAACTACAATTTAATTTGAATTAACAATCAATTTTAACACTACACATTAATAATTTGGGAGAGACCATTCAGACCTGCTACTCCCAGGATAGGCAGGAAGACGACTGGAGCAGGGTGCCTCCCACCACGCAGGACAGGAAGTTGAAAATTAGTCCTGCCTCCCAGTTAGAGTGGCGGGAAACACCCACCACCGAGGCGTCCTCCTGAATGTCAAGGGAGAAAGGGATGTGTATGATGTCAACAAATAGGGCTTGTGCACAGTCAGGCTTTCTAAGTTTTTAACATTATGTCTGAAGACAGCTTAATAGTGCAGACCTAATATCCTGGAAGTACACAATTAACAGGGATTGCACTATATGTTGCATGTAACTTTTTGTTACTGAGATGTACCAGTCTTTCTTAAAGTGAAAATGTATGTATACATATATATGCACGCGCACAACAGTAATTTAATTATCAAGCAACTAATTTAGTCAGACACTGATTTAAAAACATTGCTTAATCTCTTCATATTTCAAATGTATCAGGTTTAATCCTTTCTGAAAGTGTGTTGGATAATGTTGCATAACATGCCGAGCTGCTGGCCTGAAGGAAGGGGTGGACATGCATAATTAACAACCTTGGCAGTGGTGAATCATAAGCCATCACCCCTAAGGTTTATGCAAAATATATCACTGTATTACAACCCAAATTTCCTACTCCCACCATGAAAGGAGTAACACACAAAGCTCAAGAATCAACCACTAGTATTTCAGCTTTTAAAAAGCTACTTCCATTTCCTTTATTTTAGAAACAAGACTGTCAAGTACGTCTGCATTTTATTTTACAGACTGCAGCAAAAAGGACTGTTTATTTGGTTTCATTTATTGAATTTCTGTATTGCCTATCCCACAGACTGGCTCTGGGCAGTGTACAACATATTGCACATACAGTACATTCTTAATGAATTAAAACAATGTTAAAAATGACTTTAAATAAGTTGTTAATAATAAGAATGTTCAGCGTCAGCAGACTGATGTTCATAGCTCCCACCATCTAGGACAAGCCAGGTGGTGGTCTGGATCTCCCACAATCAAATGATGTATAATAGTCCATGGGAAAGGTGGGCCCATTAGAGTTAGATATTGATTGTACCAAACGCTGACTTATAATATTGTTTTATAATAATGGCTTGAACTTCTCTTAAAGTAAGACCTAGAGACCCCTGTCTCCTATAAATTAAGACACACACTCCATTACAAGCAGAAGGTCAGAGCAAGTCAGGTATAAGACATGGGTTGTCATCTGACTGCAGTACTCCAGATTATTCAAGCAAGTTAGCCAAGCCATTTACTTCATAGATGTGACAGAAGAAATACCTCTGAGTTACATAAAATTCATTTCCATATGTGAAAGAATACTTAAGTTTATTAGCATTCAAGACAGCATAGTTTATAAGACACAAAATTACATTGATGCAACAATGGCTTAAACAGAGCAGAGCAGCATGTTTACAGTCATGACAGTTCCTTAGAATAAGGGACCCAACACATGTTAGCAGCATCCTCTTAGGGACGTCAGGTACTAACCATCAAAATGCACACTCCATCCCCACTTGCAAGTAAATTCCTCCTTTGGAGTGGAAACATCAACACAAATGTTAACCTTATTTAATGTTAACCAGGGTCCTTGTTTAATTATACTGGGAAAGGAGGGCTGAAACCATATTGTTCTCAATGGCCAGCTTTCACTACGTCTAGGGTTGCCAGACCCCTCCTGGCAACTGGTAAGGGATGGAGGGACTCACTCGGACCAGGCGGAAGGCCAAACCAACACTATAGTAATGTATCTATGCCATTCTCCACATGACCTGGAAGTGGCATCATCTTGCAATGAAATTGAAGCAACACTCTGGCATTTAAACAAAAGCTCTATAGTAAGTTTGTCTTCTATCATAGAGTTTTTTCCCAAATACCAGAATATCATCCCATTTCCAGGTCATGCTGGAAGTGACAGACAAACGTCACTGCAACATTGACTGGATCTCACTCTTTTTCCAAGTGTCCATCCCCGCACCAACCAGCTGATCAATGGAGGGGGGGGGGAGACTGGGGATATTATTTATTTTGATATTTATAATCTGTTTTTCTCCCCCAACAGGGATCCAGAGCAGCTTATTACATCTTTCTCCTCTCTTCCATTTTACTCATTAGGCTAAGAGAGAATAACAGGCCCAAGTTCACCAAGCTACCATGGCTGAGCAGGGATCTGAACCTGGGTCTCTAATCACGATACAACACTGGTTCTCAACAAGTTTGGATTTCAAGAGGAGAATTTAACACAAGGTTATCATTGATCAGTCATCACTTGCCCAATAGATATAACTTGGGAGTCTGTAAAATCTTGTCTTAAAAGGCAGATCAGCTATTCCAAAAGAGAAAATATTTTTATAGGATTTTTTTTAATGATCCCCGTAACTTCCTCCAAAAATGGATTTTAAAACTTCTCTTTTGTTGTTGTATCGCCAATATTTTATCCAACTTAAACCCAAAAGCCACAAGTTTATCAGCATCCACAAAACATAACAGAGGCTACTCTAGAAATATATCAAAAGATCTAAATGCCACAAAAACATAGCCCAACATTATAAATGATGGGATACATGTCAATGCTGTTATCTACTCTGAAAGAACTACAATGAAGGTAGAATTTAGGGGCCTGCTAGACTGTCTCCTGTTTATAACACTGCTTCATTGCCACAAATATTCACACAGTTCAGAAAAAGTGGACTCTGAAACTTCCAAAAGGGCCCTGCACAATACAGTATGGGAAACATACCCCTTACACTTTTTTGAAGTATTAATAGAGGGTATCATCAACATGTAGAAGTGTTTTGTGCATACTCTACAGATGACATTCATCCTGTTAAGAAACAGTACATTTCCCCCTTCATTACCATTTCTGGCCCATCTTTATTTCTGAATGACTACTGCAGGATATGAAGCTGAGTCACCCTTACAACTGCATTCTGTGATAATATTTATATACTGCATTACAATGCCTTTTGTTCCAAGGTAGTAATTTTCTTTGCTATATGCAATGGATATTCAGGATGGTTGATAAATCCCACACCGCAAGATTAGCTTAGCAGAAGGGAAACAGCTTTTCTGGCCCATTTATACCCCACTGTAGTATCATACTGACAGCACAACCTTTCAGTACAGATACAAGGAATAAGTTATTGAGATGTATATCACAACCAGCAAGTCCCGGGAACATGAGAGATTAGAGAAACCAGTCACGCACAAGAGTGTACAGTTCAAAAGGAAAGACTATTCTTTGCTGAACTCCCAAGACTGCAGTAGAAATTACAAAACCAATGAATAAATTCAGAGTTCTATAGTTCCAGCACAAACTGGTGTTCCTGCTTAAGGGCAGCATATGCATTAAAAAGAAGACGGTTACAAATGGGTATACATTAAGTCGGGGTTTTCAGTGGATTTAAAATAAGTGCAAATGACTATGCCACTGCAACATTATAAGTGGTAGGAATGTAACGACGTGGCAAACAGTTCCAGGATATCGGCAACATGGAGGTCTGAATTTACCTGCCACAGAAGACCATTGCCACAATTGTCACGAGGGAGCTTAGCAAAATTTGTATTTCAAATATGGAGGCTGAAGCACAACGAATTATCTAACAACTATCTTACACCAATATAAGATGGGGGAGACTTGTCTTGGCAGTAGCATGTGCGAAAAGGATCTAAGAGTCTTAGTAGATCATACATTGAACATGAGTCAGCAGTGTGGCTAAAAAGGCAAATGGGATTTTGGGCTGTATCAAACGGAGTATCGTGTCCAGATCACGGGAGGTGATGGTACTGCTTTACTCTGCTCTGATTCGGCCTCACTTGGGAATACAGTTTTTGGCACCCCAATTGAAGAGGGATGTTGACAAACTGGAACATGTCCAGAGGAGGGCAACAAAGATGGTGAGGGGTTTGGAGACCAAGACATATGAAAAAAGATTGGGAGAGCTTGGTCTGTTTAGCCTAGAGAGGAGACGACTGAGAGGGGATCTGATAACCATCTTCAAGTATTTAAAAGGGTGACAAATAAAGGATGGAGCAGAATTGTTCTCTCTTGCCCCAGAGAGACAGACCAGAACAAATGGGATGAAATTAATTCAAAAGAAATTCCATCTGAACATCCAAAAGAAGTTCTTGAGAGTTAAAGTGGTTTCTCAGTGGAAAAGGCTTCCTCGGAAGGTGGTGGGTTCTCCATCTTTAGAAATTTTTAAACAGAGGCTAGATAGCCATCTGACGGAGAGGCTGATTCTGTGAAGGCAAAGGGCTGGCAGGTTACAGTAGATGAGCGATTGGGGTGTGAGTGTCCTGCATAGTGCAGGGGGTTGGACTAGATGACCCATGAGATCCCTTCCAACTCTATTATTCTATGATTCTATGATTCTAACATAACAATATTATAAGAATCCAACCGGCTGTTAAACCCATATGATAGAGTGGGCTATAAACTACATTAGTATGTTGTACGGCATGCTGAGTCTATAGATGTATACAGCTACAGTGCCATGGGCTCAGGCTTGCTTTTTACACTTTTATAGCCTAACTAGAAATATGATTGCCTAGAAAAAATACCAGGGGGAATAACAAGGAAGGGGATCCTAAGAATTTTAATGTTTTTTGAAACCTTTCGAATTGGAAATTTTAACAAATTCGTAACAGGTGGTCCTGAAATAAACCAACAGGATTGATTTTACAATTATTATAAAGATGAATATTAAAACCTTATAATTTTAAGTTCCTGTCAACAGTACACTGAACTATAATAAATAAACAAACATACAGTAAAACAATCATTGTTTTCTTTTAGTACATATGTATGTATACACACAACTTTTCTACATTTTCTTAATGAACAATTTGGGGACACACACAAAAAACCCTCCTATAAAATATCTTCTTTTCAGATGAATGAAATGCTTTTTCTCACTCAGAATGCAGGTACTCTGGAAATTCTTCTGTAAAACAACTTACAGCATAAATAATAATTACAACCTATTTTTCAAATATCTGTTACTTAAATGTGACCATAAGTAATATGCTATGTACATGATATGTGTTTGCAATATTATGAAATTAAACTTTATACCACAATGATGTTATACCCTCTTATGAGTTATGAACCTGTTTATGTCTATATAACATACTTTTTATTTGCTAAAATTTTGCACTTTCTATCTTCAGCTTTAAATATTCTCTGCTTCTTGGCACACCTAACATACATGTGTTAAAGCAGCATATGGTGCAGTAGTTAGCAACACTCTTTCTGTTTCTAGTATTGGATATATTTTCAGTTTTATGTATAGACACTGAAGATATCAATATCTTTAAATCTCATAAATATGTTAAATGGAACAATTTTATATGCCAATTAAGCAATAAATGATGCATTTGATATTCTTAAGGCAGTAAAATAAATCTAGACTTGATAAGAAAGTATTTCACTTTTTCAAAAAAATCCTTTTAATTTCCAGGTGAAAAGACGAAGCAACACGTTTTCCCCCACTAATCCAAAATTCCTGGAAAGTTTACACCTCAGTGCCTCATGTATTTGGAAGAGCCAATTACCACCTCAGGATAGAAAACCAGACATTTGGAGCTTTTGGAAGAACTGAAACAAGCAAAAGCTGCAGGGACCATGGGTGTTGGCTGTTTCCTTGATACCAGAATAAGATCTCGGGGTTGGGTTGTAAAAGTTCATTATTTAAAACCAGCTGTTATAAACCAGTCATTCAGGAAAAAGATGCCTTCTGAGATGGCTGCATTTTTAGTCTTTTTGTATGTTTTCTTACATACAACTTGAGCAAAATGCTAGATCACCACCTCTTGAAGGGTTTGGTATAAACGTCAAGTGTTTAATTGTGCTGTCCAAATGTATTTATTTATTGGATTTTAGACTTATTTATTTGATTTAGACTTATTTAGCACTGCAAAAAAGTTTCTTTTCATAAATTATGGATTCTAGCACACAGAGAGACGATTCAACATCATTTCTTTTTTAATATATAAAGACATACAAAATATATATAATCAAACTTGGGGAATACACACACACACACATATATTTATTATAAATATATATTGTGTGTGTGTGTGTGTGTGTGTGTGTGTGTGTGTGTGTGTGTGTGTGTGTAGCAATCAATCTTGAGGAAAAATTCACTGACAAAGGAATAAAAAATGTTTGTCTTAAGCCTGTTTTCAGAGTCTGATTTAAACTGGGAATTGCAAGAAAATTATAATGTCTATGTTCACTTAGCATCAGATTGTGTGTCCCCCTTGTAGCAACAAATACATCTATTTTCAGCTCCCACACTCTCAAAATTCATTACAGACATGCCATATTTCAGACTGTGATCATCATTCACAGCTATTCACTGAAAAAAAGCTTTTATAATGATTTCTTTCCAAGATCACTGGACAGCAGAAACAATTTTCATTACAATACAAGCTAAAGAACAAACAGGGAACTATTTTTACAGCTAGAATCAACCCATTTTTTAAAATGTGGCAGAAACTCAATTTGAACTAGTTTCAGTATCAAAATATTCAAAGTTTATATTGTAAATCGAAGGTCCCCAAACATGGTGCCAGGGGACACCCTGGGATCTGTCAGCACCTTTCCTGGTGCCTATCAAATATTTTAGGAAGTAGGTGGGGCTTCTGATTGGCCATTGGAGATTTGATTGTCTGCATATATATGTAAAGTGTCATCAAGTTGCTAAGGCAACCCTGCAGAGTTTTGAAGGCAAGAGACTAACGGAAGTGGTTTGCCATTGCCTTCCTCTGTGTAGCGGATTTGTTGGTGGTTTCCCATCCAAATAATAATGAGACCCAAACCTACTTAAGCTTGTAAGGTCTAATAAAATCAGGCTAGCTTGGACCATCCAGATCTAGTTAAAATGTTGACTGATTTAAAAAAAAAAATAATGCTTTTGCAGCAGTAATTACCAGAGAACAAAGATCTTCACTGCCTGACTGAAGGTAAACTTATTTATTTTAGATAATTTGTACTCCACCCTTCACTTCTCAAACATAGAAATGGGGTTGCAGCCTACAACTACAGCAAGCTATCAACAAGCTATTCCTCAAGTACAAGGGAATCTTTCTGTGATGGCTCTTCCCCTAGCAGAAAAGTCTCTTGTATCAGAAGAAGACTGTTAATATACAAGGCCATTCATACAAAAGCATAATATCTCTTAGCCTTCTGCAGCAAGAAGTTCTCAAAGCAGATTCCAATAGGAACACATAAAATGTTATCACTAAAGTAATTAAACACCCAGTAATTATACACTAAAAATTCTGGGGTATACCCAGTAATGTTTGACCTTAAGTGATAAGTGGTCTTGCACTAGTGGAAGTATGGTTTAACCCAAGATGCCGGGGTTAAGAAAGCCTTATTGTACCTTGTGTAAGATGTAGCACACCCTTGTTCCAACTGTGAATTATGTAACCACAATAATCATTCACTAACAAGAAGGAGGAGTAAGTAGGATCAGTAGCAGCAAGGGCAGTAGAAACCAGTTGCAAAGAGGAACTGGAAGGGAATGTAAGTCAAAGACATGAAGCAGTGACAGCCAGTAGGAAATATACTGAATAAGGAACAATTTTGTATAAAACGTATTTACTACAAGCTCAATGATCCTGCTGGAACATATTTCTGCATAGACAAGCTTTAGGGGCATTAGGGGAGATCACAGAAAGAAAGCAAAAAAGTTTAAAAACAAGCTCAAGATATGCAGCACTGTACCATGTAGTGACTCCTGGAACCAACATCCACTAACCATCCATATGACATGTTCAATATTTATATCCTGTGTATTGCTTTTACCTTGTTAATGGACTGTTTTGTTACTTTTGTGTCTTGGCTATTACTTGGATAATTAGGAAAGGAGGGACACTAATATTTTAAAGAAAGGTATGTCATACTTTCCACCAGTATTCAATCCCAAGGTGGTTTTCAAGACTATAACAGAAGTTTAAAAGAGGAGAAATACAACTGCTATTCTGTCAGAGGAGGTGAAAAAGGAGGAGGAATTGGTTCTTATATGACGCTTTTCTCTACCAGAAGGTGTCTCAAAGCAGCTTACAATGGACTTCCGTTTCCTCTCCCCACAACAGACAGAGGTACGAGAGGCTGAGAGAGCCCTGATATTACTGGTCGGTCAGAACAGATTTATCAGTCTTGTGGCAAGCCCAAGGTCACCCAGCTGGCTGCATGTGGGGGAGCGGGGAATCAAACCTGGTGCTCCAGATTAGTAGGCGCTCCAAATCACTACACCAAGCTGGCTTGAGGTGCAAAACAAGCCAAATCCCTCCCCCAGCCCTCAGATGGTTCTGCTGATGTAGATGATCTCTTCATTGGGTGCACTGAACGCAAAAAAAGGGGGCAATTAAAGATTTTTCAAGCAAATGAACTTCATAATTAATATACGGTTTAGGTATGAATTATAGATATGGAAAATTTATAATAATTTATTGTGAATAGTCTTACAGTTTTACCAGTCTATCCTGAGAATACTGTGCTATCAAATAGATCTTTAAAAATTAGGGAAGGGGGACCATAAAGAAATTCTCTTTTAAAATACCCACTCATTAAGCCTTCACAGTCTAGGAAAAAACATTTCACCTTACAGTCTAGTCAGTATCAAAATATATTACACAACAATGAGATTCTACAGTGTTGCTATTTGCATGTAAATTAGCGGATTACATTGACTTCTTGTCAGTCTCCTTAGTTCATGGCATTCTAATGAAACAAAAAGAAGGATTTGGACATATTGTACACGATACAGCAGGCAGCTTATCTGCATTGACTACAACAATTTGACACTAATTATGACTCTTAACAGCCCTACATCAAAAGGCAAGCTAATCCACATTTTCCTTATTTATCCTATAAAAAGCAAAGTGCCAGCAGAGCACAGCCCCATCTCCCAGAATTAAGAACTTCCAACAAAGCAGGCTGTCTCATCACAGTCCTTAGTGACCCTTTCCATTTTAAACTTTACTTTTTACCAAGGGCTTTCAATGCAGAGATGCCATTTCCACTCAGATCAGCCTTTCTCAATTTTTCTACTGTTGAGAAACCCCAGAAACATTCAGGTGCAATCATGCAAAATATGGTTGGGAAGAACAGCTGTGTACCTGCCCACCCTGGATCCCTCTACTTCCCACTCCCTCCAGGACCATCAATGGCCACTGGGGAGGGAGGACCGACATGACCATATATAGTCATATCTCTTGATGTTTAACAAATGTTAAAATATATTTTAAAATTAATTAACTCATACTAATTCAGGAAATCCTTCCAAAGTCATCAAGAAACCATAGTGTTTCACAAAACCCTGGTTGAGAAAGCCTGGCTTAGATTAAAGTCCATTAGCACCTAGGCTCCTCTAGGGACCTTTGATTCTCAGCAATTTATACTTCAAAAATCTTGCTGGCCTCTAAGAGGCTACTGGACTTAAATCTAGCTTTTCTGCTGCAGACCAACATGGTTGGCTACCCTCTGAAACTATTACCAATTAGGAACTAATTTCTGGACCCGTCCCATGAGCCAAGCAATAAATGGTCAGAATGAGGCACATCCAAAGCTGCATGGGGGCAAAACAGCATGTAATCCATTAGACACACCTAAAAGTTCCATTAACCATTCCTGTTATAACGTCCAACAATCTTGATTGTGAGATGCAGGACTATGTGCTATCACACAGAGCAGAATGGAGAGGGGGTCTAATATGTTTAGGGCTATGCACAACTAACCTACACACAATGCTAAACACAAAACCACCTGTACTGCTATAGACCCAGGATGGGAATCAGCTTCATGTCTGAAATAATGTATAAAAAGTATGGCCACTAATACACATGATAGTCTTGTCTATACCTGAACTATCCATGACAGCATTTGCATGAAGTGAACAAGTCTGTAAATAATATCTGTGGAATTAATATCTGTAGCTTCAAGTGGGTAGCTGTGTTGGTCTGTCTGAAGCAGCACAACTGGATTCTGATTTTGTAGCTTTACTAGTTGACTTTTTCAGAACACAGCTTGGAGTAGCCCCTGGACCCAATAATGCTGCTTGAAAAACAGGTTAGTGCACTCACAGTATGCCTTTTTAACAATTGCATTTGGTTTACCAACTCACTGCTCTTGTTCATGGACAGATTACAGTAACATGTTCAATGTGGGGCTACCCTTGAAGACAATCTGGAAGCTGTAGCTGGTCTAAAAACTGGCAGTCAGAGACTACTGGATGGGAATATTCTGGGGAAAAACTACACTGCTACCAGTTTTTGTCCAAACTCAGTCCCAGGTGCTGGTTATGACCTTCAAATCATTCCCAGCTGGGGGCTGTGTATCTGAAGGACAATCTGCTTCCTGTGCGGCAACTACAGTCTTAAGGCTCCCGCACATTGAGTGGTATGCCTGCCATCAACCAGAGCCCAGGCCTTTTCGATCACTGATTCCAGTCTGTGAAATGGATTCCCTGAAATGGTCAAAAGTACCCCCTCATTAGAGAGTATTAGAAGGTACTGCATGTTCACCCAAACCTTTGATGGGCTATGAATAGCAGCTATCAAGGGAGGGTAATTTTGGAGGCTTATTTGAATTTGGTTTTGACATGTACTCTTTTAATTACTACTGTAAGCCGCCTTGAGCCAAGAGGAAAGGCAGGGTAAAAACAATAACTATATTATGCTATTTACCATTGTCCTCTAATGTCATAATGTTATGCCTTTGTTATTTGTAATGCAAAGTTTCACTGTATTGTTCTCAAAGCTTGTAATGATGTTTTATTATCTATATTCATGTGCAGCTCTCTAAATTCATGATTCTGTGTACTTTGTATTGTAATCAGCAAGACAGACTATAAAAGATATAAATAAATAAACTACCAAACAGTGAATTGCCACTGCCCACTGCAGCTATTCCATATTCAGCACAAGTCAACTGTGTGCCGTTACACCTATAATTAGAGTAATGGAACCCTCGCTTCTCTGCTCATAGACACCATTGGGTAAGCTTATCCACTCCTAACCAGCTAAGTTTTTGCTAGTTTTTTTTTAAAATTCCTTTACTCTAGCCCTACAGTAGCTCATAAAAATACGTTAAAACACCAACATATTATTTCAACAGAGAACTATAGTAAAGAAAGTTGCTTGTTGTTTTCTAGGAACAAGTAGTCTCAACACAAAACCAGGATGTCATTACTGCCATTTGCCCAAATGCCATAAGGTTTCCTCCTTCATTGCATCACTGAATTTTCCAAGAAAAAGTACCATCACAGCCAAATAATTTAGTTTGCATTATCCCATTTCCAAACTATGGTTTAAATCACAACCTAGACTATCTTTTCCCTGTCTGTTCATAATCATAAGTACAAACTAGAATTGAAATCCCAAAGAGCAAGTGAGACTCAACAAGTCACCCTCAAAAATGTTTATATGTTTCAAACTTTAAAGAAATCTACCAAACTGCATCAATAGGGCACTAGAATTCTGCAGAACAGAACCTTGAATATTCACCATGGTGGTTCCTTCTACTCTGAGTTTGGAGGGCATCTTGATATAGGTAATTCCCATCCATTTCACAAGGAGGTAGGACTAAAATCTTAAATTTCCTGTCTCCCAGGTAGCCATCACCCAGGCTCAGTTTGTTTAATTCATGAGCTAATGAATCCAGAACAGTGATATAACATCTAGAACAGGTAAGCCAATGTTGAAACAAAACAACTGATATCCAGAGGAACAGTACAAGTGGAATTAAGAAGGAATTAGAGCAAGAAAGCTTCTTCTCCCTACTGCTCAAGCATGTAGATTTGATTACACTCAAGACACTTGGTGAGGGGCAAGATGCCCTGCTAACTTCAGATCCTTAAAACGAGTATCCATTGTCGCTCCAAGGAGGAGGGCGTCTTGACAGGGGCAGTATCCCAGTAAAGGGTGGGAAGTAATTATTATCCACCACATGCTTTGGCACCCTACATCCAAAGATGGCATCAGTCAAAGAGTTAAGTTTGTAATGTCTAATAAATGTTGAAATTGAAGACCAAGTGGCCACTTTGCTTATTTCCTCCATTGTGGCTTGTTGATCAAAGGCAGAATTAGTGGCAGTACTTCTCACAGAAAGCTCTGTAATCCCTGCTTGAGCCAGAATGTTGTTTGCCTTGCAGGCACAGGAGATACACAGGTGAATGGCATAGCTAATGATCACTTTGGACATCTTCTTTCCCTTATTTGGGGCTGTTAATTATATGTAAATTGGTCTATGCAACTACTTTGTAGAAGCGGATATTATGAGGATGACTGGGTAAGGGAATATGAGTTATCTGTGGTAGGATCATAGCTATAGCTGTTGCTTGGTGATGAAGGGTGGGCACTTTCAGCTTTTGACAGAGCCCCTCTTATAAGAGGGCCAGCAGGTGACTCAGGCTTGGGTTGAATGAACTGATGCGCTTGCACTACCTCATAAAGGTTTACCAGGTACTATTGTAAAAGCTCCTTGCAGAGGCCTTCCTGGCGCCATGGTAGTCTCTGTGACCTAGAACTACAGCAGCCTAGCTTCAGGAGCCCGATCCTTATAAGAGCCATATGGTCAGGTAGAGCTACTCTGGATATGAAGGCCAAACTGGGCCCTGCTGTATCATGTCTGAGCTCACTGGGATCTTCCAAGGGACTTTTACTGAAAGCTCCACTAAGGAGGGGAACCTTGGCCTCCCTGACCAACTTGGAGCCACAAAGATCACCTCTACCTCCTCCTGATGTATATTCCATAGAACTTTTGGGATCACCAGTAGAGGTGGAAAGGCATATAGAAGGTCCTTGGGTTATGGACAGGATCTGGAGAAGAATCTTGGTACCTGATGCTGAGGCAAACAGTTGCAGTTGCAGCTGGCAGCAATTTGTAGGAACAACTTCTGTTTGATTGACCATTCATATTTGTCAGTGTCTATCTGCTCAGCCAGACTGCCTGGGTGTTCAGGGACCCTGTGAGGTCGATGGAGGTCATGAAGTCCTTGGGAAGTAAGACTTTCATGACAGATCATAGGGCTTCCACGCAGAAACATCTCTGGGCCACATATCTGCTCACATATTGAGAATGGCTCTCCAGAACCCATTTTTCTTTGACATCATGAAAAATATGGAGTAAACTCCTGAGTGATGCTTGCAAGAAATAACTGGCAATAGAGCCAGTTCCTTTCTGCAAGTATCACTGAGAAGTTTACTGCACTTTTTCACCTTCAGAAGATGACTGATGGTGACAGAAGTCTGTAGGTAATTTTCCTTCCAGACTGATCTGGGGGACTGAAGGAAGTAGAATGCTATGGTGTAGCCAGTCTCTAAACTCAACTTCCTGTAAAACTCTATGGTGTAACCAGACTGGATGGTTTGCAGAACCAAGAGGGGGTGCGAAGAGAAAGAGGGACAGGCTGGAGAGATTAAGAAACGGTTTGTCTGGTCTGAAATCAATATAGGAGAAAGGTAGGCAAAAAAGAGCTAAGAGGCAAGCAGCTTTGTTCTCCCTTACAAGGCAGGAAACTAACTTGGCCAAGGTGACACCCATTCACGAAACGGAAGTTGAAGAATTCAGTCCTGTTTCCCTGAGCAATTGGATGGAATCCTCCTCAGAGTGAGAGGATACTCATAGGTATGAATTCAAGATTCATCATGAAATTCCCTACTACTTTCAGAAACTCTTTAGAGGAACCAATATACTTTTCCATTTCAAATCACTTCACACAACATGAATGAACTGGAGTTTGATTGTACCAGTCACAAACCCACTTAAAGGCGTACCAAGGTCTACTCAGAAGTCAAACCCAATGTGATAGGTAGAGATGACTCCCAGGAAACTGTCTTTAACTTTACTGCCTAGTCAGCTCATATTCCCTTCCTACTTCCATCAAGTAACATGCCAAGATTGAACGTATGTCTTTCAGCTAATTCAAAATGCAGCCATTGTAATTACCAGAGCAACAACCCTGCAAGATTAAAAATACGTCACAATATTCTGGAAATATATATATAGTAACATATAAAGCAATACTTCGGGATTTTCCCATTCATCAAGATGATTCATGAATGGTTTACCATAGAGAGGAGTAGAAAACTTTATCAGTTTGAATCTGTAATTATGTGAACTACCACAGATACTTCTCATGATAGAAAAAATACTGAGTAAAGCTTCTCTATAACCAAGCCATAAAAGTGATATCTTCACCTGAAATAAGCCATCAAACTTGTGACCTTCAAGAAAGACCAAATCTAGATTAGCTAAATACACAAGACTAGAAAATACAATCAAGTGCATCAAGTGAATCCCCTGCAATTATCTGCAATCAAGAAGATAATACAGGTTGGTGAAGCAACTGTCAAGTGAATGAAAGCAAATCCTAGACAGAGACAAGAAAATAGTCCAGTAGTATGGTTCACAGAGCCATCTTCCTTTAACTACACAGAAGCATATCCAATCCCTTTGCACGAAATTGCAGCCTAAACAGTCATCTGTCATCCATATAACTCCTGTACATCATGACTTTTTATCCTGCAACCAGGAAACAGAAGAGCAGAAAATAAAATATATCAATAATGTTAGGCTATCAGCATAAACAGAAATGTTCAATTCACAAATCAGCAACAAGGTAGGAAACCTAGTTCCTTGTAAATTCATGTCTAAAGCAAGACTGGAACAGAAGGTTTCCTGGCTAACAGCTCCAGCTGGTAGCTACATTCCACAGGTCACAATGACCAATACTAGATAAGGTTTACAATTAAAACCCATTTATCTTTTACCAAAGAGAGAACAAGCATAAAAGCAACCACATTTTCCACACAGAATTATGCACTAGGGACATCACTGTACATAAAATCTGTTCCTGAATGCATAAAGATTTCAGCTTAGCAATACTTCAATATCAGTCCATATAGCTGGGCAGTATATATCTGCATGTCTGTTCTTTTGACAGCAATCATCCTTTTTTCTTTTTCCATTATACTTTTTTCTATTCAATAAGATAGGATACATAACCAGCGACAGATATCATCTTTCCTTCCCCCTCAACAAAACTACAGTTCTAAAATATAACTTAATTTCTATTTCTGTACTAATATGATTCCTAATATTAAAAACAGTTATTTTCCACAACATTAAGAAACAGATCAATATATTTTATCCAGAAAAGGGGGGGGGGCAATTAGCAAACATCACCCAATCCAAATTAAATTTGCAACATTGAATTAATCTATTAAAAATCTCTGGCTCAATTAATCAGGCTTATAATCACTATAATCAGATAGCAGCTTATTTTTACATTTTAAAAGTTACTTTTGATGTAAATATAAGGCCACAAGTGGCAGGCGCCTTCCTAAAGGCACAAAGTCTTATGGCATATTTGAAAACTAATTAATTGTGAGGAAAGCTTTTGTGCGTAAGAGCCATAGCAACACATGTCTTTTAGCCTCTTTGCTGCTTTTACGGTAATAGACCAACACAACTACCGATCTGGAATGCTTTTTAAACTCCTTCCAATTACTCCTCTTCTTAGAGAGGCCCCTTCTAAGACAATACCTGCTATAATGCACACATGCATCCTTCAATGTTTAGAACTTTTTTTCAAATCCAAATCCTTTGCAGATTTAAATTGATTAAAATCCATACAACTAATCAGACAGGATTTCATTAACAGAATGACAAGTCTTAACCTAATTAATTTACAAGGGTGGTCTGCAGCTAAACTCCCCAAGCATAACGCTAAGATACTGCTTGACCAACATTGAGCCAAATTGGTTTGTACTGACTGAGGGCTGTAACAACAATAAACCGAACTGATCCAAATGAATTTAGAGAAGGAAAAAACCTGACCACATGATACAGAAATCCCCAAAGTCTTTGCAGGACACCTGGGTTCTTCATAGCCAACTTGGGGCAATCCCTAGGGTCAAGGCAAGAGACCCTGGAATTCCTAGGTGGTCATCCATCAAAATACTACCAGGACCTATTCTGCTTTAGTGTCCTAGATCTATAGAGATCAGGCAAAGCTGGGTCATCCAGATCTGGACTAAGCAATCAACGTGGTGCATAGTGCTTTCTTTTGAAAGGGCACACGACATCTAAGTCAATGGAACTGCTCTGGAGGAAAGAGAAAGATACAAGTCTAAGAACGGGATTCCAAGCAAGAGCACAAATCACATGCAGGGGCCAGGCCCAGAACTGAAGGCGAACAGGAAGAGGTGAAATTGGCAGCGGGCCTCCGAGCTCCAGATGGGATGGGGGCGGGGGCGGGAAACGAAGGCACGGGCCGCCTGAGGAGGCAGGAAAACCCAAGCGTCTCCTTCTAGGCAAAATGCGCCTTCCAACGTGAACCGGAGCGAAACAACAGGCGCTCCGCTCCGCACCCCACCCTTTTGTCTCGTGGCCCTGTCTCGAATCCGCTTTCCTCTCCTCCTCCTCCTCCTCGTCCTCTAAGTGCCCGCAGCTGCAGCGTGTGGGGTTGGCTGCTCCTTAGAAGACAGACTTTGCCTGTGTTGCTTTGCCCGGGGCAGGCGAGGGAGACAATGACCCCAAAGCGAGCCGGTTTCCTGCAGAGGGGGCAGGGCAGAGGCCAGAACAGTAACCAGGCAGGAGGCGTTTGGGCCACGCTTCGAGGGGACGCCAAAGCCCGGGAAGTTTTGCGGGTCCCAAGTGGGCGCCTGGCAAGTTCGCAGCCCAGCGCAACAAGCGGGCTCCCGAGGAAGCCGCCCGAGAGGAGACCGAGAGAGGAGGAGGAAGGCTCGCTCACCCACGCCGTATTTCTCTTCCCGCTTGGTGGGCACCCAGCGCGTCATGGCGCAGGGGAGGCAGAGCCTGCCAGGCGACACCGGCGGCGACGGCCCAAACGGGGATGCGCGCCGCTCCCAGCCTAAGGAGCGGCCATTTTCCAGCCGTAGGAGCAGCCGCGACGGGACAAGGAGGAGGAAAAGTTTGCCGTCCGCGGAGAAGTCATGTGGTGCAGGCGGAGCCAGGGGCTGCAAGGCCCTCCCAGCCACTCGCGCCGGAGAGGAAGCCTACAGAGCGCCTCGGAGGGAGCCGCGGAAAGTTTGGCCGGGTTCGAAGCCCGCGCTTCTGCGCGACGGACTGCCGGGCGACGCAAGCTTCTCGCACTCCCCCAGTGACGCTGGAGCCCAGGGAGGAGCATGAGCCACCAAGGAAGGCCTGCGCCGCCCAACGCGGGACTCCTGCCGTCTGTGCCCTGCGCCTACTAGGCGCCGGACTCCGGAGAGTTATTTTTTTTCCTTCCTTTAAATTTTGGTTCAGGACTCCGTACGCTTCCCAGGCCCCGTCTTGCTTGGGCCCCAGATGAGCCTTGTGATAAGGGGGGGGGGACAAAAGGCTTCCTTCCATCCCTCCATGCTTATCCCTCAGTCTTGCCAGCAAGAGGACAGGGACTGCATAGAAGTCGGACGTCGATAGTTTTAAATCGATGCTCACAAATTCACATGGTTTTTACGCTGAAGAAAAATAAAAGGCCCCTCGTATTGTTGTGCATGCCTTAGACAATGGGCAATACCACAAAAACAGACAGCCACCGTTTCATGGCATTGCAGTGCTGGTGGAAATACGTGGTTCCAAGCCTGCTTCCTTGTCATTTTTTTTTTGCATTAGGTCACTTAAATCCGTGGGTTCAGAGGTGGGCACGAACACCGGTAGCGATTAGAGCTCTTTATTAAGACCTCAGCATAACTGAGAACTGAAAACCCACAAAACACAAGCCACAAAATAGATGTTCCCACCAGTGTGCGCGACTGGTCAGTTTCAGGCTAAACGGACTGGATCCTGCAGACGGGATCTCGCTATGCATTGGTCAATTTCTTGCTGGCTAGGATCCTGCCAGGGGCCTCAAGCTTGGTCCTCTGCAGGGCTACAAACACAACAGTTACCACAAACTCACTATGCAATGGAAGTGGGTAAAAGTTGGATCTACATGACTTTAAACGGAACGTCTGGAAATTATATGAGTTTAATATTGAAATGAAATAAAACCACCTTTATACTGTATCTTAGTCGACAGACAGCATCACTAAAATCAAAGATCCATCCCTTCTTGGCAGCACTAGGGAGCAAAAACAGGGTTCCAAAACACAGATCCTGATGGATTCTCAGGGTTTCTGCATTGGGTTACCTGAAACTCACTATCAAATCGTATATGTCCATGGCTACAGCTGATACCACAAAAATCACAGATCCACACCTTCGTAGCAAAAACATGATTCTAAAGCATGTATCCTCCAGGTTTTTACATCAAGTCACCCCCAATGCACTATCAAATCACATATGTCCATGCCCACAGATGGCACCACAAAAATCATGTATCCACACCTTTGTGGCAACACCATGAAGCAAAAACAGGGTTCCCAATCACAAGTCCTCAAGGGTTTTTGTGTTTTTGTGTTAGACTATCCAATCATAAACATTAAATCACATGCTTTGCTCATGGCCACAACTGGCACCACAAAAATTATGGATCCGTGCCTATGTGGCAATACCAGGAAGCAAAAATATGGTTCCAAAGAACGGATCCTGGAGGATCCGCAGGTTTTTTGCATCAGGTCACCTACCTCAAATATATAATCTGTACTTCCTCCCCCCCCCCCAAGAACATACATTGTGTGTAGTCAGCTATTGGGGCAACAACGACTGCCAGAAGAAGGGCTGAGGGTTGTACGAGAGAGTAGGTTGTTCTCTTGTTGCCACCATCAGTTGTATCGGGTTTTATGTTTTTATATTTTATGTAAGCCGCTACGAGCCGGCTGGGCCAAGAGTGGTGGTCTATAAATTAAATTATAAATTAAATAAATAAACCACTACCCTCAAACCCTGAAAAGACAGAAAGGGGAAATTATATGAGTTTAAGACCTCAGCATAACTGATTAAATGGATACATCCAAGTAGGTTCAGAGAAATCAGTACTATACTGGGGGTGATTGAGACTAATTTAATCAGTTCAAATCACCTTCTTGCATATGCCTACACCACACTAAGAGCCTCTTATGGCGCAGAGTGGTAAGGCAGCAGACATGCAGTCTGAAAGCTCTGCCCATGATGCTGGGAGTTCAATCCCAGCAGCCGGCTCAAGGTTGACTCAGCCTTCCATCCTTCTGAGGTCGGTAAAATGAGTACCCAGCTTGCTGGGGGGTAAACCGTAATGACTGGGGAAGGCACTGGCAGACCACCCCGTATTGAGTCTGCCATGAAAATGCTAAAGGGTGTCACCTAAGGGTCAGACATGACCCAGTGCTTGCACAGGGGACACCTTTACCTCTACCTTACACCACATTACCGCTAGTCAAATTTCCTGCAACATACCAAGTTGACATATGGCCCTGGACATGATATGTGATTTGATTGAAAGTGTGGGATGACTTAATGCAACAACCCTGAGAATCCATCAGGATACGTAATTTGGAATGGTGTTTTTGGTCCATGGTATCGCCACAAAGGCATGAATCCATTATTTCATGGTGCAAGCTATGGCTATGGACATGTGATTTTATGGTAAGTTTTTGTCCCATGGTATCACCACAAAAGCAAGGATCCATTGTGACCAGGGCCTTGGCCATATGTAATTTGATGGTGAGTTTGGGGTGACTCGATGCAAAAGCCCAAAGGATCCATTACAATCCATGTTATGGAAACATGTTTTTGCTCTGTAATCTCACAATGAAGGTGTGGAGCCATGATTTTTGTGTTGTGAGCTGTGACCGTTAGGGTTGGGTGCTTCAGCATTCAAAGCGGCCGTTCCCACCCAAAGCAGCCAGTGGTGCAGGAGGGGAGGTGCAGGCGCTGGCACGCCGGGTGACGCACACATGCAGCGCCTGCATGTGTGCGTCACCCAGCACATCAGTGTCCACGCCTCCCCCCCCCCCACAACACTGGCTGCTTCGGGCAGGAACGACCGCTTTGGATGCCAAAGCGCCCAACCCTAGTAACCGCAGGGATGATATGTGATTTTGATGTTGGCATGGACCAATACAAAACTCCTGAGGATCCATGCTTCAGAACTGTATTTTTGGTACATGGTGTCACCAAAAAGGTGTGAATACATGATTTTTTGTGGTGCCAGCTGTGGTCATGGACATGATACGTGATTTGATGTTGAGTGTGGGGTGACCCAGTGCAAAAACCCAGAATAATGTTTTTGCTCCACACTATTGCCACCCATGATTTTTGTGATGCAAACTGTAGCCATGGGCATATGTGATTTGATGGTGACTCAATACAGAATCCCTGAGGATCCATCAGGATCCATATTTTGGAAACATGTTTTTGATCCATAGTGTTGCACCAAAGGTTCTTTTTTGTGGTGGAAGCTGTAGCCATGGGCATATGTGATTTGATGGGAATGTTTGGGTAATCTAATGCAAAAACCTTGAGAATCCACTAGGATCCATGCTTTGGAATGATGTTTTTGCTTTGTGGTGTTGCTACAAAGATGTAGATCTGTGATTTTTTTTTTTTTGGTCCAAGCTGTGGACATGGACAAGATAAGTGATTTGATGTGGATATTTGGGTGACCCATTGCAAAACCCTTGCAAAAACCTTTGGAACCGTGTTTTTTCTCCATTATGTTGTCACGAAATCCATAATTTTTATTGTTTATGCTGTTGTCATAGCCATAATAAGGTTGTGGCAATTTCTGCCTATCCCCCCACCCCCTTCAACTGAGGATCCCCACAAGGTTGTTCCCAAGGATACCCTCATTCTCTGGTTGAGATGGGCAGGCTAGAGTATAAGGATCAGCACTTGGGAGAACCCTGATGCTCAGTACCAGTGAATACAGACACAAAAAAAGCTCTGGCTTTGCTCAGCTAGTTAATACCTGTCATGGGTGAGATTTCCCATTATACATTTCCTGTTGCTTTCATTTTCCTTGGCTTCCCAATTCACAGTTCCATGGCGCCATCATGCAGCTTATATAATTTAGGGCACAGTAATACATCTGCCAAAGAACTGATGGATATACACATGATTTCCACCTCTATTTTAGATGAACTCTAGCCTCTTTGAATTCGAAAGCCATTGTAATACCCTGAATCACTGTAATCATAGGCATTTTTGCCTTTGGGTTGGATGATCAAATGTGAAACCTCTCTCATCCTCAGTGCTCATAGCTCATCACCTATTATATTTAAGTGATTTCATTCCTACAACAATTTGTAGATGAGAACGAGAACTTGAAGCATTTCCCCTTTTTTCTTTCTTTCTTGAGTTTTTGAAAACTAACATAAATCAAACAAATGTTTAATCACCAGATGAAAGGGACTAAGTTTTGGCTCCTAAGACTCACAGCAGTATGTCTTTTTTTTCAGGACTATACATGTATTTAAGAAATTTATATTGGCAGGATCTATATTTACCTAAACAATTACCTGGCATCCACAGCGTTTTTACGGTAGTCCAAAAGCGCAGTATTTATTTATTTGCAAAAAGCAGGGCCTCCAAAGGTAACCATACTGTTTGAGGAGGTTCATAGAATAATAATAGAGTTGGAAGGGTCATCTAGTCCAACCCCCTGCACTATGCAGGACATTCACATCCCAATCACTCATCTACTGTACCTGCCACCCCTTTGCCTTCACAGAATCAGCCTCTCCATCAGATGGCTATCTAGTCTCTGTTTAAAATTTCCAAAGATGGAGAACCCACCACCTCCCGAGGAAACCTGTTCCACTGAGAAACCGCTCTAACTCTCAGGAACTTCTTCCAGATGTTTAGATGGAATTTATTTTGAATTAATTTCATCTCATTCATTCTGGTCTGTCCCTCCGGGGCAAGAGAGAACAACTCTGCTCCATCCTCTGTATGGCACCCTGTTAAATACTTAAAGATGGCTATCAGATCCCCTCTCAATCGTCTCCTCTCTAGGCTAAACAGACCAACCTTTCTTCATATGTCTTGGTCTCCAAACCCCTCACCATCCTTGTTGCCCTCCTCTGGACACGTTCCAGTTTGTCAACATCTCTCTTCAATTAGGGTGCCCAAAACTGAACACAGTACTCCAAGTGAGGTCGAACCAGAGTAGAGTAAAGCGGTACCATCACCTTCCCTGATCTGGACACGATACTCCGTTTGATACAGCCCAAAATCCCATTTGCCTTTTTAGCCACTAAGTCACACTGCTGACTCATGTTAAATGTATGGTCTACTAAGACTCCTAGATCCTTTTCGCACATGCTACTGCCAAGACAAGTCTCCCCCATCTTATATTGGTGTATTTGGTTTTTCCTACCTAAATGCAGAACTTTACACTTCTCCCTATTGAACTTAATTTTATTCAGTTTAGCCCACTTCTCGAGCCTATCAAGATCATCCTGTATTCTGTGACTGTCTTCAGTTGTATTTGCTACCCCTCCCAGTTTAGTATCATCTGCGAATTTAATAAGTATCCCCTCTAATCCCTCATCCAAATCATTTATAAATATGTTGAACAACACAGGCCCCAGGACAGATCCTTGGGTTACTCCACTTGTCACTCTTTTCCAAGAAGATGCTGAACCATTAACAAGTAACCTTGGGGTATGATTTGTCAACCAGTTATTGATCCACCTGACAGAATTAGGATCCATACTGCATTTTACCAACTTGTGAACAAGAATATCATGTGGAGCTTTATCAAAAGCTTTACTGAAATCCAGATAAACGATGTCCACGGTATTCCCCTGATCCAGCAAGGTAGTCACTTTTTCGAAAAAAGATATAAGGTTGGTCTGACATGACTTGTTCTTGCGAAACCCATGCTGAGTCTTAGAAATCACAGCTTTTGTGGTTTAATGTTCATAAGGGATTAGATGGTCTTTCAGGTATGTTAGTCCCAAGCCACGTGGAGTTTGGAAGGTCAAGACCAGCATCTTGAATTGAGCCCAGAAACAAACCTGGAACCAGTGTAGGTGGGCCAAGACTGGATTTATATGGTCCTGATGGCCCACTCCAGTCAACATCCTGACTGCAGCATTCTGCAACCATTGACGTTTCTGAACATTTCTCAAGGATAGCCCTAGCTAGAATGCATTGCAGTAATATAATCTAAATGTAACCAGGGCATGGACTACACTAGGTAGATCTCTGCCCAGGAAATGCTCCAACTGGTGACCAGTCAATGCTGACAAAAGGAATTCCTGGCCACAGCTGCCACCTGCTTATCCAAGAGGATCCTTAGGCTACAGGGATCTTTTTCCAAGAGGATCCCTAGACTACAGACTTATTCCTTTGTTTCCTCATAAATATATAAGGTTTTATCATGCTGTAACAGTTTCCTATTTACTGTCTGCATACTTTACACCTGTGTCTTCCTTTGGATCTTGCTTCTTAAACTTAGAATGGTCTGTGATGGTCTGTCCCAGGCTGGACTGGAGATGCTTGCTTGGCTTGGCCTGTCCTGATCTTGGAGTGGGCAGAGTGCTCAGCTGTGGTGTTATCAGTGCTGGATGGAGGCCAACAGCACAGCAAAGGAATATGTGCAGAGCTTCAGCGCAGCTGGAAATGCAACACAGAACCTGTCTTTTACCAGTCTGTAAGAGGGCAGGCAGAAGTCAGGCAAATCAGTAGGCAGTCCAAAGGTCAGCAGGTAGGTACTGGCAGCATAGTTGTAAAGCGGTTCAAGGGTTGAAGGCATGTGGCAGTCAACAAGGTCATAGGCATTTTGGGTCAAGAACAGGATTGGCAGCAGTCTCACCCAGACTGAACACTCAGAGCATCAGCCTTAAATAGGCATAGCCAGAGAACAAGTATAGCACTCTGCAGTTACTCATGCAGGGAGTTCAAGCCTTTTAAGGTTCAGGTGTCTTTTCCAACCTTTGGTAGTACTGAGCTGCCAGCTGGGCACTTCTCCATCTTCAACTTAGATCTTTGCATCTGCTGCCATTTCTTGAGAGATTAACCACTATCTTGTGGTTTACTTCTGTTTATGGCTTCTCAGCTGGTTCTTGGCTGCAGTTCCTCTTCCTCCTTCTGTGCTTCAACACCAGCCTCCATGGGCTGACTTACAGTTTTGATTTCATCTTTCCCATCTACAGGACAGTAGTCTAGATTTAGATTTATTATAATATGGCTTCAAATCAGCTACAAAACCAACACAACTTTCAAAACTATAATCTAGCAAGCCATGACTATGTACAAATGTCCAACAATAAAAATATTTACAAAACAAACATTTAAAACATGATAAAACTATAAAACCGTATCAGAATCACCTAAGGCAAATATCCAATAACAAAATTTTGTCATACTTTGCATACTATGGCAAAGTATTTGGCTGGGAATCACCGGGAATCTGGGGCAAGAGGGGGGCAATGATTTTAGTTTTAATTCCCACATAGTGAGCATCTGAAAAGGACATGCCCGATGGTCTCCAGTTCTCTGCTCTACATATACAGATTCTCTCTGCTTTTGGAATCTTTTTATAATGCCCCTCAAGCAAAGCAGATGGTAAAGCAGAGCACCTCACAAGAGGAAAAGCCCTCCTTTGCTTTGAGGATAGTAGTCTATTCCCACTGCTTATTATATTTGGTTCTTAATGCATTGTTTTCTATTTTTCCACTATTGCTAGAGTTGCCAGCAAGACCAGAAGGCTGTGGAAATAATTCTTAGAAATCACATACGTAAGTGACATCATACAATAGAGTTTAAAACTATTCCAGACAGGATTTTCCCTTGAAGTGATGTTACGCCATCAGCACAATGGCAGGTTTTTTCCCCCTGCAGGGGGCTGGCAAACCTAACCACTGCTGGTATATCATGTCTGATCCTTTGCATTGTTTCTCATTTTTGAGATCCCAGTCCTTTTACATTTGAAGCTCCATCGTTCATACTAATCGCTTGTATTGTCTTACATTTCACTTTCAGCAAGGAAGGAAGGTCATAAATAAATAATTCTTATATAAAATTTGCTGATCACAGTCTTCCCAATCCTGAAAGTTCTGTCCTAAAAGTTCTTGAACTGCTAACTTTATATTACCACATCAACTTTTTCAAATCTATTCAGCAGACATAACACCTCTGTCCATTAATGTTTATCCTCTTTCTATCATCTTATAGACCGTTTATGCACTGGAGGTTTCATGCCAAGCTGCAGACTGGAGTTTTAGTTGTGGCAGGTTGCCCCACCTCTTCCTGCACCCGCACGGGGGAACATTTGGCCTGGTGTGCCTCATCTGCCCCCAATTTGTGCTCCTGCATGGAAGCTGAGACACTGAAGTTCCCAGTGCATAAATGGTCATATACATGCACAATTGTTTTTAATCCTTTCAGTTCTAAAAAGGTCATAGAAGTAATTGAGTGGATTGGTGCTGTGCAGTGCTAGAAAGATCTGCCCACTCTGTATAACTATAGCCCCACTGTATCAGCCCTAGATGCATTTAAGTCTGTAGCAACAAAACAAAATGGGTGTCCAATGGTACTTTAAAGACTAACAAAATTTCTTCCAACACAAGCTTTTTTGAGACAGAGATCACATTGAAACATGAAGTTTATGCTGGATTGATTTTATTAGCCATTAAAGAATGGAATGACATTCATCACTGCTAACAAGTGAAACAATTTTATTCCCATTATATGATACATCTCAAAACAAGTTGATGTTAATATCACATTTTCTATGTTAGATTTTCTGCAATGAGAAGTTTGAAACTTTATTATATTTTAACTATTCAGCTTTCATGGGTATAACCTTGATTTTTATACATGTGAAATGAAAATGCAGTGTCCCTTATTTCTGTGACTAAAGGAGCAATCCTAAATGCACTTACCTGAGAGTAAGTCCCACTGAACATGATGGGATTTACTTCTTAGTATGTGTGCATTAAATCAGCTTTACATGTGTTTAGGTTATTCCCACAGTAACAGTTGTCTGAGGAAAATTCAAAATATATGCATAAAGAATTCAGAAAACTTGGAGCATTAGAGCTGAACTAATGACAGCATACATCCCATTAATAGGAGTTTTGATATTAATAATGGGTTTCAGTCATGTGCCTGGTGTTGATAAGTCACAAAGGCTGCTGAAGCGACATGTGAGAAAGATACAGATGGATTTAACAAGTCTATGATGAATCTTGAAGAACTCTTCTATATTTTTTTCTGTATGATGGCTGAATCTCTTAGGTGCCTTTCCTTACACATTTTCATAAAATGCAAGCAGCATAAATGACTGGAAGATGAAAGGGTTTGTAATCTGGAAAGAGCAAGGCACTTGTTTCAAATATACTTTTAACTATTCAGCATCAAATGACTTGTCCAGTATTTGTTCAAGGCATGCATCTTAGTTATCCGAGTTATTAAACTTATACATGCTCTATCTACCATATTTGTATTATGAATTCGTGTATGGAAAGGCAAATGTTCGAAGTCATCCTAAAAGACCTGACCTTTCCCCCCTGCTTCAATATACTTGACATTTGATCTATCACTATTGTAATGATTCATATTTTCGACTAGATATTTCTATTTTTATTTATGTAGGTGTCATGAATAAAGTCATATAAATGTGGGCAATGAACAGCTGTGTACTTTAACCCATCACAGATAATAGCCATACGGCTACGTTATGGTCAGCCATGATCAGCCTAGTTAGCTACTAAAGATAGGAATAGGGAAGTAGTAGTTGAGATGCCATTCTTGCAATGCAGTGGATGGGAAGGACACTCCATTTTCATCACCAGCTGGGCACTGCTCAGAACTTATTGGAAAGACAGAGGGTCTGATATTAATACCAGGGAAGGAAAAGTTCAGACAATAGGCAGAGGATAGGCAAGATTCTTTTGTCAGACTTCCAAGGAAATCTGTCATCACAGTGGCTGACTGAGCACAGATGCGGGAAAGGAAAGCAAAGGAGAGATAAAGATAAAGAAAGACCATCAAGTCCAAAAGTTCAAAGGAAAGATCCCTATTTAAACTGTGACTAGAGATCATTTATTCCTAGTACACAATTATCTACGTCAGGGGTAGTCAAATTGTGGCCCTCCAGATGTCCGTGGACTACAATTCCCATGAGCCCCTGTCATGGGAAATGCTGGCAGGGGCTCATGGGAATTGTAGTCCATGGACATCTGGAGGACCACAGTTTGACTATCCCCTGATCTATGTACTTTAGAATTCTCTGCCATTTCTGGAAACTGAATAAAAGCCTTCAGGGGGGGAAGGGAAATCAACAGTCAGGAAGTGACTGGTAAAACAAGTATTTTTTCCCCTTCATACTCTGTAATATATTAGAATGCTTTACACAGGTATATTATCTGTATCAGCAACTAGAATAAAATGACAATTTATTCTATTCATACAAACATGAAATAGGAAGTGAAAAGCAAAGCCATCTATAGTATCTAGATTTTCTATCTCTGCTTCATTTGTTTGGAATTACAAACTATTTATGAATGCTTTAGATGAAGCAAAAGGTCATTCCACTAGAGCAACATAACATCATTAAAAAAAAATTAAATCCACCCACATCAGTTGACACCATCAGCATTTGAAACGCATGACCAGAGGATTAGAAATATATATTTGAAAAGGGATGAGTTGAAACAGAGTTGTCAATCTACATGAAGAAATTTTGTAATAAACACAAGAGTGGTGTCACATAATGTAGGAGTATAATCAAGTTATTTTACCTTAATAAACAAAACTACCAGGATTATACCTTTTTTGTTGCTTCTCTTCCCCCTCTCTTATTTCATATAATTTGTTTCTGCTGCTTATTAACATGGGTTTTATAATACTGTGGGTGGGTGCGTGGGTGAAATCATAACTTTGCTTCTGGGAAGAATCCTTCAAGTTCAGAACTCTCCTCCCACCATTCCTTTAGAGATTATTGACAGTTCAGCACTTTTGCCACGGAAACTATGAAGCCAGAGACCATGCCCAAATCTTAATCCTATTTGTGGGGATCCTAACCACAGTTGTCTGGCAGTGAGCATCATTAAAATGTATGCAGTTATGAATCTAATGAAAGTCTCATAGTTATAAAGAAGTTTATTTTGAAAATGTTGTGTGGCTTCCAGAGAAACCTGTTCACTGAGCAGAATGCAAAGATCTAATTAATGCTTACCGTGGAAGAAATGTGCATGCACACAAAAGCTTATACCCAGAATAAAACTTTGTTGTTTGTAAAAGTGCCAATGAAGGTTATTTTGAGTCATAAATGATTATCAGGAATAAGTACAGTCTTACTGGTTTACTTTCAAATATATTAGAATCATTTTTTGCCTAGTAAACCATAGGCAATACTCCACGGGTGAAATGCGAGGCATCACCGATTGACCTTCCAAGTCCTTTCCCTTACCATCATTTTTTTCATACCTCCATGGGTTTGCTGGCACCTCCCATAAACATTATATTTTTAAGAAATTTGACACTTGTTTATTGGTATTGTGACAAACTGCACTTTTAAAAGTTTCAAAATGCTGTACAAACAGGAAAAGGAATATGAAAGGTTAATTCTTCAGAGAGCCTGAGAGTTTTGAGTGATAGGCTGCTCCAAGGAATGTGATTGGTTAATATCAGCTGAGCACTGAAATTTTTGAGAGAGCTGCATGCTGAGCAGAGATTGTCTGAATTTTGCCTTGAGTGAGTTGAGTAGGCCCATTTGACTTCACATTCCAGGATGTCTGGCTCCAGGTCAGTAACTACCCCATTGTGGTTATCAGAGATGTTAAGCTCACTCTTGTATAATTCTTCTGTATAATTTTGCCACCTTTTAAAAATCTCTTCTGCTTCTCTGAGGTACCTACCATTTTGGTCCCTTATCATACCCATCTTTGCATGAAACGTTCTCTTCATATCTACAATTTTCTTGAAAAGATATCTGGTCCTCCCCATTCTATTGTTTTCTTCTATTTGTTTGCACTGTTCATTTATCTCTTCTAGCTTTTCTCTGGAATTCAGCATTCAATTGGGTGTATCTTTCTCTTTCTCCCTTGCCTTTCACTTCCCTTCTCTCCTTAGCTATTTGTAAAGCTTCCTCAGACAGCCATTTTGATTTCTTGTATTTCTTTTTCTTTGGGATGGTTTTAGTTGCTACCTCTTGTACAATGTTGCGAACCTCCGTCCATAGTTCTTCAGGCACTCTGTCTATCTGATCTAATTCCTTAAATCTATTTGTCACCTCTACTGTATATTCGTCGGGGATATGATTTAGTTCATACCTGAGTGGCCTAGTGCTTTCCCCTACTTTCTTCAATTTAAGCCTAAATTTTGCAACAAGAAGCTGATGATCTGAACCACAATCAGCTCCTGGTCTTGTTTTTACTGACTGTATAGAACTTCTTCATCTTTGGCTGCAGAGCAAATAGTCAATCTGATTTCTGTGTTGACTGTCTGGTATTGTCCATGTGTAGAGTCGTATCCTGGTCTTGTTTTTAATTTAAAATTAAAATCTAGCAATTTCAGTAAGGCCACCACCTTTTCTCTCTAGAGAAGGGGCCACATAAAGTACATCCTTAGTAGTTGGTAGGTGGGTATTGGATGATGTTTGGGGCACTTAATATGGGGATATTTCTAGGCATCAACTGTAAGATTGGTGGAATAACTCTGACTTACAGGCCATATAGAACTCTCTAAGGTCCTACAAGATCTTGATCTCCTTGAGTATAGCATTCCATCAGGCTGGAGTGAGGGCTGAAAAGGTTGAGGCCAGTTGCAAGTATTTGTGGCTTATGGATCTTGAGCAAGTTTTTCTCACTAGATCTTAAATTTCTTTTTTTGGGGGGGGGGTATAATGGAGGAAGTGATCTTGCAGATATGAAGGCATCCCAAAACAACTTACAAACATCTTTCTCTTTCTTTCTCCACAACAGACACATTGTGAGGTAGGTGGGGCTGAGAGAGCTCTAAGGTAACTGCTCTGTGAGATGATCTCTAGAGGAACTGAAATGGGCCCAAGGTCACCCTTCTAGCTGCATGTGGAGGACTGGGGAATCAAACCCAGTTTTCCAGATTAGAGTCCGCCACTCTTAATAATTACACCACACTGGCTTTCCAGGATGTACCAGTCTTCTAGAATCAAAGAAAGTGTACTAAAGTGTCTGGGGAAAACACAGGAACAAAAACCTTTCAACATAAAGATGTAGGTCACTCTGAAAAACTTAAACTCTCACTAACCTGAAACATAAGAATTAAAGTATGTGCATGGACTGATTTTACCTCAGAAACGTTTAACTCCTGATTTCACCTGACCTATCCCCTCTATATTAAATACAATATTTTGTTAGTTTTTAATTTCAAAATGCCTTGAGCACCATTTCAATTGTTTAAGTTACGCTCCTGATCCTTCCCTCAGGTTCCATGGCTCAGACAACAGGAAAATTATCTACTGTGATGGGTTGCAACAGCCAGTGTTCTTCAGTAAAGAAGAAAACACATTACTAGGGCAGCTGAGTCAGTAAACGGAAAGAAAAACAGAAGGAAAGCATTGCCTCTGAGGAAGGGACCATCATAGTTACCTTTCCAAAGAGAAGGACACAGATATGATAGTTAAGTTCCCAAACTTAAGATGTCATGGGGGCAATGCAAGATATTTCTGGAAAATTAGGCTGATTCAGAAGCATATTTAATAATTTTAATTTACATTCCATGTTAAAATTATTTTGTACTTTCACCTGATTTCAATAGGGTTTTGAAGCACATGTATAGAGCTGTATACAGATCTGTGGTCAATGCAATTTCTCGTATTTTCTCTAATTCTGTATTGGTGGGGTTTAGAGAAGTTGCAGAGCTGCAGCAAAGAGATGACAGCAAAGAGATGTTACTTTAAAAGTAACAATAATAGAAAGGTAAAATAAGAATTCTGCAATTGCGATTAGTCAATAAATGTATTGTATTGAGCCAAAGTATATAACAATAAATAAATAATAAACCTGAACAAATTTCCATGCACATATCAAACTTATACCATTAAAAACACTACAAGAAACATTTGGCTACTAAGTATAAAAATAGGTAAAATAAAACATAAAGCCAAATAGCCAAAAGGTATGCTTGCTGAGCCTCTTGTGGCGCAGAGTGGTAAGGCAGCCGTCTGAAAGCTTTGCCCATGAGGCTGGGAGTTCAATCCCAGCAGCCGGCTCAAGGTTGACTCAGCCTTCCATCCTTCCGAGGTCGGTAAAATGAGTACCCAGCTTGCTGGGGGGTAAGCGGTAATGACTGGGGAAGGCACTGTCAAACCACCCCGTATTGAGTCTGCCATGAAAACGCTAGAGGGCGTCACCCCAAGGGTCAGACCAACTCTGGTGGAACAACTCTGACTCGGTGCTTGCACAGGGGATACCTTTACCTTTACCTATGCTTGCTGAAGAGATGCCATACAGACAGGCTTGCCTCCTGAATTAACAGTTTTTGTTCAGGGGAATATATGGTTCTTGAAATCACTTGCCTTATGTAGGAAGCCCTTTATTTATCTTCTTCTAATGAGTCAGATACATGAATGTTGATCCTAGATTCTCAACTACTGAGTCATGAATCCACAACAGATTACATCTTACAAATACTATTTTTTTTAGCATGGAGTTGACTTTCAAAAGAATTTTTGTGAATAGACCCATAGATGCTTGTGGCAACCAACAGACAGGTGAATCATGATCAATCTATGGATTGATTTAAGAGTTTTTATAGGCATATAGATAGAGGGTCAATTACAAATTAGGTCTAAAAAATGGGTGAACATTGTGTACACTAGCAACATCATTTACTTTTGTATTCAGATACCAATACTCACTTTTCTTTACCATTATAGACCCACAGCATCTTACAACATCATCCCTTCCTCCATTTTATCTACACAATAGTCCTGTGAGGTACATTCGGTTGGGAGAGGGTGACAGGCCCAAAGTCACCAGCAAGGTTCCATGGTAGAGCAAGGATTAGCATCTGGATATCCCAGATCCTCATCAGGTGCTCTGATCACTGTACCATGCTGGTTTACCTAGATTCTCTGTAAAAACTGAATGAGTGAATAAAGCCCAGTGTGAAAAATGGCTAGAGCAGGCTTTCTCAACCAGGGTATTGTGAAACTCTAGGGTTTCTTCCTAGTCCTGGAAGGGTTTCCTGAATGGGAGTTAATTAATTCTGTATATATTTTTTAAATTTGTTAAACACTTATTGGGTGATAGGACCATATATGGTCATATCAACCTGTCCCACTGCCCAAAATGGCCAATTATGGGCCTGGACAGGTTGGGAAGGGGAAGGGCCCTGAAATGGCCATGTACGCAACTATGCTTCCCAATCGTAATCTACATGATCATGCTACTTCTGGCGTTTCTTTAAGCTCAAAGAATGTTTCAGAGGTTTCTCAATGGTAAAAAAGTAGAGAAAGGGTGGATTAGAGTATAAGCAGTCTTAGTCAATTAATTACTAAATGAAGCTTACATAGATTTCCATTTGTGTAAGGCTAGTTCTGAAGCAGAACACATAGGTGTTTTATTTATAGATTAAGAATCATCTCAGAAGATGCATTTCTCCAGAGTGGAAGGCAAAGGGGACAGAGAGGGAGACACTTCTTTTACATTAATGTGGTGTTTTGTTTTTAAGTACTAATATTCAAAAGAATATTATTCTTTAAATTTATTAAACTTATTTTATCCCTTCATCTACAAAGTAGGGCTTAAGGCAGCTTACAATAGGAAAGTGGCACTAAACAGACCATGCTGTACAATGAACAGCATTACAAATTTCAGGTGACATGAATCAAGTGAGTGACAGTTGATCATTTTTTAAAAGAGGGAACAAAATAGCCCAACCTGTATATACAAGCTGGGAAACTTAGAGGCTGAGCAGCAGAGTATGCTAAGTGTAAAAATACAAATATTTATTACTATTCATGTGCACATTTAATCATACACAGATCCAATAAGTATTGAGGCATGGATAAAATGACCTAATACAAAAGACCAAACATGTTTCAACCCCCTTTGGGATCTTCCTTAGTGTTCAGATATTAAAATGCACTAATACAATGTTGTAATAGGAACTATAAGGTGGTACAAAGAATTCAAATAAAGGGCTTCTCCTATAAAATGTGTCCAGATATATCTCTCTAGTAGGAGCCTCTTCCTTGAATTCTTTTTGCCATCTTATAGTCCCTATTGTGTGTGTGGGGGGGGGAGAGATTCCAGGGACATCCACAACAAGTTTGATGCTTTAGTTCACACACATTTCAGATGTTTCCCTCAAAAGTGCATGGTTTTTTTCTTCCATTATGCTCTTCAGTGGCTCATCTTCCCTCTTTATTTGTTTGAGAGTACAAGTAAATTAGCAGTTCCTTCAGTCAAGCTCTAAATCTTGTTTCTTCTGCTGCAGGCCAGACAGACTGAAGGGCAAAAGTTTTAAACAATATCTCAACCACAACTCAATTAACAAACATTTTCCTTATCCTATCTCTTAAAATGGAAATTCTAATGCAATTTCTCCCTGTTTGGGTCCATCATGTACCTGCAAAGAAATGAGCAGTCCTCCCTGGAATCTCCCCTCCCCCCCAATAGGGACTATAAGATGGCAAAAAGAATTTAAACTCTAAGCCACAGGTCCCTAGTGTGGTTCCTGTCAGTGCCATAACACCCATCAAGACTTTTTTTTAATGCCTGTCACATGCTTTTAGAAAGTAGGTGGAGCTTATGCCCAGCCGGGCTTCTGACTGGTTGTGGATTAATTAGACATCCTGTTAAACAGAGTTCCTGACTGAAATATTGAAGAACCAGCTTGGTGTAGTGGTTAAAAGCAGCAGTTTCTAATCTGGCAAGCCAGGTTTGATTCCTTGCTCTTCCTCATGCAGCCAGCTGGGTGATATTGGGCTCATCACAGCCTGATAGAGCTGTTCTGACCGAGCAATAATAACAGGGCTCTCTCAGCCTTATAATTCCTGATATTTTGTGATTGGTTCCACCTCCTGCAGCATCTATTTTGTGACAGGCTCCATCTAGGGATGCCTGCTTCCAGGTGAGACCTGGAATTACATCTTTCCTCCACATTGTTGTTGTTGTTATGTGCGAAGTCGTGTCCGACCCATCGCGACCCCATGGACAATGATCCTCCAGGCCTTCCTGTCCTCTACCATTCCCTGGAGTCCTTTTAAGTTTGCACCTACTGCTTCAGTGACTCCATCCAGCCACCTCATTCTCTGTCGTCCCCTTCTTCTTTTGCCCTCGATCGCTCCCAGCATTAGGCTCTTCTCCAGGGAGTCCTTCCTTCTCATGAGGTGGCCAAAGTATTTGAGTTTCATCTTCAGGATCTGGCCTTCTAAAGAGCAGTCAGGGTTGATCTCCTCTAGGACTGACCGGTTTGTTCGCCTTGCAGTCCAAGGGACTCGCAAGAGTCTTCCTCCACATTACAAAGAGAAAATGGAAGCTTTTGATGGTGGACTCTTTGGCATTGTGTGCCACTGAGTTCCCTGATCTCCACAGGCTGAATCTCAAAATCTCCAGTAGTTTCTCAACCGCCCAGTGACCAGAGAGGACCTGGCAATTCTAGCTTCACCTGCTGTGGCAGCAACCTACTGTGGCAGCCATTTTGTGATTGTGCTCACAGCCCTGTGTCAGAATTCCAAAGGTGCCCACAGCCTCAAAAAGGTTGATGTTCCCTACTCTAAGTCTTCTTTCTCCTGCTACAGGCAACAGTGACTGAGGGGGTGGGGCTCTTGCAGTGGGTAATGCATGTGCAACTTTACTAAATGTCCATTCTCTATGACCTTTTGTTCCCACATGGGTTACAGATCTATGACAATACTTAAAAGTAGAATGAAAACAGTAATATTCTTCTGATGTTTAGACATACAGGTAGACACCTGCACATCAAAACTATGCAAAAAATTCACTGAAAGAACACATTAGAGCAAGAATTAGATTGCCTTTACTGGTGTCAGCTTTGTCTCCACAGTTTTAAACAAACAAGCAATGTGGTATGGAACACAAAGAACACTCAACCATACAAATATTATATTGGCTTTTTGTAGGTATGAATTACATTGTACTCACAGGAGGAAAACTGTATTCCACAGATTCATCTAAAATGCTATGCTGTCTCTGAGTAAACATGGTTATATGAAGTCATATGAGGGACAACAGTGGCAAACAGTGGTACACTTCAAAAATGATATTTAATTTGAAAATGAATGTGTCTTTGCATGGGTTTTTAAAGACGAACTCATGCCAGACAAAATTGATTGCTTTTTTAATTGAATTATAAAATTAACAGATGAAGGAAATGGCCTGCATATAAAATATCTATAGAGGTTTTTTTCATGGAGCACCTGCTTTGTATGCAGAATGTCCCAGGTTAATCTCGTACCATCTTCTCTTTAAGTAGTAGGTAAGCAAAATGGGAAAAGGGTAACAGTGGTCAGTTCAGAGTTTAATTGATCAATGATCTGAATCAGTTTCATGTTTTTATATGATACTGTCTCATGGAACTTTGCATGGGTTTATACCCGGGCCTACCTACTGAAACTAAACTAGAGGAGATCCATATGTTATGAGGGTGGGAGGTTTATATAATGGAGTATATAGTATGTGGAAAGCCAATCTCTTGCCCCTTCCCTCACTGCACTCATTTGCTCTCAGCTTTTTCTTTCAGCCAGGTTTCAGAATCAAAAGTGAACTGGATTGTAAGAAAAGTGCTGAAAGCAACTGCAATAACAATTGCACCAAGGTAAGGCAGGATGAAGAGGAAGGAATTTAGCTCTTTGCACCCTAACACCTCATTCATCTTCATTGACATAGGAGCTATATATTTGACAAAGAGCTGAGAAATTCCTGGAGATTTGGGAATTATTATTACTAGAGGTAAAGCCCATTTATAAAAATGGGCAGGGCATGGCTGGGCCCTTGGAAGCATCACAGCGTGCAGGGCCGTACATACCGTTTGCAGGGTGTCTGGGCAGCCGGCGTGGGCAGCGTTTGTGTGGGCGGCAGGGCAATGGTGGGTGGAAGCATGGCGGGGCGAGCGGAGGAAGCGTTGTTGCCGGAGGCAGTCTTGCGGGTTGGCGGGCGGGGTGCCGTCTCGGCGGCCATCAGTGGTCCATGGCAGCCCATGCAGGTGGGGGCATGACGGTGGAGGTAAGCACGCAGGTGCGGAAGGGCACGCATGTGTGGTTGTGGCTCCGGTCTCGGTGGTGGCCGCACAGCCATTAAGGGGTCGCGGCAGCGTGATCAGGGCAGCAGCGTGGGTTCATCGGTGGTGGCATGGAGCGGCAGCGGGCCATGTCCAGGCCCAGGGGGTGTCGCGGCCGGAGGTGTGATGGTGGGCACAACCACGCAAGCACAAAACTGGCACCTGCGTGGATGCGGTTCGCGTTGCAGTGGCGGCGGCGAGGGCAGCAACCGGGGCCAAGGGAGAGAGAGCAAGTAGGGGCGGGGAGAAGGGTTGGTGGGTCGGCAAGGGACGCGCAGGGGGTGGTGCACGGGGTGGGGGTGCGAAGCGGTCAGACAGCGGTGGTGGGCGAGTCGGCTTAGCAGATGGGGGGGTGGTAGCGGGCAGGTCTCTGGGGCGGCAAGGGCTGTTGGTGGGCATAGGGAAAGCTGGTTTCCCTGCCTGTCGCGGCGTGGGGCAGCCTCCTCCCCGGCGGCCATCTGCGTCCTCGGCAGACTCACCGTCTGGAGGGTGTGGCGTCGAGGATGGCCGCTTTGGAGTGGAGAGTCAGCGGCATAGTGTTCAGAAGACGGGCCAAGTAGCCAATGAAGAGGCATGCTTCGCGTGCCTCCCAATTGGCCACTTGGCCCTGGAGTGCCACTCGGAGGAGCTTCGCAGCTCCTGATTCGCTCCTCCGAGTTTTTATCCCAGACAGCGCCCACCCACTCTCCTCCCACTTAGCCCTTAGCCTTTTATTTAATACCGCTCCGCAGGAGCGGTTTACAGATTATTATTTTTATTATGGAGAGGACAGAGTTTGGGGAACGAAGGGATCTCAGTGGGGTTGGCTGTGAGTCAGCTGAGACAAGGTGGATTAAAATTAATTAACTAACAACAATATCAGAGTCCATCCTTCAAAGCTGCCATTTTCTTCAGAGGAACTAATGTCTATCATCTAGAGATTATTTGTCGATCTGGGAGATGTCTGGGTTCCAGTGGTGCATCTCTATGCCATGCCCACCACACTTGTTGGGTGCCTTATGGGAGCAGGGTAAGAGCAAGGAGAGAAGCAAGATTTAATCATTGTACCAAGAAATCTACCTAATACAACCCCTTGAAAATAAGGACTTCAGTTTAAGTTTCCCAAGTCCAATCCCAACCTTTTACCGGTTTGATCTTCTTAATTTCAATTATAGCACTAATGCTCTATAGTTAGACCATCTGAAGATAATTATAATAATTGAACTTTCAAGTCTATTTTTCATAAACCAATGTATACATTATTGTTTATTGTGTACATGACTCTGGTTCAAGATTTTAAAGATGCAGCATCTCAATAGCATCTAAGAGATTTGCCCACAAAAAATCTGTATAAATAATATGCTTTAGGGGCTCAGCAAAAATCAATTACGCATTATTGTCGTCTTTATTATCAGAAAGTATATGATAATAAAGACCTACAGTTCATAAATTGTAGACATGCAACATCAATATTGAATATTGTACCTTCATGGGGAGGGGGCATTTCATATAATTTCATATCATTCAGTCTCAGTACTCATTACTCATCCAGACTTAATCAAACTTTCAGAATGAACAAAAAGAAAGTGGTTAAAGTAATTACTCTCTGGCAGATTAAATGAAACCATTGAGTCAAGGTGCACAAAGAAATGGGAGTATGAAAAAGTATATAGGGTCTAGTGACTAGTGATTGACAGGAGAACCAGCATGATGTCATAGCTACATCAAGGTGAGCTATACCAGAGCTTCAAAACTGAGTTGAGATTTGGACTAAGGCATCCCTGATCTGATCTTCTTACAGCAATCAAAAGGGGGGGGGGGTTCTAATCTAGCATTCTATTTGCATGCTGAGCTTTTCCCCTCAAATACAGAGGAACATTCAGAACCGGAATCCACCATCTGCAATAGTATGTTCCATTCTACTATATTCTCTTTCATGTGTAAACCAGGCCTAAGTGGCAGGAGGCTTATTTGTTACCTAGAAATGGGCAACTAAAGAATATTACAGTGCAATATGGAATTAAGGAATTAAGCTTGAAACAGGGCTGGTTCTGGGTTTTGGGGGCTCGCTTGGAATATTTAGGGCCTCCCTCCCATCCTCTGCTCACCATCAGGCATTCCTGCCATCATTTTTAAGTTGCCAGTTCTGGGTTGGGAGATACCTGGAGATTTTGGGGGCATTGCCTGAGGACAGTGGTTTTGAGGACGGAAGGGACTTCAGTGGACTTCAGTGGAGTATAAACCCGTAGAGACCACCCTCAATTTTCTCCAGGTGACCTGATCTCTGACACCTGGAGATCAATTGTAATCCCAGGAGATCTCCAGTCACCACCTGGAGGGTGTGTGAACTCTACATTCTTCCCTCCTACCCATACACGTCTCCCACCTGCTTGATGCTCTTTCCTTTTCAGGTCATAAGCACTGTCAGTGCCTGCAAACTTTTCCCCATGGACACTAGACAGTACATGCAGCTAGCAAGTGAATGAACAAGGAGTGCTGGCGACAATGGGCCCCACTAAAAGCTTTGAGCCTTGGCAGCTGCCCCACCTCGGGTATTCTGAAACTAGCCCTGGCTTGAAGTTTGCATTTTAATCTTTGTTTATCCTCAGGAATTATTTAGTTTATCTTTTGCTCAAAGTAAAAACTTTGTTATTTTTTGAAGCATTTGCCAATTTATATATCTATTCATCTATATTAGCATCTAGATCATTTGCTCTAGATGTCAGTTGTCCTTTAACCTTCCTGCAAAATGGGATTTGCGGAGGAATACTTAAAGATCTTTCACATTGCTTAAATACATTTTAGGGACAGCAGCAACACAGCCTATTAAACATTCATGGAAAATGTTGACATGCACCAATCACGTTGCACTAATAAGAATATGCAAAAATGCACTATGTAGATTACTTAGATTAGAACATTAAGCAAGCTTCTATTTTTCTGGTTTGGTGGCTAAAATGGCCATATATGTGCAATTTTAATGTTAGTGTTTATTCAGATAAGAAACCTTATGCTTATTTAGTTAGACAAGGTCATGACAAACCAGCATGTGTGTTATATCTTTGTTTACAATACCTCAGTAGTTAAGAAAGAGCCAGTTTGGCTCAGAATAAAGCATTCTGCTTCTGCAAAAAAAAAAAATGGATTTTAAGCGCCAGGTTAAAAGAGCTGAAGAAGAGCTGTTTTTTTGTACCTCCCTCCCATTTTACTACCCAAAGGAGTCTCAAAGCAACATACAATCACTTACCCTTCCTCTTCCCACAACAGTTGCCCTGTGAGGTATGTGAGGCTGTGATAGCTCTGAGAGAACAGTGACTGGCCCAAGGTCACCCAGCTGGCTGCATGTGGAAGAATGAGGACATTAACTGCTACACCAAGGTGGCTTGACTGCATCTCCCAATATCACCTTCCTGAGTTGTGAATTTGTTTGCAGCAGCAATGGAGATTGGGGGCATAGGAAATAGTTAAACCTTTTCTCTATCTCATTTCCCTAATAAAAACTACACTCTCAATAGCTTATAAGGGGAAAATATAGCTACCTAATTTCAAAAGCCCTTTTCATTTGTGGCAAGGGAACTGCAGTTCAAGATATACAAATCCAAAGCTTTCTCAAGAGTGTGGAAATCATTGCATCCTTCTTTGGATCTTAGTCATAGCTTTCAAAAGTTTTCAAATACAAAGAAACACTTTGAATATAGCACAACTTTCTTCCTTGAAAGCCAATTTTTAACTAATGTCTTTGGATTTGTAAAGGTTCATTGTCACAGTTACCTTTGGGATAGGTGTGCATCAGTTGGTCTTTTGCATGATTTTTAGAGCAGAAATTACAAGGAGTACTAGTTTTGCTAGAACATCCCTTGTAATTTGTATAAACTCTATAGGACATCCTTTCACAGAGCTGTTGACCTGCCCTCTACCTCCACTTATATCAAGTCTTTAAAAATATTTGCTAAAACCTGTGCATTCATGCAGATTCTACCTTACTACCTACTTCATGGGCAGACTCAGGGCCATTTCGCACGGCTTCAAAATAGCACAATGGTTGCTAATTGGAAACGCTACTAATTTGCCATAACCCACGACGTCGTAGACAATCTGCAACAATCCTAAAACCGACCCGTAAAAAGCGCTTCGTTGTGGCGCTTTCAGGGGAATCCAGAAAAGTGGATTCACCCTCCGGATAGCGATACACTCCTGCAACCAATCTGCAACAGTAGCGCTAAAGACCTGTGCGTTACCATTGTTGCTGGTTCTTCAAAGTCCCTCCCCCTGGCTCTCTCCTCCAAACTTCCGGCGAAGCGATCGCCATTTTTTTTTCTCCAAGCGAGCGGGGATAAACGCACCAGCGAGCCTCTTTCTGTTTAGAGGCTTCCCTGGCTTCAGTCCTTCACCTTTAGTCACTAAGCACAAACCACATAAAAGCCCGTTTGCTGAAATAAAGTCCCTTTATTTTTTACACATAAATTCAGCCGAAAATCGGGCCCGTGAGAGGGGGGGGGATTTTTTTTTTATCACTCGAGGCAGCGTGCAAACGATCATACAATCAAACGACAGCTCACATTAGGCAGCTGGATGGGTCTCTCCGTAGCAACGAATCTACCTACATTCGTTGCTATGGGTCTGTTTTTTTTTTTTTAAACTTTCTTAAAGGGAAAGGGGCTGTTTGGGAGCATGCTAACGGCTGCCCATTGGCTGCTTGACGGCCAGGGGCGGGACGAGCTTGGCAATAGCGCTTCCTTTCTAGCGATTTCTGCCGAGACCGGAAGCTTGTGGGAAACGCTAAAAAACGCAACTGATTCCACTACAAAGGCAGGTATGCATAACGACGAATTCCACTATTTTAAATGGCGATTTTTCTTTCCGCAAACAATTTGCAACAAAGATCCCCGTGCGAAAAGGCCCTCATTCTTAACTTCCTCAGCATCATTCCTGGTGGCTTAAGGGGGAGGGAGCAAGCTGGTGGCCGTGTCTGTGTGGTCCTGGCTGTTGCCATTGAGCTGAGTCAGGTCGCCAGCAGAACTGGAGCCTGTAGGAGGCTGAATTTGGGCTTCCATGGACCCTGTTGAATGGCAGTACTACTGGGACTTGGCTTGCACCAAGGAAGAGACAGGTATTACCACTGTCATTGCTGTTATCTGTCAGATATAAGCTGAGCTGTCCCTGCAATATGATGATCAATGGCATGGGTGTAGGCAACAGGTGAGCCTTCCTTCATTGCTACTTCCCAGGCCCAGGCTGAGTGAGTCCTATATTGTCACCACCAGTGCTGCTGACTCCACTTGTTTCTGACAACCTAATCATGCACAAGGGCCACTCCCATGCCTTCCCCAGGTGTGCTTTAACCTTCCAGTCTGCCTGACATAATGCGTGCATTCCTCACCATAAAATTATCTTGCAAATCCTCATTTTGTTGTGTCTAAAGGACAATCAGTTCTAACACCCTTGACTGGTATTATTATCCCTGCCTGAGCTGCAATTAGAGAGAGAAGTAATGGCTCCAGGAGAACATGAAATCCACTCTCATGAAGTGGAGTGGTGGAGTGAGGTTCAAACTGATTTTAAACCAGGGGGTCTGTCTCACAGCCTACCTCATGGGAATAAAATGGAGAATGGCAAATGTGTATGTTGCCTTGATCTTGCAGAAAGGACCGGATAGATGCTACTTCCCTGTAAATGTGTCTGATTGCTGCAAGGTTGTAACCAGTCTTAATGCAAATTTCAATTTATCAGCTCTGCAAAGGAAAGGCTGTTACATGGCTGCCTAGCTGTCCTGCATACACTGTATACAGAAGCTGCTATTTGAACAGTACAATCTTATACAAAGTCATTTCTCCCCAAGCCCTCTAAGAATAAATGGGTTTAGACTTGAGTAACTGCAGAGGATTGCATTGTTAATCTCAGCTGGAGTCTAAGGAAACAGACTCATTAAAACAAAAAGAAATCTTCCACTAAAAATACATATTGTGAACAATCGACATTTCAGTATTTATGTGTGCCCATTAATTCCATTGATTTCAATGGGACTTGGGCATACTTAACATTTGCTAGATTGTGCCATTTTTATTTTCTGACAGGCACATTTCCCATCTTGTTTTCTTTTTTCTCTGTGGCAGCTCTTTCTGCTGCAGCATAAATTGACTGAAGTTCCCTTCGCAAAGCAGTATCTTTTAGTAGGTCATTCTTACCCCAAACTGTTATGAGAAAAAAGCACTGTTCTCATGAGCTGACTTTTTAATTAAATCATTTTTTGTAGCAATATCTCTTTGGCATGCCTTCATGAATATGCATGACACAGCAATAGATGTAAGCTGTTTCATGGCCCATTGTTCACCTCAAAAAGCCATAAGCTGCCTACTAGCAAAATACTGTACTTTGGCTTTTCATGTCTGAATTAAAATAACTTGTTTTTGCCTTGATACTTTCTTCAAAATAGCACAGTGGGTTACATGTTGGGGAAAACCTCCTTGATCACTTCCAAAGATTGTGCCCAACTCTTTGGCTACTTCATCTTTTTTATCTTTGAAGAAGTCTCTAATTTGCTTCATGGATCATCACATTTCACCCCTGGCAAGAACAACCATGCCCCCCCCCCCCAATTTCTCCTAAAGAGACTGTTAAAACAAATTAGATGTTCCATCAAAGATGGAAGAAACGCTGTTGTGGAAGCCGAAGACTTTTAACACTGAACACAAAAAGAATATTTGGAAGTGGAAGTTTTTGTTTTTATACTTTACCCTTCCCACCCCTACACACACTCTGATTTTTGATAATGGATAAGTTTAAAAGAATTCATAGTCTTAATTATTAATAATTTTACAATAGACAAAGTTGGAGTCCTTCCCCACCAGGATGCAAATTTCTGTACAGTGATTGTTAGAATATATGTTCATTTCATTATTGAACTCAGCTGTGTTCTGGAAATCACTACCAGAACAGTGATATTGGTGGGGGGGGGGGTTTCCATCATTTAATCCTTACAATGGACGATTAGGGGATGTTCTTTCTCATTAAGGTATTTTCCTTATATAAAAGGGCTGCTGACAAGAACTGTTACTGAAAGAAAATACGCCTCCCCGCCCCATTCAAGATATTGCAAGACATCAAGGCTTCTAAACTTGTACTTCATGCTTTGATATAGCTAGTAAACATAAACACAGTAAATGGTAGCTTTCGTGTTTCTGGGGCAGAAATTGTTCTATTAGTATTTTACAGATCAAACGCTAACAAGAACATTATATAAGCAGATATATTTACAAGAACAGATCCAACCCCAAAGATGCAGGACGTGTGAGAGCGCTTTGTATTTAAACTGCTGGTTGTGTGCTGGTTGGGCCTGAATTAAACACCAATTAAAAACGCTAAAGAGAGCTCTGCAACCTTCTTGCTTCAGGTTTTAAATGCTTTAGTGCTACATAGGGGAAGTGTCATGAATTTGGAATAAAAAACAGGTTTCTTAGGGTTCTGTTAATAGGCACCTACATGGGTGAGTGTGATGAGCAGGCCTTAAGAGTGACCAATGGGAGTGAATGGAAAGTTGGGGAAAGAAAGTTGAAATACAGCTGTTGGGAAGGCTGTTACGAGTTGGCAACTGGGGAGTTGAGAGGGAAAGGACAATGTCTGATTGAGTGAAACTGTGGAGAACAACTGCTTAGAGCTGGCTGAAAAAGAGTAAATTTGTAACAAAGAATCCCATTTGCTGGAATAGAGAAGCAATTCAAAAGTTCAACTGCAAACAAACATTGTTAACATCTACCTTACTTTCTTCAGTGTTATGTCCAAATAACAAATAAAAGTTTTCTCCTTATTTGTTTAACCTTGTGGGCTTTTTGTCTTGGGAAAGAAACTCTCTCTCTCTCCCCTTCCCGTGTTTTATTGTAAAGGAAATTCAAGAACAGACGAGAAAGGGAGATGGCAGAAATGCAAGTTATTACAACTGACTGACCCTCTCACTCCATGCAGAAGCCTGCCAAAGCTGCTCTGCTACTAAGGCTATCCTGGACGCTACTGCCCTTAGTCCCAGCTTGCTCAACCCAGGTGAGTCCTGCTTCTTGGCACGGGGGTGTGTCCTGACCTGCTGGGCAGATCAATGCCAGGTCACATGCCGCATATGGATTTGTCAGATGTGATGCTGCCTGACTAGATCAGAATGTCAAGTTATTTTCAGACAAGCATTGGTTCTTCATTTGGGCCTCAGTTCAGGGAGAAGAGGGGATTCTTCTGCACCCTGAGCCTTCTATTTCTGAGCTTGCACTGGTCCTTTTGCTACAAAGGAATGTCCTAACCTAGATCTTCCTTTTCAGGTCTCCCTTGGCTAGCCTAATAAAGGATTGTGTGAGGGTAATGCCATCTTCCCAGGGGTGGGCCTGCCATGATTGAATGTGGGTCAATGGCCCCACAAGTTGGGCCTTCCCCAACCTCTCCTAAGGTTGTTCTGCTGGGCTCTGAAGGCCAAGGCCACTGCTGGCCTCTTCTGATATTTTCAGGTTCAGGTTGTGTTCCAATGGGGTTGTCAGCTAGAGAAATGGGCACTGTGAACAAGGTAAGTACAACCTTTATAAACATTAAATTATTCCTGAACAGGTTGGTGCCAGATGGACTAAAGTTTGTAGTCATTTTTCCTTTTAAAAAATTATTGATTTTAAGCAAATAAGTTGTTGCTGTGTATGTGCAGGTTACTCATAGCTTTCCCCCCTTATTTCTGATATTTAACTGAAGTTTGCAGCTTTTGCTAGGTATATAAAGGCCTTTTAAAACTAACATATATACAAAAACCACATAAATGCAATAGATTAAAAAATAAATTATTAAAAATACAAATAAATTATAAAAAATAGACTGGATAGATTTTACCATTTATTTTCTCATTCAGAAACATAATAAACAATATTCAATGTTCATTACATTTATCAATTATCAGGACATAAATCCTTGAGGTCTCTGGTAGTATGTCAGTTTCACCAATAAAGCAATGTTCCAGATTTTGTTAAACCATTTGTGTATGGATATCTTCCAACTGGCTGCTATAAGCATTTTAGCTGTGGTAAATAAACTCAAAATTAACCTCATATCTGAAAAATCAACATAACCTTTCAAATAAAATTATCTGAGGTTCAAAGGTTTTATTGCAAAATAACATTTAATTAAGAAACTGAACCATAGCTTTCCAAAACAACCAGATGAACCAACATGACCAAAAGATGTATAATGTATGTGCAGAAGATAAATTACAACTCCAACACTTGCATTGTGTAGAGTTGAATTAGATCTGTTAATCTTAATATTCTGTTCTTAAGACTGGATCAAATGGCTCATTTCCTCATTTGTAATTTCAGGTGTTCATAGAGTTTTAAACTACTATTGCAGCAACGCAATAAATCATAAGCATATTTAAAATAGAACAGTACACTTCAGGTTTCACACCAAATGCTACTTCCTAAACTCAAAAGAACACTTTGAACTTCTAAGTGGCTTAAATGTTTAATTAATGGGTGCCTTTGCCAAGATCGGTTAAGGTTTTCCACTTGTTATTTTTCATATTGTATCCTTCTTCAGAATGTTTATTACTCATTAGAATGTTGTGCATCAGAACGACGTCCTGACTAGTGACAAGGGAGGAGGTTTCTGAGAATAATTCCAAATAAAGTAAGGGATGGAGAGATTCAAGGTGAGGAATGGTATGTGTCTGGGCAGATTTAAGCCTGAATATCAAACTGGGGGGTTAAGTGAGCAATTCAAGCAGTATAATTGTAACATTGATCAAATAGTTCAAGGCAAAAATTGAAATGGAAGCTTATTCACTGACCCTATATGGCAATGCTAATGATCACAGGTCATATGACTGTTTAATTATCAGGGGGTTACTTATTAACAATCTGAGTTCCAGGCACTAGGCAAGATTAGGCTTCTTCTAGTCCAGTTAAACCAAGTGAATTAGGTGTGATCTTCCTTCCTGTGCTGGCTTTCTGCCTTTTGTCTTGTGACATCCAGAGACTTGTTCGCAAAGATGCAAACTATAGAGACAGCCAGTTTGGTGTAGTGGTTAGGAGTGCGGACTTCTAATCTGGCATGCTGGGTTCAATTCTGGACTCCCCCACATGCAGCCAGCTGGGTGACCTTGGGCTCACCACGGCACTGATAAAACTGTTCTGACCGAGCAGTAATATCAGGGCTCTCTCAGCCTCACCCACCTCACAGGGTGTCTGTTGTGGGGAGAGGAAAGGGAAGGCGACTGTAAGCCGCTTTGAGCCTCCTTCGGGAAAAGAAAAGCAGCATATAAGAATCAACTCTTCTTCTTCTTCTAGAGGAAATCAAATTCCAACACCAAGCTACAGGGGAGTATGGATGAGTATGTGGAATAAATAGAATTGCTTGCAGAATTGTATCTGCATTTTAATTTATTAATCATCCATTACATTTAAATAAAATCACATTATTACAATCACTTCAATACAGCTGCAGTACTGAGATACTGAAGGAAGTCTATGACAACCGGTTAACTGATAGAGACTGCATTTCATTAGAAAAAAAGGTCATATCAGATATTTTCTTCCTTTTTCATTTTCATTTTCAATAATACTAATACTAATACTAATAATACTAATAATAATAATACATCTAAATCCAAACTACCTCAAAAATAAACAAATCTGTTTTCAACTTGTGGCCTCATTGAATGTTATTTGCTTTCCAAATTGGCTGCCAGTGATTAATTGGCATCATTTATTAATCTACTGATTACATTAATTAGGGCTGCAATCCTAACATGTATATCAGGGAAAATAGATTCAGGTGGGTAGCAATGTTGGTCTGAAGCAGCAGAACAAAGTTTGAATTAAAGATGGGCATGTGCCAACCCATCTGCAAACCCATGGATCTCTGCAAACCCATGAAATGGAGTAGTTCATGAGTCATGAACCAGGCTTGTATGGCTACACCCCTAACAACCATGCACAACCACATATGGGTCTTACCCTACTGTGTATGTTCGTGGGCTTTTTATGGGGCAGTTTCTTTCCTTGGCACATGTGTTTGAAGCACGTGAAAATCTCTCTTTCAGCATAGATGGAGCTTGGGAGGGTTGTCTTTTGGTTTCTGTAGCTACTCCAATGATTACTGGTTTAGGTTGATTGGCATCCTTGTAAGCCAAAAGTACTGCTCCCTTCGGTTTCAATGGGAATGCCTTAGCTAGCATATATACTCCCTGGGGGCACATGAGAGCTTACTGACTTCTTCTGTTCTTGGTGGGAGTAGGTGAAAGAGAGAGTGATACATGTGTAGTTATTTGGAGGGAGAGAATTGTGCAGGATAGGTGGAGGATTACTTGTGGATCTTCAGCTGCTCATTTCTGGCTGGAATTCAAGTCCCCCCACCAAGAGGCTTATTGCTCTTCTGGCCCTCATGCCAAATACTTCTTAATGTCTGTCTTTTTCCATGCCTCCCTATGTTGAAGTCCAATGTCTTCCTTTACATAAATTCCTTAGAAATAAGTCTTCAGTAGTCATCTGCCAAGGGGTGTCCTTACAGATCTCGTCTCACACTGCCCTATGATCTACCCTACATTCCTGTTGGCTGCTTCTCGTGTTCTCTGGCCTTCAGGGTGCCTTGGTATTCTGCTTTTGTATGAAATGGGTGAAGGGCTGGGAGGCTGGTGGAAATGGTCCACCTTTGGAGCTCAAATGTCTTGGGACACGGGACAGAAATTGTCCTGTTAACCCATCAAAGCTTGGGACTCACCATGGATGGAGCCTCCACTAGAGGTGCTGCATATTCTGGCAGGTGTGAACCCATCTGGGTAGGTGGGTACAGGTAGCGTTGACAGGCAGCTGTGGTAATCCAGACAGAGGCTCAGTGATCTGCCTGGATATCTACAATCCAGGTGGGATTAACAGTGGGGAGTAGAAACATGGTCCTGTTAAGGGGCCCTGATCCCTCCCACGGAATCCAGTGTGCCCCACAGAAGGCCTCTGATGGGAAGAGTATACTTCCCTATCCAACATTCCCAATGGAGAAATAAGTCTACAGTGGTTTTATTCATGGTAGAGTGTTGGGACAGAAGAGTGGAGTTGTAGGCTGCAATGGGAAGTTTGGGCACAAACACCCATGAATGATGGTTTGTGACCTCTGTTACTGGGGATTGAACTTCTGGAGATCATGGAGTGGCAGGGTGGTGTTAGACCATAGCTACCCCTTCTCACAGGAGGGAGAGGCCAAAAACATACCCAGCCACACCTCAGCACCTGGAGATGATCAGACAGCCCTGTCTTTGCTTGACTTACCCAGTTGCAGGTCATGCCACGGAATTAATTTCAGTGTTTCCTGGGGATAGGAGGGTTGCTGTGTCCTCCACATGATGGATCCAAAGGGTATGTCTGTGCAGTGGGGGGTGACTAGGAGGGTCCAGAAGCTTGGAGGGGACATGATGTGCTGTTGCTGTTACTGCACTCCCTGGGCCCTGGGTCCAGTGCTCTAGTTACTTGTGCTCAGCAAGTGTTAGGTGGGTAGATGGTGGTATAGGTGGGCAGGTAGGCAGTTGGATAGGTAGAGAGGTAGGTAGGTAGTAAGCTCTTTAGGTAGGCTGATAGAAAGTTGGTTAGGTAGGTAGGTAGATAGTTGGATAGATAGGTAGGTATAAAGTTGGCTAGGTTGGTAGGTAGATCGGTGGGAAGTTAGAGCACCTGACCCAAGGATCATGTTGGGAGCTACACCCCATCTAGGCCCCTCCAAGCTTGTGGAACCTTATGGTCATATGTGAGTGCACCACTTGGCCACCATGGGGTCTCCCAGCACCCATTTCAGTCATTATCCATTAAGTCCACAAGAAACCATGTTCTTCTCTAAAACTATGACATGGGAAGGTATATGGGTGGATGATCACCTCACGTAGCCAAGACCCAGAAACCATGTCCACAATGAGGCATTATAGTCAGGAGGCTCTACAGTGAATTTCACATATATAGCACCCCAGGAAACAGCTAAACAGTTAACAAATTCAAATGAACCCAAAGGTTAATGAACAGGGGTTGGTCCTTGCAAGTTCGGGGTTTGAGGTTCATGATGTCCCCCTAACTTGTGACCCCCCAACACACAAATCCCACAATGTTTCATTTTCCAGGTTCATGGTCACCTCTAGTTTGAATCCAGTAGCATCTTTAAGACCAACGAGGTTATATTCAAGGTATAAACATTTGTGGCATGCACACTTCATCAGATGTGACATTATCTGAAGAAATGCGCATGCACAACAAAGCTTATACTTTCAGTAAAACTTTATTGGTCTTCAAAGGTGTCACTGGACTCAACCTTTGTTATACCAAGGGAAAAGCAGGTATACAGAGTAGATTCTGGTTTTAACACTACCATAGGTACAGTCAGTCTAACCTCACAGAGAGATATTAGCAAGCTTTATCTCTACCTTGGACTTCCTTAGTTCTGCAAACATTCTACAGACATAGACATTCTTGATAATGTTCTTCTAGACCATGGTGACTTGTAAATCTGATGTTACAAATTAAATTTGCAGTGATTATCACATCATAATTTCAGTAGCATAAAGACCAGCCAGGGAAAGTAGAGAAATCCTCCGTTGAGTGGGAAGTTGCAGTTTTGAGATTAAAATCGTGCATAGCTATCAACTTCATTCACACCAGTTGGTCTTTGCTTTGAAGGATCTGTTTAATTATCTTCTTTGTTTAACCCTGCAGGGTGTAAAATCAAGCATAATTTAGGGATGATTGCTTTGTGAACATCAAAATCTTATTGGCAGAAACCCAGCTTTTGGCTGTCTTTTCATATGCTATCTTGGGGTTATGGTTAGATATCTGCGTTAATGTTTCATTGAAAGCATCCATCTTCAGTTATATGGTAACTTTATAAAAGTAACCCTTAAGCAGTGTCACTTGAAAATTTATTTAGATTGCATGCTTGTTGGTATATGTTATGAACCAGTGGAAGGCATAAAGAGGGCATGTAATTAATCAAAAATAAATATCATTGATGTTTATTTTATATAATTTATATCTATTTGACTTATCTTGAGAGGAAATGAGCGTAATGACTACATAAGTAATTCATTTATTTGATGTGCTTTTCAAACATAATTTAACAATGAAACACAAAAGGAAACATAAAACATTTATTTAATATTCACTATGGCCAAAAAAATTCATACATCAAATAAACAGAGCACAACAGTGCTTTAAGGAGTATAATGTTTCTAATGGTAACACAAGGTAAAATGATCAATAGCTTCATGTTCCTTAACCAGATTGAAAAAGATAGGCAAAATTCATTGTTTTCTTTAAGGTATACTAGATACCTTTAATTAATCTGAGATTAATGCCAAGGTATCTAAGGCATCTATCCAAAGTTTATTGTCCATGGAAAGGACAATTTTTTCCATATCAGAAAGCACAGAATCTAACCCATTCAGGTACATTTATAAAGAAAATTAATTTAAAAGGAGCCTTTTAACCAAAATAAAGATGTCCATGGTAACTTTTCTGGTTGTTTTCAGACACTGTATGATTCTTTTCATCCATGCCCTTAACTAACTTCTCAACCTCATGATAGCCTCCGTTAGCAAGCATACTTCACTGACATCTGACTCAGGATTCTCTGAACAAGAAGGAAACTTTATGAAATGCTGTTTAGTCTTCCTCAGTTGCCATAGTTAATCCAAGGAACATACCCTGAAACTTGAAATCTATCAGAAGTGTTTAAGATTAATACAAAAATGATTGGATGGTAGAGATGCATATGAAAATGTGGATATAAAGATGGGCTATAGTTGCTTATCTCTTATTTATTCATAAGTCCCTGGATTTTTAAGCATGGCAGTCATTGTTCATTGGCAATTAGACATGAACCAGGCTTCAGGGGATGGTAGAGATTGGATAATGTCTGCTGAAATCACAAAAAGTCTGATATACCCTTATACGTTTTTCACATGAAGAGACATTGTGGGTCCCTCTCAGGCACTCACAAGCTAGCTGGCTCACCTTTCATAGGGCCATTAAAGCACCAACTTCCCCTCCCGCAGGCATCTGAGGGATGTAAACAACCTGTGTTACCTAGCAGAATTAGACATTCCTGTTCTTTGGAAGAAGTTGCCTAGATCATGCTAAGCAGGCCAAAAAATATGGACCTGTTCTGAGTACAACAAGAGAAGAAGTCATTTAGGAATTCAATGCCCAAGGGCAAATGGATGAAGAAATGTAAGACATTAGGCATGGAAATGTATGGCAGGAGAAATGTGAAGTTTATATATGAGAAAGCGAAAACAGTCAGGATAGGATTAGGATACAAAGAAATCAGGACAAGAATGGAAACTGGGAAATGTAAAGCAAGGGATATTCTTGGTTAATGTCAAAGACAGCACTAGAAGATACCAAGGGCTTTCAGGGTAATGCTTGTTCTTCTCTTTCTAAGCACCGCTCAATGGAAGGAGAAAGCCAGATAAACTTTGTGGGTATTAACATTGCAGAAAGTAACAGTTCCAGGTGGTGCAGCAGGTGGATCCAGTGTTTCCACTGGATGTTTCCAGGATTCTATTCTACTGGACAATTTTAACACAGATATAACACATAAGGGCTAGTGCTGCCATTCTTAAGGTAGGCGTTTGTATTTTGTATGCTGTTTTACAATTCTATGGTTGTAAATTTTATGTCTTTTATGGTTTTGGTTATTTTCTCATAAACCTACCTTTTATACCTTATAATGACCAAAGGGTAGATACAAATAAATGATTCTGCTTCTAACACAGTTTCCATAAAGGGCAGCAATATATTTTAAAACTATTAGAATGTGTTGCTATTAATGATTCTATAGATCATTATTATCTCAAATCTTTTCAAGAAGTGTATTAATTTTTCAGTAGCTACAGCATATGCAGAAAAGGATGCTGGGATGAGAATGAAATCATTAATAATGTAATAGTGATATAATTTATCTAGTAAATTTCATTATCATTTTCAATAATGTATAAATCTTGTTTAAGTATTTGGTTCTAACCGAGACTTTCAAATTAACTACATTTATTTGCTCATCTTTTTTTATCCATAAATCTTTTTTCCCCTGCACCAACTAATTGTTTTAATGTTTAACAAGTTTGAACATTATAGCAAAACGCTATCATTTGTTGAGCACGATTATATTGTTCCTACAGTTTTGCTGACTTCCTGGAAGGCATACCTTTCCTTGTCAACAACTTTAAAAAATATATTTTTCTGCACATACTTATCAAATTATTTATTTATCATGTATGTTTCAGTTTGTATACCACCACTCCCACACAGTGACTCATGGCTGAAAGAAATGCATGTACCAGTAATCACTTACAGCAGTGGTCCCCAATCTTTTTATCAATGGGGACCGGTCAATGCTTGACAATTTTACTGAGGCCCGGGGGGGGGTAGTCTTTTGCCGAGGGACGTTGCCACCGCCTGAGCCCCTGCTCCACTTGCTTTCCTGCCGACGCCCCTGACTTCCTGCACAGTGCCACGGCGAGGTGGAACCCTAGCCATGGCAGCTGCTAGAGAGCAGCAAAGGTGAACCAGCGGCAGAGTGGCAGGGCAGCCCCTGAGGCAAGCAGCTGGGGAGGAGGATGAGGAGGAGCCGTGGCCCGGTACCAACTGATCCGTGGATCAGTCCCGGTCCCCGGACCGGGGGTCGGGGACCACTGACTTACAGTACTATCCTAATCAGAGTTACTCAGTCTAAGCTCACTGTAATCAAATGCCATAGACAGGGCTAAATGTGGGATTGTCCTGTTAACCAATAACCCACAGCCTGAAAGCATCCCTAATAGATACCTGTTGAGTATTTGGGCACCTTTTACTAGGAAAGTCTCCCTTGTTGAAATTACAGAGAATTACATAACAGCACATAGGGAACACTGTCAAGTTCAGTTGACTTCTCGCAGACTTTCTTTTACTGATTTCAGCTCAGCGCTTCCCATGCTGCCACACATTTCCCATTGGATTGTTGGTCTATTTTAATCTCAATGTTCAGCTCCCACAAGAATTAAAAGACACTATAAAAGATCATTACCATTCATTAAAAAATAAATGTTCCTCTAGAGGGAAATATGCAATTGAACAGGGTTCAGACGTGATGGTATCTGCTGCTTCCTGCCCTCCTGGCTTAATGCCTTTTCATTGATAACTGGAAACTGGAGGGAGCGGAGCTGTCAACTAGAGGGGCTCCAGATATAATGGGCAGGACGTTCCTGTTAAAAGGAGGCAGCATTTCAGATACCTCCAGGGAGTGCCTAAAAGAGCTTCCAGACTGACTCAGCCTGTTCACCCCGAAGTATAGCTGTACTTTAGAACTTGGACACTGAACCCTCCATTCCAGAGCTCACTGCAGCACCTGAGGTCTCTCCTGAAGTAACCCCTCCACCCTCTCAAAGCACTGAACTACCACAATCCCAACACAGTACTCTGTACGGGACATGGTAGCTTGCTCCTGACCTGGCTAGCCTGATCTCATCAGATTTCAGAAGCCAAGCAGGATCCGCCCTGGTTAATATTTGGATGGGAGATCACCAAAGAAAGTCTATGGTTGCTATGAAAGTGGCAGGCAATGGCCAGCCATCTCTGAATGTGGCTTGCCTTGAAAACCCTATTAGATAAGTCAGCTGTGACTTGACAGCGACCCTCTCCCCAACAAAACCCCAACAGCTTAGTCCTGGAGGAGAGGCCCATATCTCATTCCCTAACTTCCTGAAAGAGTTTTTGAGTGCTGTTTATTCCTGCCTTGATTCCTGGACTTCAGTCTTTCATAGAACAGTTTCCAACCTTTGCCCACTATGAATTTCATTTTGAAGTCATAATTAATAATGGATTAGTGTGTTCAAGAACTATAAAGTCAGCAGGTCCATTTTTGCCATCAGTGCAACACTATCTCAGCACAGAAGAACTTTTGTTTCTTCAGAGTGAAAATACGGCCACTATTTCTTTATAGAAAGTAGCCTTCAGGGCTTACAGCTACTATCCAGTCAGGACAGAAAACTGTCGTGCTGGTTGAATGGAGATGTCATAAAAAACCAGGATTACAAGAGTCAGAGAACAAATAGTTGAAGTATACTAGCTCTATACATATGACTTGACATGCCTTGAAATCAACACATGTAGAGAGAGAACAGGCAAGAATTCTCACCCCTGCCTATACACAGTTGCCAGCTCACAAGTCTGGAATCTACATATGTATACATTGTATGCACTTAAGGTCCCTTCCCATGACTCGGCACACTTCTTTTTTGGAATGTTTCCAATTAAGGGGAGGGAAACTATGCAAATACGCTTCCTAATTATAACTTTGTGTTAATGATAAGAAATTACAGGGTTTGGGGCCAGTATGCTTATGCATGTTGCTTTCTACACAGTCCTGTGGTTGCTGCATTGGTTGTCCATTGTTTACCGGGTTAAGTACTGTTTTTGAACTTTAAGGGCATTCACAGTGTGAGCCAAGTGTACCTGAGGACCATCTAACTCCCTATGCCCCTCACAGGACTCTTCACTCTGAGGGCTGGTGATCCCTGGCTGGTGATCCCTGGCCCATGTGAAGTGCACCTGGCCTCAGCCAGGGCCTTTTCAGTCCTGACCCGTAGCTGGTGGAATGAGCTCCTGGAAGACCTAAGGGCCCTGATGGAGCTGTCTCAGTTCTCTAGAGCCTTACCAGGCATTTGGTTGAGGCCAGGCCGAGGAAGATATTTTGGGCCCTTCCTCATCTGTCTACCCTCGAGGTGCTGGGTCAAAGGGGACTACTGAATTTTAAGGGATATTGGGGTTGCAGAGCAATTGTTGTATTGCTTTATGTATGGGTTTTTATTGTTTATTTCAGTGTTGTACACTGCTGTGAGTCAGCTGGCTGAGAGCGTGCAGATAACAAATATAATAATACATTTTACAATAATAAGGTCATGTGTGGTGAGCTGCTGTTGGACTGTAACTATTTAGTAGCATTCACTACTGAATACCTCATTTCACAAAGTTTAAGCACAAAAATGCAATCTTGAAACAGGTGTAACAGATACCTCTGTTTTAGCCATGTACTAGTAGCAAGTTGGAGGATGCTGAAGTGTGAGGAGAGTGAGTTACTGTTTACTCAGGAATAAGCCCTGGCAGGAGAGTGTGGAGGGGGCTGTACTCATGAATAAACATATCTCTCTGCACAGCTCTGCAGCTCCCATGCCAGCTGCACAGCTGGAAGGGGCTAAGCAAGCAGTAACTTATCCTTCTCTCCCCCCCCCCATGCCACTCTGGCTTCCTTTGCAGGCAACTTCTTCTTGTTAATGCTTACTCATGAGTAACATGGATCACAAGTAAATGGAGCCACCATAAATCATTTTTAGGTGTTCTTATGTTGCAATGCAATAACAACTTTTAAAAAGCTGCTTCCTGAGGCTCTTCAGCAGGGGTAGTCAAACTGCAGACCTCCAGATGTCCATGGACTACAATTCCCATGAGCTGCTGTCAGGGGCTCATGGGAATTGTAGTCCATGGACATCTGGAGGCCCGCAGTTTAACTACCCCTGCTTTACAGCACTGCAGAGCCAGGAAGCATTTTTAAAAGTCTTTAAGAAGACCCAGGCAAGGGCAGGGAGAAGCCAGGCAAGGATGTGTTGGCGGTCTTGTGAGTGAGGTAGCAAGCAGAAGCCAGTGGGATTGGTGATTGGGAAGGGGGGAAAGGGACGGCCAAAGTTTTCCCTTCCTGACAGTTCTGTCACAACTTTCAGCTTGTTGTCCCCCACAGCAAAAAAGGTTCTGAGAATTTATCCTTATTGCCTTGTCACAGGGCAACTGACAGCCAAAATTGCAACAGCTCTCAGATAGCCACAGGATGGTGCCGATGTCATCTGGAAGCAGGATTTAAACCCGCTAACAATGAGTGGCTGGGCCGCAGAGAATTCCTCTGGTGGAAATGGTCTGCTTCACTTTAAAGATAGTTTGGTTAGAATGGAATTGTTTCTTACTCAGCAGTATGCTTGTTTCTGCATTTGCGCTTCCATAGGAAGAAAATTGCATGCTGTGTTAGCATCCTTGGACCTTAGATAATAAGACAAATTCCAGCTGTCAAAAGCTGGAACTTATATATTTTTACATGTTCAGGAATAGGTGCTGTGGTCTATAGAAATGGAAAATACGGATAGATTCAGATAATACCTCTATTGTAAAGTTGTCTAAGAATGATCACTCTGTGCCTTTAATTTGGAAGAAGTAATTTGGTTGTTGTCTGTCCTCTCAGAATCATAGAGCTGGAGGGGACCAACAGGATCATCTAGTCCAACCCCCTGCAGAATGTGGAAATTCACAACTACCTGCCCAACACAGTGATCCCAATTGATCTTTTCTTAATAATTGCTATGTACAATTCTAGGCATATCCATTTTTATCATCTGTTGTTATAGTTTTTTTTCAAGTACAAAAAAATGACCGAGGAGAAATTCTAGTGAAGTTCTTAGAAATATAAATCATACATTCAACTGACTTATTCTTTGAATCTCTTTCCCTTATACATCAATATATATATAGAAATCAATCCCTTTTAATGGTATGTAAGGAATAAATCTGTTACATAAGATGCTTATGACTGCCTTAAGAATGCAGTTGGTTGCCCTCACACTCAGCGCTGAGTCAGTAATTTCATCTGCTCATTATTCATACATCTACCTTGTAAGGGAACTGGAAGAGATAGGTCTTTTATTTTTTTTAACTACATACAATAGAAAGAAAATGACAACATTTGCAAACTTCGGAGTTAAGACAACAGGAAAAGTTCTAGCAGGCCCTGCCATGATACAAATAATTCAGAGTTTAGTGACTTCCCCATTTATACAAGACTCCACTTCATATCACTGTCATATTATCCAGTGAAAACATCCACTATAGTGAATTCAGGAATTACCTGCTCATAATGGCCATTGTGTTAGCTGTTACATTGCCCCCTAGTTTCTGCATTTAGAACCACTTAATCTACTTTTGGGAACTTTTAAGTAATTTATCAGGTTATATTGTTTGTTACCATGTATTATTGCTCCTGAACTGAGTCGTTATTAGTATTTATTTGTTATTTATATTTTGATTTATTGACTGCCACTCCTGGACCATGCCGGCTCATGGCGGTTTACAAACTAGTTCTCCTCAGAGGGTAAAGTCATCTATCATAGTTCACTTCAGCTGGTTCAACATTTCGTTATATGAAGCTGTTAACGTTTTTTGTCTTACAAATACAAAAAAAATAAGCAACTTAGACATTGAGGAAACAACAAAAACATTAATGTTCAAATTGTACTTTCAATAAATTAACTGATTTGTTTATATGGAAGTGTGATATTGGATTTGACTACAGCTGCCTGGGTAGACATGAAGCCTAGCATATGTTGAGGACAGAAAGGGACTGTGATCATCTATATCAGGGGTAGTCAAACTGCAGACCTCCAGATGTCCATGGACTACAGTTCCCATGAGCCCCTGTCAGCAAACACTGGCAGGAGCTCATGGGAATTGTAGTCCATGGACATCTGGAGGGCCGCAGTTTGACTACCCCTGGATCATCTATAATCATATATCATATCATAATCATCTATATAAACTGGATTAACCATGCTAGGGTTGCCAACATCTGGGTGAGTCCCGGAGTTCTATCCTAGACTACTATAATCAATTGCTCTGGAGAAAATGTCAGCTTTGGAAGGCAGAATCTATTCCCATGGAGCTTGCTTTCCTCCCCAAGTTCTGCCGTCCTGAGGCTCTGCTCCCAAATTTCCAGGAATATCCCAAGCCAGAACTGGCAACTCTCTAACCATCCCTGAATCTGCTCCAGTCTCTGACACTTACTTTTTCTGGAGGTGAATCAAAAACAGAGGAGCTGAAAGAGACCAGGCTTAAATGGGCAGCTTTTTAATTGGAGAACCTCATGAATTATTTAACACATCCAATTGTAAATCAATATTTAAATAATGCTGGCCTGTAAATCAGGAGCCTGTTATTAGTCCCAGTTCTGCAATAATTGGAAGCTCACTAGTAACCATCCAAATTAGTATTGACCTAATTTGGGCTGTCCCACATAAGTAATATGGTTCTTCGAAGTCTCTAGGATTGTACTATAGGGAATCATCATTCTTGGAGCACACGTTTCTTACGTAGCTTGCTAATGCACTAAAATAGTTATTTACCCATATTATTTGTATGAAAAGTGAATAGGTAGTAATTTCCTATTATACTTACAGAGCACCCAAATTGTTCTATGTAATTCAAGAATTAACTTAAAATCGGCCTCAGGCTTAATATCACCTTTGCAGAGTCCCACACTAACTAGATCTCTTTTTATTGTAAAACTTAAATTACACTAGCTAATATTAAAATTAGCCTACTATAAAATACTAGTCAGGGAGAAAATGAATGTGCAGGTTTAATGAGAAGTTCACTTGTCATTTGGTTTATTAGATGATTCTGCCAAAAGCTTGTTCCAAATTAAATGCTACTATTACATCCTATATCTGTTGGTGGGCATGTTGAATAATATTTATGTACTTTCTGAAACTGACATGACTTTTAAACCAAAAATCCAAATAAAAAAGTAGGTGTTTGTGCGCATGTATATATTTTGGTAATAGAATGTCATGCATTTGGCCATCTAATCCCTATAAATAGCACAGGGCTACAGTCAAGGACTTAACTAAATAACCTTAATGTTCTTTTAACAACCGTGGGTATTTCCTGTAAGGAATGTTCCAATGAAGGGGTGGAATAAGACTAGAGTTCTTTTAAGTAGGTATGGAAGAAATAGGTAATTGTTGAGATCAGGGCCAATGCTAGAAACTGGGGTGTGACCTTAGGCAAGGGATTTGTAGAAACTGACTCCTGAAATCTGCTGTCTCCTAAAAGATCAGAAGCCTAAAGCCTCTACTGAGCTCTGCTGGTAACCCACGAGAGTTCCATCCACTAGAAGCCCACTAGGAAAAACTAAACTAGATTGTTCTGTTCCATATCATCTCACATCTTAGAAGAAGTACATAGCAATACTTTAATTAGTTTCACATAAATTAGTTCTTGGATGAGTTTTTAATATGTGCAGGCTCATATCAAGTGGAAGGTAAGCAAATATGCATACTTGAGAAATCATTCAAGATAGCAATCTTTAGATTTCCTTTATTATGAAGAAACATAGATAGGGAAGGACGATTCCACATTATTTTGCAGAATGTCTTGCTTTGATAGTCTGTCCTGGAATAAGTGGATTACATTCTGATGTTAATGCTGAAACCCTCCACGGTAACTTTTCTAGAATGTTCAGACTCTGCATAAGAATGAGTCTAGGCAAATCAGTTTCCCTCAGCTATCCTTTTCTTAAATGGTGTTTCCATCTCCCACCATGGAAAGCAATGTAACTTCTTGTTCACCTCAGTACAAGCCCAACTCACTCATGGATCTTGTGTTACCACTTTTGATGCATAAAGCAGCTCTCAGAGTTTTGTGGGAGTAATTGGACAGAAATCCAAGCTATAGCACACCACATCTTAATAGCCCTGGGGGATACTGCCCTAAAGGGCCAAATAAAGACATTTTGAGGACTGAAGCTATATCAAATTTATACCCACATAGCATTACCCCAAACTGATAATGGCGCTTGTGCATAAATCCAGCTCTGCAGTCCTAGTACCAACACTATATTGTGATTAAGAAGAAGAAGAAGAGTTGGTTCTCATATGCTGCTTTTCTCTACCCAAAGGAGGCTCAAAGCAGCTTACAGTCGCCTTCCCTTTCCTCTCCCCACAACGGACACCCTGTGAGGTGGGTGAGGCTGAGAGAGCCCTGATATCACTGGTCAGTCAGAACAGTTTTATCAGTGCCATGGTGAGTCCAAGGTCACCCAGCTGGCTGCAGGTGGGGGAGTGCAGAATCGAACCTGGCTCACCAAATTAGAAGCCTGCACTCCTAAACACTACACCAAATAGGTTCTCTAGCAGAAACAGTACTTATAACAGGCCATAGAAACAGTATTTTAGCAGGGCATGTATATGTTCAGCATCTACCTGGAAACATTGCCTGAACATAAATAATTTAATTTCCCCCAAGGTTGATATTTAGACAAATGTGCTGTTTATTTCAAGTGATATATTTAAAATGGAAAGAAACCCTTATTATTGTCTAAATTGACATTAAAAAGGTATTTTTTTAAATGATCACTTATGCTTGTGTTGAGTCCCTGGGGCAAAAATACCTGTATATACAAAACTCATATACAAGGAAAAGGACATGAATGTAAACAAGGACATTGCTATTCTTAAACCCTTGTGCAAAGGCAGTGGGTCAGAGCTAGTTTATTCATGTCTTATACATGATTTCTGAAATATAGATTAAAAGCAGCTGGCTGCTTTTCCAGTCATATTAATATCAATTCCTTTGGGAATGAGGTTTAGATATTGGGAAAGAAGTAGAGCAGGGGGACTAACAATGTCACATTCACATTCTTTAGATATGGACTTCAGGCCATGATAGTTGTGTGAGCAGATACTTTTCAATAAACTCTTGTTCCTAGTCCCCACCATCCAGTCAAAATTGCCCTTTTATCTAAGCATTCAATCCATACCATGTTAAGAAAATGCAAGAGAATTCCCGTTGACGCTGAATAAGAATATCAGAAGAGCAGAAGTACCGCTCTGCCAGACATTCCCATTGCACAATTCATTAAGTATGAAAGCTAGTCATTTGCTTTCCATGAGGCCAAGTAAGGTACTGTTTTCTCCACTCTCAGAACAGCATCAATGTATATGCTGGCTGCCCTCATTTTCTTTGCCATCAAGTCACTGCTAGTTTATAGTGATCCCATAGGGTATAGTGTAGCGTAGGGGTGTAGTAGTTATGAGTGTGGACTTCTAATCTGGCAATGCAGCCAGCTGGGTGACCTTGCACTTGCCACAGCACTGATAAAGCTGTCCTGACCGGGCAGTAATATTAAGGCTCTCTCAGCCTCACCCACCTCACAGGGGAGAGGAAAGGGAAGGCAAATGTAAGCCACTTTGAGACTCCTTTGGGTAGAGAAAAGTGGCATATAAGAACCAACTCTTCTTCTTTTCAAGGCAAGAGACATTCAGAGGTGTTTTGCCATTAGCTGCCTTTACATAACAGACTTAGATTTTCTCAGTGGGCTCCCATCAAAGTATTAGCCAGAGCAGACTCTACTAATTTATGAGATTTAGAGATATTGGGTTAGCCTGGGCTGTCCAGGTGACTATATCACCCCCATGCACCTGACTTAATCTTGTATGTGATACCAGTACTTTCTCCTGTGAAGCTTCAGGTGAAATCAAACTAGACAGACTGACCCTGTTTACCTCCAAAGAAAGTGGTAAGACTGATACAGACTAAAATAACTGTGATGCCCACAATGTCAGCAGCAATAACAGCCTTTCAACATTCCAGAAGTAAGGGAATGAGAGTGAGTGGGAATTAGGAGAAAATTGTACGTCTCAGGGGCTATAGGGGATAGAAAGGTAGGGAGAAATGATTGGGTATGCAATTGGCTGGGCAGGAGGACACATGGAAAAGAGAGGAAAGATCCGAGGAAAAACTGGGTGTTTGTATAAGGGAAGGCCTCAAAAAAGGAAGTAATATTTCACACACACACACATCTACTATTCTTTTATATTTGCCTGGCTAGTGCTTGGGTGTTCCATTCTGGTTAAGGTGAGATTAAATCATGCAGCCTATCCCTGAAGCATTAATGTCGACAAAAGCTGATACCATGTCAAAGTATGTTTTATATTTTATGTATCACTAGTAGGAAAGCGTGTTCTGAAAATGGGAGGGCAGAAGGGCCTCCTTCAGGTCAGAGTGGGCATGCCAGCAAAGTGGCCCCTCCAGGCCAGCATGGTGGATTGAGGTTGGATGCCCTGCCAGCTTTCTCAGCAGCTTAGAGACTTGGGAACACAGAACAGGTACAGTGGAACATGGCTGGATGGCTCTGCCCACACTTCCAGAGGCCAGGAAGCCGAGCAGAACTGGGATGGCTGTCTTCCCATCTTGCCTCTTGCTGGCTCTTCTTCCTCTTGGCAAGTACCAAGAAGTGGCATGGAGGGGGAGGAGGAGGAGGATAAGGGCAGCAGAGAAGTGTTGTCACTATATTTGGGGCATGCCACCCAGTAAGGGCCAATCAGGGGCTCAACACATCATTGGAAAGATAGTATGGATTTTATATGTTGGATTCAGTGGAGGATATCCACAGATAAATTAAAATACCATGTTAGTCAATTCCTCCCCTTCTGCAAGACTGCAAGAGGCTTCTGACTTTCTCCATCATGTTGTTCCATGTATTCACTTGTCCAAGAAACAGAATGTAGGGAGGAGGAGGTGGCACGAAAGTCACATTCAGGTCAGGGAAATCCCTTCTATCTGTGTTAATCCTCCATGGAATACAACTCTATATTCTTAGCTGAGAAGGATCTTCCTTCTGGTTTCTAATTGCCAGAGATCTGAAGGTTCTGTACTTGTGTTGATTAAGTTTCTTTGCAAGGAGAGTTTATTTGGCCTAATCTGATGGAAGGAGCCTATCACAGGACAAGCTTAACCTAATAGCTATGAGTGTTTGTAAAGTCTCGCTGAGTCATTATTCTTATTTATTGTTATTTTAGAAATAGTTTCACAAGCTTTTCTGCTTGTGTAAAATAACCAATGGGAAATGTTGAAATCTTCCTACCATTGCTTAGTTGGGCAGTTGCAACCACTCATTTGTGACAACTCATTTTGAGTGTGTACATGTGTGGGAATGTCTGTGAAACATACCAATTAACATACCAATGTCTCTTTCAGTTTGGCTTAAGTCAATGTGAGAATGACAGAGCATATGATACTCAAACAGAACTAGTTGCTAAGCTCCTTTGGCAGTAAAATAGGTAAAGAGGGAGTTGGTCTGTTCATTTTATCTACATTATCAACAGGTTGCCTCCCTTACACCAGCTTGGTGTAGTAGTTAATAGCGCTGACTTCTAATCTGGCAAGCTGGTTTGGTTCCTCGCTCCTCCACATGCAGCCACCTGGGTGGCCTTGTACTCGCCACTGGACCGATAAAGCTGTTCTGGCTGAGCAGTAATATCATGGCTCTCTCAGCTCACCTCCCTCACATGGTGTCTGTTGTGGGGAGAGGAAAGGGAAGGAAATTGTAAACCACTTTGAGACTCCTTTGGGTACAGAAGAAGTGGCATATAAGAATCAACTCTTCTTTTTATCTGAGATTTTAGGGATTTTCCTTGTCTGCTATCCGCACAACTCCTTTCCCATACTTTACAGCTCTTTAGCATAATGTTCATTCCTCATTTGACCTGAAGTTTAATTTCTGTGTTATCTTATCCCTAGAACATAATAAACCTGCTGAAGGACCTCACCTGTCCTCTTGTTATTCTGGCAAGTGGTAAGCCAATTTTCACTATCCTTAGCATAAACTGAAAGTTATGCTCATTTTAAAATCATGGAATATATTCATGAAAGTGATATATAGCTATACCAGATATTCTTATCCAAGATCATGTCTCTCCTCCAAGGAGACTATATAAATTTTGGTGTTGCATTCTGAACTTGGTGGTGGGGCACAGGAGGGTTATTCATGAGTTGGCTATGATCATGAAAATCAAGCGTCCCATGGACTCTACATTTATGTGCTTATGCCTATATCAAAATATACTCTTACAAACGGGGGACCCACAAGATTTGCTGGGAGAATCCCATCTACCTCCTGCCGCGCACAGGCTGGCTAATCATTCGTCAGCCTACTTTTCTGCAATGCCTCTGCCTCTACCACTTATGGTAAGTTGTTTGTGCTTCTGTAGAAAATGTTATCAGGCATCCATGGGTGCCAGGTTCAACTTTAGATATAATATAAATAATATTATGTTGTCTGGAGAGCTGGATGTCCCAATTTCTTATATACATCTTGGGGGTGGGATTCAATGATGATTTTGCATACTTAGTAGGCTGAGGTAGATTAAAAGGTTAAGATCCACCAGCCTAGACATTACTCGAATGGTATAAAATGGGAAGTTTGAAATGTGCACTTAGTACAGCAATAGCAGAACATTTCCAAAATGAAATATTTTTAAAAAAAATATGTAACCACATTATTAGATTATAGACTGTCTTCATGCATCCATTGCTGTTGCAAGGATCCATTAGTTTAACATGATGATTCAATTATCTCAAAGCAGACTTTGCAGAAATAGAAGTTATCATTAAAACATGTACCCCATCACTCGACAATTTTAAACCATGTGGAAGGACCTCAAAATTCATTTCTGTAACTTTGTCACAGTGTTCACTCTCATCCTTCCTTCCCCCAAGGTAGTGAAAAATAATTTAGATTCTCACACTGGGAGGTTGGTGGATTTCACACTTTTCCTGGTCTCTTATTACAAGGGAAATGAGAATATTTGCCTGTTACTGATGAGATGTGCCAGAATGGATTTTGGACTCTGCAACATACAGTGATAGGGTTTTGTTTACTGAGAAATTAGTTTTCATCATGAATTACCTAATATTGCTGTTGGCTAACTCCTTAAACCTGTATTTTAAGCAATTGTAATAGGTAACAAAAATTCAACCTTGAATTTGTTAATGTGAAGTTATAGAAAATGATGCCACATATGAGGCTAAAATGAAATTTCTTTCTGCGGGTCAGGTTGTTTCTTATTATCAAGAGCAACCAAATTTTGTCCACGCTTGTTAGCTGTTCTTTTAACAGCAGTTAGATGTGTACCAGTAAGCAGGTGATAATGTTTAATTTCATGTCATGAAAAATATTACCTATCGCTTTCTGTGTATCAGAACTCTGTAAAAGGAACCACCTTTCTTCAAATACACCCCTACATGTTTTCCTTTGACCCTTCCTTCTCTTTGAGAAGATATTCAAGTTCTGCAGTTCTGTGATCTGGGATTATGTTTCTCACTCCCTGCAACAGGATGTGGGAGAGCAAGAACAGATCCATTTGTGCTTTGTCTAACAATGTTATCCCTGCTTTTGTGAGCTCTTGATTAATGAAAATGCTGAGACTCAAACGTTTGTTTCCCCAACTTGGGACTGATTGTAACTTTGCAAGGCTCTAATCATTGCTAAGATCCCTGCATCTGTGATTTGCAAATTACATATTCAGCAGGCACACAAAGCTGTAAGTGATGCTCACATCAGCAATACCTGTGAAAGCTAATGTTCAACGCAGCCCTGAGAAATACTGAAGCACTGCTAGAGATGTATTACTGTACAAAGAAATAAATGTTTCTTATCTTGATTTTATCCATGTTAAAATTTCCAATTACAGATACAAATTCAAGGCCCAAGATTTTGGGCACACATGAAAATAGATAAACCTTTTAAGGGTATTTCCCTCATCTCTCTTAAGAACCATGTGTATGTAGAAATAATTTGTAATGGGTGGCCTAGTACAATAAGTCTGCTTTATCTACAGCAGTACCAACCACTGACTCAACTATTTAAATCAAATAGCATCCTATGTTTTTCAAGTGATACCAGTTATCTAATAGGCTTGTGTAGATTTTGCATAAGGACAAAAAGATATGAGCAGATGCAAAAATGCCATAATGTAAGGTTAGTTATGTTATGATTCAAATACTGGAGTCCTTAGGACTGAGATAACATGCTCCCACAATGAACAATAACTGGCTGTAAGGTGTATTTTAATTTGTTATAAATGAATTTCTGATTATTCAAGTAAAAGATCACAAGTTCATTTCTTTTAGAATGCTGGATCACATTCTTGTAAAGCAGGGAGGGGAACAGGCATGTGTTTCAATGCATATTTTGGCTCCCAATAGAATATGTATTCCATGAGCATTAAAGAGAAATTTAAAAGAGAATAAATGCTCTCCAAATTCTTCCAGAACAGCAACAACAAAAACCCACAGAGGGGTGATGTCAGGTTGCTAGGAAACAGATGTAACTGAAGGCTTTGAGAGACATGGGTCTTCTGAATTAAGCTCTTGGTATTATTTAGTGTGATTATAAGTACATGTTGCAAATGCGATGTACTAAATGCTGTAACAATTTCTTCAGACTTTTCGTAGCTATACACTTAGGCATAAAAAGCAAGTTGCAGACTACGTTTGTAGATTATGTTCAGTTGGGCTCACTGGTGTTTCTGAAAATAACTCAAGAGCTGGGATAAAACATAAGCATATGGTAAGGTTGGTTTGTTAAAATATAGCTCACTATAATTTCCCTTCTGCTTCACCCCCTGCAAGGTGGAGAATGCAGATCAAGCAAAAGAGAAACCACTCAACATTCTTCAATAGTTAGGACAGATTTGTTTCTATTGTGTAGTGTGAAGCCAGCAACAAAGTAGATAAAAGCCTGCAGCAAAAATTCTACTGAGCCCAGAGGGAGACTTTACGGAATATTTATCCAATGGAATTCCAATTTGGATTGCTAGCTTGCAGCTTTCTTTACTCTTATCTAAAGTCTTATCATTGGAATAAGCACATAGGCAAGTTTCATTGTGAGAATATATTTTAAACCCAAAGCTTCTACTGTATTTATAACTGACCCTCACTTATGATGTGGCCCCGTAGACAAGGGGTACTTATAGGTAGAACTGTAGCCTGAAATTTTACAGTGAGAGGGCATCAGTGCTTTGAAGGAGGGGACTAGGGTTTCCATCATCCTAAACCCTGGGACTTATTGGGCAGGACCTGATGATATCATGGGTAGGGGTCCAGTTATGTCATGGGGTGGGACCTGGTGATGTCATATTGAATAATTGTACTAATAGTAGTTGTTGCACACACCACTAGGCATGCACCATTGGTATCAGTGGTCAACAATTCTGACACTTTAAATAGATGGCCTATTTACCATACTAAAAGACACAGATAGCATGGAGATAATCTATATTTTAAATGTAAAATGCAGTTAAGCTTTCAATGCCAATTATTGTCTCCCATATCTAATTTACATGTGCAATTATTCCAAATACAAATGCATAGAAGAAGCTATATATGTGTAATATAACATACCACCAGTTAGCTAGGCTAAAATGATTTACCTGAGCTCATACTAGTAGACCGTTGTTATTTAATTTGGATACTACATTTTTCAATCAAGAGATGCTGCCAGGCATAATGCCTAGGGGGAGGGGAATTAAGATTTAAAATTGTCTTGGGAAACTTGAATGGAAGAGATGGCAATTAATCATAGCTTTGATTACTAACATTGGAGGTTCCCCTGCTATAGCTGGCTACCAATCCATTCCTCCAACCTATTATCCCCTAATACCAGGTAGGTAAACATGTATGATTACAGCATAATGGGCGGGAAAACCACTCTACATATGTGCAGAGCTTCTGAAGTCTTGGTATTCAAACAATTGATTATTCTTGATGCAGATCAATTTAGACTCCCTCAAATACCATATACTTTCTGTAGCAAGTGGTAATACGGCTTAAGACTCCCTGGACTTTTCATCCCTTTGACTTTCTGCTATAAAGTATTTTAAACATTGTGATCCTAAGCATAATGCCTTTCCAGTCCTTTACGCTTAGTTTCAGATTCAGGGAAGGAGGTCAGGAGCTTTACATTGTCAATGCTCATTGGTGAGTAAAAAGGCATCCTGCATAAGATCAGAGCCTCCCATTCTTTTAGACATCACAGCAAGGTGGCTTGTAGTTTATCATAATAATGTGATACCAAAAAGAGGAAAACTGACTTCTTTTTTTGCTCTTGTCTCCCAGCTACAGACTCACTCACTCCCAAGGCAAATTTTCTACTGCTAAATGACAGAGGCAACCCTGGTTTTTCCACTAATCCCAGTGAATGTGATTAGGATAATTCTCACAACTGGAATAATAGGATTGAGAGGGAAAACTTGTTTAAAAGGGTCAGACAAATAAAGAAGAGGGGAGAAGTAGAACTATATATTAAGAATATATATACTTTGCCTCCCAACACACACAAGAAGTCTATCCTTCTGTGCGACGATGGCAGCAAGATTAGTGCTGGCTAGAACATGGAAAACACATGAGCTACCGTCAATAGAAGACTGGTTGAGCAAATTGGCGGATCTTGCCCAGATGGCTAAATTGACATTAATGTTTAATGGAAAATCAGAAGAAGTCTTTCAGGAACAATGGGGTCCTTATCTGAACTACCTAAAAAGGTAAATCAGATGGGGAAAGGAGCGGGTTTTAATATGCTTAGATTCTAAACAATTACTTCACTAATGTTTATTATATGTATCTACTCTATTTGAAGAGGAAAAAGTTGTGGGCGCCTTTGGTAGTAGTGACCGTGTGATTTTAGATTTTATGATCTTGGGTAAGAGAAAAGCTGTATGTAGTCACATACAGACTGGACTTCAGGAGAGTAAATTTTAACAAACTTAAATTTATGTTGGGTAGAATCCCATGGTCAGAAAAACTTGAGGAGATGGAAGTCCAAGAGGTTGGGAGTTTCTCAAAAGTGAAATACTGAAGGCACAATCACAGACAATTCCCTTGAGAAGGAAAACAAGGAGAAACATAAAGAAACCAGGATGGCTCCATAAACAGCTTTCAAAAGAATTGAATAATAAAAAAGACTAATTTAGGAAATGGAAGGAGAACCTGATAACAAAGGAGGAATAAAAAACAAATAACCAATGCTTGTAGGGAAAGTGTTAGAAAAGCTAAAGTTCAGTATGAGGTTAGGCTAGCTAGAAACAAAAAAGGATTCTTTAGTTATATTCAAAGCAAAGAAAAAACAAAACAAAACAAAAAGAATAGGGACATGGTAGGACCATTGGACTCCTACCACTCCTACTCCTAAATGGACTCCGGGGAATGGTTGAGGATAAGAAGGCCTGGAGGATCATTGTCCACGGGGTTGCGATGGGTTGGACACGATTTCGCAACTAACAACAACAGGACCACTGCAGGGACCAGAAAGTGACATTGTAACAGGTGATGAAGAGAGGGGCTGACTTGCTGAATTTTTACTTCTTCTCAGTCTTCTCTTTACTCTTTACTCTTTACTCAGTCTTCTCTTGCTAGGGGAATCATGGTCAACATAAGCAAATCCTCTGGGCCAGATTAATTGCATCAAAGGGTACTAAAAGAATTTGCAGATATAATTTCTTAGCCTCTGTCCATTATTTTTGACAAGTTTTGGAGAACAGGTGAAGTGCCAGAAGATTATAGGTGGGCAAATGTTGTCCCCATCTTCAAGAAGGGGAAAAAGGAGGAACCAGGTAACTACCAATCTGTCAGTTTGACATCTATAGCTAGCAACATTTGTAGAACAAACTATCAAACATTCAGTTCTTGAGCAGCTAGAACGGATGGCTGTAATAACGAAGAGTCAGCATGGCTTTCTCAAGAACCAGTCTTGTGAGACTAACATCTCTTTTTTTTTGAGAAAGGTAGCACTTTGCTAGATCATCAGAATGCTGCGACCATTGTTTACCTTGATTTCAGTAAGGCTTTTCATAAGGTTCCGCATGATATTCTTATTGGCAAGTTGGTAAAATGCGATATGGATCCTATTACTATTAGGTGGATCAAGAACTGGTTAACAGATCACACTCAAAGGGTGCTTGTAAATGGTTCATCATCTTCTTGAAGAGGAGTGATGAGTGGAGTGCCTCAGGAAACTGTCCTGTGCCGTATGTTGTTCAACATGTTTATTAATTACTAGATCTAAAGCCCATTTCACTCAGGAATGAAATGGGCGCTAGATTGCGTGGGAGCGGGGCCACCCCCCACCCGAGGCTCTGTCGAGCCTTCTCCCAGCCGTCGGAGCGGCCAGGAGAAGGCTTCCAGGCCCCCCCGCCCCCGAGGCTCTCTCGAGCCTTCTCCCGGCGAGGCTGCTCCGCCGGCCGGGAGAAGGCGGCGCGGCCCACCACTCACCCGTGGCTGTCTGTGCGGGTGAAGCAGGGAATGGGGAGCTGCCATTGCCTGCTTGGGCCGGGATGGACTCTTGGAGAGGCCAATCAGGAGCCGCTTCGCGGCTCCTGATTGGCCCCTCCGAGTTTTTATCCCGGACAGGGCCCGCCCTAACTCCTCCCACAGTGCCCTTACTCCTTTATTCAGTCCATGGCGCTCCGCGCCACGGGGCTGTTTAAAGATTTGGATGAAGGAATAGAGAGGGTGTTTATTAAATTTGCAGATAATCCTAAACTGGGAGGGGTAGCAAACTCACCAGAAGACAGAATCAGGATACAGGATGATCCTGACAGGCTGGAAACTGGGCTAAAATGAATACAATAAATTTTAATAGTGACAAATGTAAAGTTCTTCATTTAGGTAGGAAAAATCAAATGCTATAGGATGGGTGAGGCTTGCCTTGGCAGTAGTAAATGTGAAAAGGATCTGGGGGTCATAGTAGACCATATACTGAACATGAGTCAGCAGTGTGACTCAGTGGCTAAAAAAGCATATGGGATTTTGGGCTGTATTAAAAAAAAGTATAGTGTCAAGATCATGTGAAGTGATGTTACTACTCGACTCTGGTTAGACCTCAATTGGAGTACTGTGTGGGCATCAAATCCACTGCATCTCAGAAGCAGAGCTACTCATACAATGCTACTCATTCTATCATCTCTCTCTATATAACAAAATCTGTTTAAATAAAAACATCTTATTTTTAACTGCTTCCAGAACATGCACCAGACTCAGACTCAGGTTATTTTCTAAGTTAGGAAAATTTCAAATCTGGTGTCTACTACAGACAATGCCCCTCTTCACACCCTTATGATCCTGATGCCTAAGAAGTATTCTTAACAGCATTCCAGATGTTTTCAAAAGTTCAGGTCAGAACAAGGAGATATTATTTGTTGCTTGAGCTAAAAGGGGAGTCATAAATTAAATTTAGGATTTATTGAGTGTTCTTCATATTGTAATTCAGCAACAAGTAAAAGTGGAACATTTGTATTTGAAAACTAGTTTGTTCTCATTGACTTGCAGGACGTACAGTACAAGTCTAATGCAAAGAACAAATAAATCAGAGTACTGGAATTTGATTTAGGGTACTTTAATCTGGATGGCTTCAGTAAGAATAAAGCAACCAGCACAATTGCTGTGACTTAACTGATTTGTGGTCCCCAAAGCATGATGGCCTGGATCCCTACCAGCCTTCCCTCTTGATTGTGCCTTGTTGCCTGCCTCATCCTATGTGGTGTTTTGTCTCACAGTCCCCAGCATAGCTTTCCTCCAAGGGATCACCTGGTAGGATGCATCTCAACCAGAATGAGCAAATATTTATTTTCCGTAATTCTTTAAGAATTAAAGCACCAAAGACACAGCACCAAAGACAGAGTGGTCAATGAATTTTCTCAGCCCCTTGAAAAACTGCACCAGTTCACTGGATTCTGATATTTCAACAGTCATTTTTACCAGGCATTTTGTAGCCTCTTTCAAACTTACCTAAATAGTCTGAAAAATCAGAAATGTGGCTTTCAAAAATTAAACCAGAGTTGTACATGACAATTTACTCAGTGCCCTATCCTAAATAAATCCTTGAACATTGTGGGGACAGAATTGTGACAAACATACAGCCTTGCCCATCACTGTGTATGTCCATTACTGTATGCACCACTCCGGGTACCTGTTATTCATTCTACAATAACATAGATAAACGATGCTTTAGCCACAAGGAACTTACCCAAGGGAAGAGCAGAGAAATGCTATTATGCCACTTCCATTCATTTCAGTGGTGTATGACAGGAAGGAATTCCCTGTAGATTGTTTCCAGTGTTTGAAATGGTAAATTCACTCTGTCTATGTTTAATAAATCTCACAATTCTAATTACCCAAAGTTTTGAGTGAATTGTATCATTATGTCCAAGCTGATTTAAGAAGACATCATGGTTCTTCTCTCCATCTGAGAAAAGAAAGTGAAGCCTATAAGCCATTTTTCTTTGTTTGAGGTTTTTGCTTTACATTGCTTTATTTGTTCAGCTTCTTGTAGTTATAGGTTTGTACCTTTTAAAAGTCACCAGGGCCCTTGATGGTATGCTAGTACAATCTTTCATGGTGTATAATTTATCAAGCTCTTTTTTTTAGTGTATCAGTTGACTTATTTTTCTTCACAGCAAAATTATAGTAGAAATATCCAGCTAGCATTTGATTTTTAACCCAAGTGTTTTTCTCTACTATACAGATTAAACCAGCTAGGTAAACCAGATATGTAACTATGTCATAGTACATTCTATACAAGTTTATTTGCTAGATTTAAAATGAAAGAATGATGTTGGCCTAGGAATACAATAACAAAAGTGGCAAAATGAGGTTTCTTGACTGGACCAAATTCTATCACTGTTGCACCACTAACTAAATGAATCAATGATGGATAATTTACCACCAGAGGTCACTGTTATTTTTTTAATGTCCAGGAGTGGATGGACAATTAAGGCTTTTAAAATATATATTCTGAAGGCAGTATTTAAGTCTACCACATCTGGTAGGAAACTATTAAAAGCTGGCTTTGAACTTTCCCCAGCTAAATACAGCAACAAAGTATGAATTCCATAAAAAATTGTTTACAATATCTGTGTCTGACTAGATGCATTAATTCTGGTTAATAAGCCAGCGTCACCCCAGCTTCAGATCCTGGTTTGAGATGCCTCAAAAAGCCACAGTTGCTGTGATGGCCATAGTTAATTAATGGCCCTCCAAACTTAATTAATGGCCCTCCGTTCCATTGGGTTTGCATTATGACTAAACTGATCTGAATGATGTAAGTATGTGCATGAATCAGCAACTAGGACACCTGCTGAAGGGACATCAGAATTCAGGCTTCTCTACATAAAGCAGTTTTCTGTGAATTTAAGCAGATTGAAAGACACCTTAGGAAGAAGGTGTCCATGCATGGCTCTTGCGGACCTTTATTGCATGCCCAGGGAGATGCCAATCACCACTTTGTAGTCGGGAGGCAAATTTTGTCCTGGCCAGACTGGCCATGGATTCTTTTTTTGGGGGGGGGGCATCATCTGGACATGGAATTGGGATCACTGTGGTAGGCAGGTGTTGTAAATTTCCTAAATTCTGCAGGGGGTTTGACTAGATGACCCTGGAGGTACTTTCCAACTCTATGCTTCTATGAGACAGAGAATGATGGTTTTAGTAACTATGAAACTTTAGAAACACAAGGCATGTTCCTGCTGTGTTTGTGATGTCCTAATTAGACTGTCCCAGAATCTGCTTGGTTATTCATGACTAGTGTTGTGAGATACCCTGGTAGGAGCAGGAACCTCCTGCTGGAGGCAAGACTCTCCTGCCATCAGACTCTACCACTTGCTATCTGTCCTACCACTTGCCAATGGGGGGAATAGATCCCCACCCAAAGCAGGAGGCCCATCTAACATGCATGAGATGGAGATCCCAGAGAGCAGATGAAGGCTTTAACAGCTTGCTTGATGAGATTTTTTTTTGGGGGGGGGGGGGAGGAAGCCTAAGGTTGTCATCCCAACCAGAGAGTAAGGGTTAGCAATTTCCCAGACTTCAAACTCCTCTCCAGAAAATAGAAATAAGTTTCCTTGGAAGACATGGCTCTTTTGGAAGGGTGAACACTGAGGTCCTTGCCCTCCCCTGGCTCCATCCCCACATCTTCAGGAATTTCCCAACCTGAAATAATCAGCCTTATTCCCTGGCAAGGCCATCATGATCCAGTCACTTCTTAAGAGACTCCGTGATGTCCTTTTTACCATCTGAGCCATCTCAGCTGACCTATCAGAATAAATCACATGCCTTGCCCTGCTCTATGGATGAGCAAGCCTCTTCTAGAGAAGTGGGTTCAGATCCTTTGTTTTGAAGCTGGCTAAGTGGCCTTGAGCCAGTTGGTCTCTCTCTCCCTCCCTCTTTCAGCCCGACACAGTTTAGGGGTGGGTGTGTATGGGGGAAGATAAAACCATATATCCTGTTTTGAGATCCTTGGAAGAAGTGTGAAACAGAATTGTGCTACATATGATGGGAAAGATTTATTTAATTTATTTGCTTTTAGGAATATAATGCTTATGTGTCCACCTTTCTCCTGAGCATCAAGAATTTTCTAGAACCCATTGCATTTTTTTTGCACAATAAGCTTAATTGCTAGTAGAGATCAATTCCATTGGAGAAAATTACAGCCTCATAGGGAAACCTCTATACCATGGATTCTAATGAAATTCCCCCTGAACCCTCCACTCCACAGGTAGTGTCCACAAATCTCCCAGGTCAGCCTTGGCAACCCTGGGCTCTAAGCAGCCACTTCAACATGGGAGAAGAAAGGAGAAAAGAATCATAGGCTTGCTTTGATTACTTTTTAGGATTTATTTAACATTATTTATTGGGTTTTTATATTGGTGTTTTGTATAGTTAATTTCATTTAATTAAAAAAATCTCATTACACATATGCAATTGCAATATTCATTTTACATCACAACCACCTTTACATGATTTTTCTTCTCTATGCACATGGGGATGGCAGCAGGATTTTGCTGAAGAATCAGTGGTTGCACTAATTATACTAAAGAATCAGTTCCAACAACAGGAGGTTAGTTACAATGATGGCTAAAATCACAGGGAACTCTCGTTTAGATTTTGGGTTTTGCAAGGGCTCAACACTGAATTATTTCCTAAACCTAAAAGCTCACCTTGGAAAGATGAAACAGCAATAATCAGGAATGTCTTTGAGCTCATGCAGAGTTCTCTTTCTTGACTATTCAGTGTTATGCTGTAGTAAAGGTAAAGGTATCCCCTGTGCAAGCACCGAGTCATGTCTGACCCTTGGGGTGACGCCCTCCAGCGTTTTCATGGCAGACTCAATACGGGGTGGTTTGCCAGTGCCTTCCCCAGTCATTACCGTTTACCCCCCAACAAGTTGGGTACTCATTTTACCGACCTCGTAAAGATGGAAGGCTGAGTCAACCTTGAGCCGGCTGCTGGGATTGAACTCCCAGCCTCATGGGCAGAGCTTTCAGACTGCATTTCTGCTGCCTTACCACTCTGCACCACAAGAGGCTCTATGCTGTAGTAGTTTCCCTAAATAACTGGTTGGAGGTAAGGTTTCTGGTTATAAAGACAAGATGTCCAGGCTACAGCCTTGTATCTGTTCTAGCACCTCATATAAAGGTAAAGGTAAAGGTATCCCCTGTGCAAGCACCGAGTCATGTCTGACCCTTGGGGTGACGCCCTCCAGCGTTTTCATGGCAGACTCAATACGGGGTGGTTTGCCAGTGCCTTCAAAACCATTAAAAAAAAACAAGGAAGAGAAAGTTCTGCAGGACATGAAGGCAATAGCCTTTTTCTCTATTTGTTTCCCTGTATCTCATATACCAAGGGGCACTGCTCTGCTTAATAGCCATTGATGGGCTTGCCCACTTTTTAAAGCCCCTGTACCTTAGTGGAGAGGAATGGGAAGGTGACTGTAAGCCCCTTTGAGCCGCCTTCAGGTAGGGAAAAGCAGCATATAGGAACCAACTCTTCTTCTTTCTTCTTCCTTCTTCTTCTAGTGGCCCAGTCATCTAAAGTTTTGGAGTGGGTGATCATCAGTGTGGTGATAATAACACAGCTTTATTTAATTTGATCCAGTTATAGCCATTTTATCCTTGAATGGTTGTTTGGTGTTCAGTAATAGCCTGGATGAGGTGACTCATTTGAGGCTCTATTCAGACAATAAATGGCTGCTCACAGGGTTGCCAACAACCTGGAGAAAAAAGTGCCCTTAACCTTTACCAGGTGATGTTACTTACCCTCCATACTATGAAAACCTTCAAGGGCTCATTTCCACCCATCAAGCCTCCCTTAAAGAGGGCAAGATGTTTTTTTCTCTGGAGCGTTGGCAACCTTATTTGCTTCTGATGGGCAGTGCCAGTTTGCAAGGTGTGGCTGAAAAGCCCATCCCTAGTTAGGCATTTCAGTTTACATCCATCTTGCTGTATGAATTTAATTATTTTGTGTGTTAAATGATTACTCCTGAATTCATAAATTTGAAAGCCACAGACAAGGTTTAGCTGCTGTTCTCATCTATTTATTTTGTATATAATCCCCACCACACACACACACACACACTGTATATATGAGAAAAGGTGGAAGGGAGAAGGATACAAAATGGCTAGTGTGGAATAAAATTCTAAGGAGGGCAGCTGTGCTGGATTTCACAGCTGGCAGCAGAAAAGATCCTGGCACTCCAAAGGGAAGGCAAAGAGCCTGCGTGACAGTTCAGATCATCTGGCAGTGTGGCAGTTCTGTTTCTTGCTTCACAGAAGATCTTACATTTGTATTTATGCAAGCCCAGTGTATCATCACTACGACTCTCCCATGTCTGAGGAAAGAAAATTGAATTGTTCCGCAGATGTGTGTCTGCAGTACATGAGCGTGAGGTTCAGTGAACGTGCAATTATGTGTGAGATTCAATTAGGAGCTTTTTGAAGGCATCTCTGTTTCATTATGAAAAGTGCTTGCATAATTCTTGCATGATACACATGTTGCACCTTTCCCCTTACTTCTAAATCCGCAAACAGAATAGCGGCAGAGCTAGAAACAGGTCTCTGATGTTTTTGTCTTCAATGAGGTTCAGAAATGTAACTTCTAAGCATGGGTACACCATTGGATTAAAATCTAATTCTTTTAACATTATTATTGCAACGAATACGAATGGGGAAATGTACAGATGGTCAGATTGGGGGACATTTAACTTTGACCCTAATTCTTGGGCCTGGATGTATATGTAAAAAAAGGTAAAATGATGGACTCAACAGAGAAGTACATGACAGGGATATTTACCAGTCCACAGGCAGCTCATACAACAGTCAGACCTCCATTAATGAGTTAACCTTACCCAAACTGTTTACACCAGTTGCATTGCTGACTCACATACTTGGGAGGGGGGAGCCTTTGATTTGCATAAAGATCTGATCACAGGAAACATGAAACATGTGACTCACTTTAGAAATAGTGAAGGGGGGCACTGGTGTGCAGTGTGGCAGCAGGGGCTTCTGTTTTCCATTATTCCACACCATGTGCTTTCACTAGACAAACATGACTATGGAGTGGGGCAGTTTGTCCCACTGCTAGTTTCACATATCTGCCTAGGAATAGGACAAATAGCCTCCTCCCCCAGCCATTCTTTCTGGCAAAAGTGTGCATGGTGCAAAGGTGGGAATGCTGACATTCCTCCTGTATGTTGGGCATATTTAGAACATATATGAGGGCTTTGGTAACTGGAGAAAAGAATGCCTGCATAGGAAGAGAAGAACCAGCGGAGGAAGAGAAGAAATCTGATTGTGTCACCTTTCTAACAAGGCTTTGTTTGGAGCACTTAAAGGCACTTCTTCAACTCAGGATCTAAACACCAGGCAGGAACTCCCCTCCTCCAACTGAAGGTGCAAGGATGCTTCACCCCACACAAATAAGCAAGGAAAGGGGATCCCTTACCTGTTGTCTGTGACCGCTGCTAATTTGTGTCTATCCTTAACAAGTGTATCTCATTCAGCAGTTGCCAGAAGGAAGGAAGAGTGCACAATGTGGGAAGGCAATACGCTGACAGAAGATATCCTGTGAAAACATCCATGTGGTACAGTGAAATATTGTACTTTTTGTTGCTGTTGCAGCATGTTACTCATATCTGTTCTCTCTAACAGTAACCCCAATCTTTTTAGTATATGTACTGCCAAAGCAAGCACTCTCTCTAACTCTTTGTATCCTGTCATGAATTCTATCCTGTCATGAATTCTATCCTGTCATGAATTCTATCCCGGTAACTGTAGTTTTCTTGTTCCTACTTAAGCTGGGCTGTCCCTTCAGGCAGAGTCTTTGGCTTGACAAGAAACAGGACAGCAAATCATAAAGCCCCAAAGTCTCTCTTCCAAATGAAATCAAGCAATTTGCTTAGGACCAGGCAGAGCAGGAAAAGAGCACCTATCCACGCAAGGAAGAGTGATTGTGACAAAACTGATAAAGACTTGAGGGAAAACTACTATTGCCCTGAGAGCAAGCATGGTTCAGTGGTTAAAGAGTGGCAGACTCTAATCAGGACAGCCAGGTTTGATTCTCCACTCTTCCACATGCAGCCAGCTGGGTGACCTTGGACTAGTCACAGTTTTTTTGTAAATCAGTTCTCTTAGAGCTCTCTCAGCCCCAGCTACCTCACAGGGTGTCTGTGGTGGGGAGAGGAAGTAAGGGAGATTGATCGGAAGCTGCTTTGGGACTCCTTCAGGTAGTATAAGGAAACAGCTCTTCTTTTTTCCAAGAGTAAACAAGGGCAGAAAAAATTCTAATAGAATAGGCCCATGTTGGGCAGACATGGCTCAGAATCTTCAAAGAACTATCAGCCATTAAGCAAGGGAACCAGTTTAAGCCAGGTTGTATTAGGATTGCTGACAGTGGCTTGGAAAACTCTTGCAGGTTTGGGAGTCAGAGACTGAGAGGGATGGAGTTTGGGGAGTGGAGGAAGCTCACAAGGGATGTGATGCCTCCTCTAATGCTGCCATTTCATACAAGGGGGCTGATCTCTGGAGATCTGTGGCAATTCCATAAAATCTCCAGGTCCTGTCTTGAGCTTGGGAACCATAGATTCTGCCTAAGATCTTAAAGTGACAGAGCTGTTGGCAAGCTACTATTGCGAGTGTGAGGCTATTGTGTCATGACTGGCTTCACGGAGGCTGGATACTCTGCTCTTGGTTTTCTCCTTGCCCTTCCCACTGAACTGCCAAGACACAACTAGCAGGGGTAAAGGTGAGCATGGATTCCATTCACACAGCTGTGCCAAACATCTGCCGAAGCTAAACAAGAACCCACAGCTGCATTGGCCAAGCAGACAGCTTGTCGCTGCTCTGTTGTGAGTTGTCACTCTCTAGTTCAGGGGTGGGCAAACTGTGGCCCTCCAGATGTTTGTAGACTACAATTCCCATGAGCCCCTGCCAGCATTTGCTGGCAGAGGCTCATGGGAATTGTAGTCCACAAACATCTGGAGGGGCCACAGTTTGCCCACCTCTGCTCTAGTTCCTCTAATCTTAACAGCTAATCTGCAGGCAACAGAAGCAGTTCCCCTGGAGAAAATGGCCACTTAGAAGGTGAATTGTATGACATTGTACCCCACTGAAGTCTCTTCCCTTCTCAAACTCCATCTTCTGGAGGCTTCATCCCCAAAGTCTCCAGGTTTGTCCCAAACTGGAGCTGGCAACCCTACCTGAAGACTCATAAGCAGGGCTCAGAGGCCAAAGCCCCCTGCCACCTTATTCTGGGAGAAGTTGCCACAGAAGGCATGATTCTCTGCCAAGATTACAAACATCTGACATATTGCATTATAAATATGTGTTGTCACAAAGCATCAATTCCAAAGACAGGGAGCTGTACAAGAACTCTTGCACTAATGTAATTTATAACATGTATTTTTTTTAAAAAAGGAAAGTAATACTAAATCCAGCTGTTGCTATGAAAAAATGGATGCTTCTGCTTTGTACATTATCCCTGGGGATACTTAGCTTTTATTTAAACATCTTTACCCAATAGGGGCTCAAAGTAGCTTACAAAATACAAAGATACAATTTAAAGGGGGAAATACTAAAAAGACAATACTCCAAATCCTGGATTGATTTGGAAAAGGACACCTTTTAAGTGTTAATTTTTCCTTTCTCTATAATGAGTTTTTATGATTGCTTGCAGAGCATGACAAACAAATTACAAAGCAGAAGTGATTCCCTTCTTCATGGAATTTTCTGTGCTTTGAGTCATTGCTGTGACATCCTCAATATGGCCTGAGACATTCTTCCATGAGAAAAAGCTCCCCACACTCTCATTTGAGATATGCCAAGACCATGACAGTTATGGTTTTTAAAAACTTTTTTACCATTCAGTTTTCAAGGTAAAAGAGTGTCAGGAGTTTTTTTTTTTAAATCATTACCAGCCTCTACAAAATGACCCTGGACTCCTTGGAGGTGCCCCATCTAAATAATGAGGGCCAAAAATGCTTAGTTTTTGAGAGCTGACAAGAGGGGTCTGGCCCAGGCTATTTAGGTCAGGAAAGTTACAATTTAGGTCCCTAGAAAGCCACCCTTCCCTCTTTGTACATACATGTAGCTTTCTCTTTCTCCCCCCCCCCCCCAGCTCCCACCCTCCACTTCTGATATCCTGGAAACCAGTGGCTGGATTATAAAGTTGTGGCTAGAGGCAGGTGTAATTTCAAACAAGATACATCAGCACATGTTGGATAATGCACTTTCAATGCACTTTAGAAATCCAGCTGCAAAGGCACATTGAAAATACATTATCCAACATGTGTAGAATGGGCTAAGGGGTAGCCTTGTGTGTTTTGTACATAGGGTTGCCAGGTCTCCCCTGATCACCTGAGGGGGTAGGGGGATACGGTTGCCAGGTCCAGGCTGAGGAACTCCTGAAGATTTGTGGCCTGAGCCTGGGAAGTACAGAGACCTTGGTGGTGTATGATGCCTTAAAGTCCACCTTGCCAAGCATCTATTTTTCCCCATGGAACTGATCTCTGTGGTCTGGAGACATGTTCTAATTCCAGGGGGGTCCTCAGGTCCTGGCATCCCTGTTTTGTACTAGAGTTTTATTGTGGTGCATTACTGGTTTGCTTCTTTTTGTTTTAGGGTGGTAAACCATTTTGTCTGTTTTCTATGAACTGAACAACCATATTAATAAATCATCATGGCTTCCTTCTCGGTTTGATAATTGGTCATTTGGAGGACAATTCTAGAGCTCTCGGGGAACAGAGCGTTAGCCTAGGTTTTCCGCTGAATGTAGCCTGCCAGCGATGTATTATACCCTGCCAAATGTTTGGCATGAATCATAAACCAGAGTTCTTTTCAGTCCCTAGTATACCACTATACCTGGCTGGTAGTCTGAATTTGGCGTCGTGGTCCACAAATTAAGTAGGCCTGATTTAGCCTTCTATATTAACCTGATATAGTAGGAGTCGGAGCAGCCCATACTTATATTAAACCAAACAGATTCCAGCACTTAAAGAATTGTCTGACCTAATGTCTTCATCTTCACATATCTAGAGCATGAAGAATTGTAGCTTCATTTTCCTTTTGCAGAACGTTAAACCTGATACCTAATGAGAACATAGTGGATCACTTTCATTCCAGTCTCTTTATCTTCATTTTTGCCTGGTCATTGAAAATGTGATATGGGAATATTTAATGCTCTTTAAACACTGGTCTTGCTTTTAATTGCCCATTGATCCTAATGTGTGGCTCTCTGCCTTGCCTCAGTGAAGTATATATTACTAGGTATTGGTAAATCTATATACCATATTTTTATGATCTGTTATCCCAAAGGTATTTATGAAAGCCATTATACATTAAGTTGTTAGTCTGATTAATAGGTTTCTACTTTCCCTTTACTCTTTTATAAATGAAAATGGCAACCTCACATTTTATCTTGTATATGTCTAGATTATTATAATAAAACATTTAATGACATTCAGATGGCATCCCTAATTTGGTATATAGGAAGCCTTGTACTTTCCAAATGCGGGATGAGAAGTTAAATTTTATTTCCTAATGCTTTTGGAATAGTATAATATGAGCACTTAACTGAACTGTTTTCTTGTATAGGATTAAACACCAAAGTACCCACAATGCCAAGAAAACTGTGATGTGATTTATCTTTTAACTTTAGTTTTTTTTAAATGATGAAACCAGAATACAGCTGATAATTTGACCAGGGAAGTGGCATGAGAACTAGGGAGTGGGAATCATTTCTGTCATGCCATTCTTAAGGCCTAAATTCTCTGTGGGAGGGGGAAAATATGGGCATAATATAGGCAGAGCAAATGGGATCTCAAGAGGGGGGAGTGATTTATCTTATGAAAATAGCATGGGGTGAAAGTGAAATACTACCTCACAGTATTTGCTGATGAAATTAGCACCTTTCTTCCTGCTAGTACATTTATTTCAAAAATAAAGATGAAACCAGTCCTGGATTGATGTGTGAACTATGAGCACAGTGCTTCTTGAAATAAGTCTGGGAAACAACCATCTCTGCCTTGGTTTATGTCTGGATGCTGTAATAAAGTGGCTGAGATACAGTCTCTTAATGACTTCCCTCCATTTTTACAATGGAAAAATTAGGAAATTGGAGAAGCATTTTGGGGGGTAGGGAGAAGCTGTGAAATAGATGTCTCTTGGAATTAGTGAAATGCTTTTACAGAGGTTTTACTCACTCAAAAAGTGAACCTTTTTATATACAACAGTCTAGAGCAGTGGTCCCCAACCCCTGGGCCGGGGGCCAGTACCAGTCGGTACTGGGCCGCGGCTCCTCCTCGTCCTCCTCCCCGGCTGCTGCCTCGGGGGCTGCCTTTTCACTCTGCCGCTGGCTCACATTTGGTGTTCTCCAGCGGCCGCCATGGCTGGGGCTCCCCCTCAGCGTGGCACTGCACAGCTGCTGCTGGCAGCGCCCCCCAGTGGGCGGCGGGAAGTCAGGGATGCCAGTGGGAAAGCAAGTGGAGCAGGGGCTCAGGTGGCGATGCCCCTCGGCAAAAGACTACACCCCTCCAGGCCTCAGTCAAATTGTCAAGGGTTGACCAGTCCCCGGTGATAAAAAGGTTGAGGACCACTGGTCTAGAGCATTTGATAATGACAAGGAGACCTGTGAGATGTGCAAAGGAGGAAGATGTCATTCTCCCCACTCTCTGTTTACCCCTTTCCCTCACCAGCCAGACCCCCAACTTACTGAGCAGCAAAAGTAAGAAGAATTGAGCAGCAAAAGGAAGAAGAAGAATTGAAATTGAAAGAGTATCCTGGATACTTTATGTTCTAAGCTTCTGCCTGCTTGCTGGAGATCTCCCTATCATCCCTCTTGCTAATGTCAGCAACAGGCAAACAGGATGTCCTTTCTGCTTTAGTCCTCCTTCACCCCCTGCAGTCAACACTGCTGCTGCCACTGCCTCCCCCTCCTCTCTCGCCACCTTCTGCTGTCCGCTCCTTTCTCTTCTCCTCCTCCTCCTCATTCAATCTCCCCTCAGAAGAGTTTCTTAAAAGATCATCAAAAAGCAAGCTGTGATCTTGGCAGGCCTTTTTTCCTACATTTGACTTGCTAAGTTGGTGCAAGTGCAGACCTTGCTTCTCCTGTCTGAGGAGGTTTTGAAACTTAAAAAAAAACTTTTAAATCCCCCTCCCCCATGAACTTGGCGTCCTCCCAGGATTGCAGAAAAAGCACATTGATCTGAACCTGGACCAATGAATCTTCCTGCCCTCCCCCATGGTGTAGTGCGTAAGTGGCCTCTAATCTGAAGGACCACATTTGATTCCCCACGCCTTCACATGCAGTCAATTGGTTGACCTGGGGCTAGTCACAGTTTTCTCAAAGCTTACTCAGCCTCACCTACTCACAGGGTGTCTGTTATGAGGATAGGAAGGGTAAGTGATTGTAAGCCACTTTGAGGCTCCATTGAGTAGTAAAAAGTAGGGTACCAAAACCCAGCTCTTCTAATCCACACTCTGGAGCCATTGTTCAGAATTAGATGCATGGTATTTCATATGAATATTGTAGAAATAGTCAATATATTTTCCAGGATATAGTTATTAATTAAACCTGCATCTATAGCATATTAATGTGTCAATACTTTAAGATCCATTGTTTCCAATGAATGATATCCAGTCCATGAAGATACTTATTTCCTTTCTCCATCTTGTTCAGCAAAGAATGGTCACTACATTGTTTCAGGCCCCTAAGCTATGGCACAGCTTCTCCGAGTGTGTTCAAAAGGCATTCAGAAAGATGTGTGGAACAGGAAGGCATTTGAGAGCAGCTAGCAGTACTTTGGTAACAATTCTTGTATTTTTAATGTCTTTTTATGGTATTAGGTATGCTCTTGTTCTGATTTATAGCTTCTTTGAGTCCATTTTTTAAGAGAAAAGAGATCTACAGGTATTATAAATGAACAAACAAACAAATGCTAGTTAACACCCAGTTAACATTTTCGCTAATCAATCAATTCAGCATGCGGCTAAAGGCAAGTTTCTATCTTCCCTGACTGCCTTCTGTTATACAGAGATAATAATGCTTTCCTTAATTCGTGTGATTTTTGTAAGGGTTATTGGGATCCTGGGTTGCCAATTTGCCAATTTGCCAATGTTACAATGTACAGGCATTTGGGTCCTCTCTTCTCTTGGTTTTATTATCCACAGGCATGTTCTTGGTCCCAGAAGGAAATCACAAGGCACATAGTAGTCTTCTCTATGTTTATAGGTGAAAAGGTTATAACATAAAGTCTAAATGGTCAAACATATGATCAAACATAAAGAGTCAACCAAAATGGGATCCTAGGTTAAGTGACCCACTTTCTGTTTTATCTTCGTCAGTGGTTGCTCTTCCAATATACTGTCACAGTAGTAGTCGTAGTATCCCCTTGGGGCACTTTATGAAATCCCCAGACGATTATGAGCATTTTGCCAATGTGATTCTTGGGATCCTGCATGTTAAAGTTGATTGAAGAAGTGAGTAATTAGACTGGAGATGGCCAAGAATGGGCTAGAGCACCTGTTTCCTGCTGTAATGGGAAATACAGAAGTACTACTCTGAACATGGAGAAGTAAGGCAGCATAGAATAGTTGGACCTCATCAGAGCTTGGAAACTAAGCATGGTTGGTACTTGGATGAGAGACCATCACAGTGTCAGGATCAGTCCCTGCTCTCTGAGTTTTGTCTGCTCTTGACACAAGGGACACTTTGCAAAGGAAGGCAATGACAAACCATTTGCTTTAAAAGCCTAAAGCCAGATCTGGCACTTGCATACAAATGTACATTGAATCCTGAGTTGTATCCTTATAAGGCCCCTGAAAAAAGGTATGTGAAGCAGGCTGATCAGGGAAAGCATCATAGGACTGTGAAGTATTACTATTAATTACATTGAACTGGAGCTTTATTAAGTAGCTAGTGAATTAGGTTAACCTTGTGATGGTCTCCTTGTTTTAATTAAGAGCTATATGACTGGAGGTTTAATGTTTAGCATGCCATCTGCCTTGTTCATTCAAGAAGCGGAGCAATTTCCACCACTACCCTCCAACCCTGGTATTTGCCTGTATGAAAAATTACTGTGCTTCAAAATTAATTTGGTTGTAATCCTAAAGTTTCTTTCTTGGGAATAAGCCCCGCTGAGTAAACAGGGACTTCATTTGGCAGAGACCCTTTGTCCTGGATTGCTGGCAAAGTCCTCAGTGGTACTTCCTGAGCAGAAAGAGTAATTTGTGTTTTCAGTGTATAGTTCTTGATTTTTAAGGAAATCTACATGCTACAGTGACATGTAATATGTGAGTTATAGTGAATAAAAATTGGTGCTATTTAATATGGTTGTCAGCCAAACCATTGCCTTGTTGTCCAGAAAAATCAAAGACAAGTAATCAGTATTAGCCCCAAACTGGTCTGGGACCAGGGTATATGAAGTATGACCAGCATGAACCTGCCCACTATTTAAAATCATAATCAGAGGATCTTCTCAAAGATGAGAAAGCAGGTAGTGTTTACTTAACAGAGGTTAGTTTCTTTTATGGGACTCCCTCCTAAGAGATATATGTCCAGCATCATCCTTGACAGCTTTTCAGCAAAATCTGCCCAAGTTTGACCATGATTTTGGTAGCTCAGTGGGAGGGTTTTTTTTTTGGGGGGGGGTGGAGGGTTGATCATCAAGAAGGGTTTATTAAGTTTGAATTAAGTTATCTGTTTTTTTTTAACGCTTTATGCTGCTTCTTTAGTTGGTAAATTAATGATTATTCCATAGGTTGCAATGATAGCTGTGAAAAAATGGTCTTGCAAGGTCTGCTCCATGCCACATGGAAGGGAAAAAGTTACTCAGCCTTCCCAGGTCTCTCACCCAACCCCACTACTCCCCTTTCTGTGCTCCAGTGTTCTGCACTGTTAAAGTCTGCTGCCAGCAGAGACAATGAACAAAGAGAAATTTCCACCTAAATAGCTTCCTCTGGTAACTCATTGGAGGCTCTTACATGTCTCCTACTTCTCTTACCTTGTTGTTGAGGGGATTAGGTATCCCCCCTTGCACTTGCAGTTGGAACAGGGCTCATAGCTGCCCCTTCCACTTTTTCTTGGTAAATGTGATCAATTGAAACTTTGTGGATCATGGAGACCAGGCATAGTCAGCTTGAAAAGAAGCTTAACAAGGGAATAAAAATCATGAACAACCTTTAAAAGAGCGAAGATAAAAGAAATTGGGAATAATTCTCTTTCTTTACCATTTAATACCCTAAGTTATGATAAAATAGGATAGGCTACTGCATCATAGACCATTCCCACATGATGAATCTGCCCCTGGACAGTCCCTGGCTGCTGGCAGATTTTAGAGCCCCCTCCACATGACATGGTCTGCATCCCAAGGCTGTGCAGGGGCTGGCTCGAGTTTTGGCCAGATTTGCCTTGAGATGAGGGAAATCTCCAAAACTGGGACTATTCCTGATGGAGATGTAAAACACGAGTGGCTTCCTGCTTGCAAACACAGGATGATAAATCTTGCATTTGCAGCCACCTCATGGCAGCCCCCTCCCATTTTCCTCTGCCCCATCGCAGCTTTCTGCCTCCTGACAAGGCTGCAAGGGAAAGCAAAATGAACTTCTCCCTCTGCTCCTTGGCTTGTCAATCACAGCAAGCCACCAATCACAGTGCTCTCATGGACTGAAATCCCCCCCCCCAGCCCTGAAATTATTTTTTTTAAAGGCACTTCCACGTTGCCATGTGGCAATGCCACAGCACAGATACATTTTTAATAAAAATCAACATGGCCACATTGCTATGGAAAAACACCAGACTGATACAGATTCCTTCTCCCCTTTTTGGGATTCATATTTTTTGGGCCTTTATTTCTGTCTGGGTGGATTTTTGAGATGCTGAACATGGTCCCTGGAGCCCAGAAAGTCATTTTGTTGGCTTAAAAACATAGATCATACAGGAGTTTGAGTGGGAGAAGAATGCTAGATTAACCCCCCCCCTTCTTTCCCAGTTCATTTCCCACCTCCAGAAAACAGAAACGGGCTGTTTTGCCTGCTTGAATTGTGAGAAGGCTGGAGCCCAAAATGACATTTTGTGTTAATGTGGCTTTAAAACATAGTGCTCAGACCCCTGTATGATTGGTAGAAGGGTGCTAGATCACTTGCCCCCCCCCTCTGTCCCAGCTCATTCCCTACCTCCAGAAAACAAAAGAGGGGCTGTGTTTTGCCAGCCATGGACACTTTAAAGAAGATTTTATTTTACCTTTGATAACCTAGGTTTGTGGTTGCACTGCAACATGGACCATGTCATTTAAAAAAATTACTCAGAGCAGGAGATGGAGAGGGGAGGGCAGGTGCAAGGGCAGGACAACGCTGTAGAGACTATCACAGCTTTCCCCCTCCATACAGGCTTTTTCCTGGTTGCTCACCGTTGGGACAAATGATTTAAAGTTGTAAGTCCAGTTTTGGTGATTCCCCTAATTGTGATTTTAAAATGTCCAAAACTGGACTCCTTGACAGCCTCAGGATGCAGGTGACATCATGTGGAGGGTGCTCTAAAAACTGCCAAAATTCAAAGGCTGTCCAGGGGAAGATTCCTTATGTGGAAATGGTCTGGATTTGCCATTTCTGTAGCATTGTTCTGCCCGCACACCTGCCCTCCCCTCACCATTTCCTACCCTAAGAATTTAAAAATGGTGTGGTCTGCATTGCTGCGTGACCGCAAAGCTACTTTGTCAAAGGTAAAATAAAATCTAATGTAAAGTCTTTTGGGGATCAGGCAGGCAAAACAGAGTCCCATTTGTGTTTTTTGGCAGTGGGGAATAAACAAGGTAAGAGGGGGAGCGCATGATGAAGCAGTCCTCTCCTGATCAGCCAGGCATCCGTGCTCCTTGTTTTTAAGCCCCTGTTTGCACAAAATCACTCTTCAGGGTCTAGTTACCATTTCTAGCATCTCACAAACCTACCCAGACATAAATAGAGTCTGACACATCACAAATCCCAAAAAGGGGTGGTGTAAATGCTTTATTGTTCTGGTGTTACTCTATAGTAATGCAGAAGTGTTAATTTTTTTAATGCTTCTGTGTTGTGGCATTACTGCATTGCAATGCAGAAGTGTCATTAAAAATAATTTTGGGGGAAGGAGAAAGTTTTTTTGGTCCCCATTGGACAGAAAGGTGAAACAGAAATGTACTAACTAAATAATGTTTTTGAGTTTCCCTGATGCTTTAGCATGGTCACAGTTGTTTTCCTGTACCAGGATGGATGTTGGATTCATGGGAGCGCCTCTCAGGAGACCTTGTCAAAAACAGATATCTGTTCCTCATGTCCAGGTGGGTTTATCACTTCTATCCTGTCCACTCTGGCAGACCCTGTCTTGAAGGATGAGTTTTTTTCCTATTCACTGGCATCTTGTGCTCTTTATCCTAGCTGTGACTCTCTGACTGAAGTGTGAGCTCGTAGTTCTTTATTCTCCTCAGGCCAGAGCTACCTTTAATTCCTTAGCACTGAAGTACTCTGCACTTGACAAGATGCTTGTCCTGTGTCTTTCCTTTGTCAATCAATAAGGAGTCATTTGTGTTTTCCGAGCCTATACAGAGTCCAATAATAAAACACTTTGGTGTAACTTCTGCCATGTAAAGCTTTATGCCATAATAGTTATTGACTATTTAGTTATATTTTATTCTATTTAGTGACAAACACCTTGATTGTCTTTTGAGTATAGAAAATGTATTAAATAAAAAAATTAGTGACAGAAGGCTTCTCTTTGTTGGTACCGCAAACCCACTAGTCTCTATCCATAACATCCTAGCTATAGGATGGGATACTGTTTCTCTGTGTTTTCACAGGGGGTCGTATGATTCTGTTTATGCTGCTGAAAGCAAAATATGTAATGCCCATTGCAGTTGCTTTGATAGGGTATGAAGAAACTCTGGTGAGAAAAAACTACCCCAGAAGCCAATTTGGCTTTGTGGAATTTAGTTAATTCTCCTTGTTTCATTAGTGGGTCTGTGGTTGTTGCTTCATACACAAGACACTTATAAAGGCTGTAATCACAGCCCCCTTTTCTGGGCAGCCTGCCTACTTAGAGAATATGCATGTCTGACAAGGTAGATTGTTCCCTGCTGTTCCACAAGCAACACAATTCAGAGCTTAGTCAGGATATTTAGAGTCCGCCACCAAGGAAACTGCTTTTACTGTATGTGCTGAGAGACTGAAATATGTTTGTCTGGCCTGAATTTTCCTCATGTGGCAGATAGGTTTACAAAAACTCTGGTTAGCTAAAATTTCACACCATCTTGTGCTATCAGCATTGCTTCCATGAGTCTCTTCTTGAATCATCAATATTGAATGAATCCACAATTCCTTTTTCCAGTTTCCTATCTGATTTCCCTATACTTTGTCCTCATGGGGTCTTATTTCACTCCATGAGGCCCACTGTGCATCTTTTATTGTTTAATCTGATTAATGGGTTCAAGTTACACATTTGTATTGTCTTGTCTAACTCCCACTTTTTTCCTATCAATTAAGTTGTTTGAAATAAGGCAGGCTACAGAGAGTAGTTTATTCCTCCCCACATTATTTCCTGGAGACATTTGTCATTTTCCGTCTTCTTTGCACCTTATTTTCTTTTAACAATTACATGATTATCCATGCACATTAAATAGTATGGAAAGTAGTCAAGTGTGTGGGGGTTTTAATTTTTAAAATTGCAATCACTAAGACACTAGACTTGGCTTCCAGGTACTGAAAAATATTAACAAAACTGGCTCTGCGTCTCCACCCGCTGCCTTTGGAGACACTAGCCCACTATTGTCACAGGAGACTCAGGGGCTTTCCGCACCGGGATCCTTGTAGCAAATTGTTTGCTGAACGAAAAGCCATTTAAAATAGTGCAATTCGTCATTATGCATACCTGACTTTGTAGTGGAATCCAGTTGCGTTTCTATCGTTTCCCACAAGCTTCTGGTCTCAGCAAAAATCGCTAGAAAGGAAGCGCTATTGCCGAGCTCGTCCCGCCCCTGGCCGTCAAGCAGCCAATGGGCAGCCGTTAGCATGCTCCCAAACAGCCCCTTTCCCTTTAAGAAAGGTTTTTTTTTTTAAAACACACCCATTGCAACGAATATGTGTTGATTCGTTGCAACGGAAAGACCCATCAGCTGGCAGGTGTGTTTGAGCTGTCGTTTCATCGTTGCCACGCTCCCCCCAAGTGAAAAAAAAAATCCCCCCCCCTCACGGGCCCGATTTTCGGCCGAAAACAGTGTAAAAAATAAAGGGAAAATACATCAGCAAACGGGCTTCTCTGTTGTTTGTGCTTAGTGACTAAACAGCTCTGGGGAGGGACTGAAGCCGGGGAAGCCTCTAAACAGGCTTGCTGGTGGGTTGAACTTCGCTCGCTCGGAGAAAAAAAAATGGCGATCGCTTCGCCGGAAGATCAGAGGAGAGAGCCAGGGGGAGGGACTTTGTAGAAACCACAACAATGGTAACGCACAGAACTTTCCCGCTAGTGTTGCAGATTGGTTGCAGGAGTGTAGCGCTTTCCGGATGGTGAATCCACTTTTGGGGATTTCCCTGAAAGCGCTACAAGGAAGCGCTTTTTGCGGATCGGTTTCAGGTGTGTGGCAGATTGTCAACGACGTTGTGCATAATGGCAAATCAGTAGCGTTTTCAATTGGCAACCATTGTGCGATTTTGAAGGTGTGCGAAAAGCCCCTCAATTTTTTCCAGTCTCCAGCTGAAAAATAATAGTTCAACACATATTTGAATGTCTATTTTACTTAGCTATTTGACATGGTTCTTATGTGTCTACAGCATTCATTCAGTAAATCATAAACTGTTCCCTGATGTGGTATTCATATTTTGAGGTTGTTTGGAGTGGAGGAGACAGAAAACAGGATGAGCTCCTGCTTCCAGGCTGTTCTCCTTATAAAGCCTCCCCTCCCCCCCCCACCCACTGAAATTATAGATTCCCAGTTTTTGAGTGATAACCAGGCTCCATTTTGTTCAGGCACCTGTATTTAGATATCATAAACTGAATTTGTTTGTAAAGCTAGATCACTTCTGTGGCGCTGCCCCCACAAAGCGACAGGGATGGATGGGGGAGCCAGAATACGACAAACAAGCTGTACTTGTGTCCATTGCAGCAAAGTGGATTGTAATTTCATCTTGGTGTGACATCTGAAAGCAGCCTATGTGATAAATATCTTTATCCCTCTATTTTATGCTTACAAAGATAATTTTCTGGGAAGTGGCAGTACAAGAAGTCTCCAAGACTCCCTTTCTTATATACACTTTTAAAAGGTAGAACATGAGCAAACAGAGGAAAATAAATAGGAGGGGTATAGTTCTACAGAAAGAGGAAAGAAGCTTATAAACGTGTATTGAAACTAACTAAAAATTGAGGAGGGAATGGGTTGCAATAGAAAAGTTTGAGAGGGGGAAAATTTTTCGAGGAGGGAGTGGTGTAGATTTGTATTCATTTTTCTAATCAATGGCAACACACACAAAAAAGCCTCTATGAAGAACAAAACATATATAAGAAAGGTAAAAAGTATTTGAACCTGTTCCTGTGAACAAGAATGGGATGCACAGTTAAATCCTTTTGATTAAACATTCCTTGTTAGAAGGGACTGCTACATTTCCTGGATTAATTTCTTCTAATTAACTTCTTCTAAATTACATGAGGTAATGTTAGCCCAATGGTCTCTTTTCTGCAGGAAATACAATTTAGAGCCAGGGCAATTGGAAGAGGTTTGAGTGATGGTATGATGAATACCTCTCTATATCCTTTCCCACACTGGGATAAGTGTTGTTTCCCTCAGATACTGAGTTAGCCTGTTAGCATGATTTTCCTTGTTATAAAAATGAAGCTAGCTACCCCACCCTGTCTTTTTGGCTTTATTCAGCCCTGGGAGTTTATAGGAAGGTGTAGAGAGGCCTTTTCTTTTTTAAAAAACCCTGTGTCAGAATGGCACTGAGGCTTTTGGTCAAACAAACAAATAAAAGATTTAATTTAGAATGGAGGGAAAGGGATGTTGGAATGAGGAATCTGTCTTATCTATACAAATCAGGTGGCTCACACAGCTTCTAATTCTTAGTTACAGGCTTTTCTGAATGTTCTTAAGCTTTTCTTACAAATATTATCATTTCTTTAAGCTGAGAGGTTTCCTTATTTTGTTTATTCCAAAACACATTAGCTTTAGTAGTCCTCTTTGTTCCTTTGATAGCTTCACCGAACTACTCTTTCCTAATACCACCACTTAATCCTTTCCTAGATGAGCCAGTATCTCACTGCCTATTGAAGTAACTCCGCCCCAGTTGCTTCACGTGAAGGCAGAAATCTGGGGCGGATGGAGTCCGCAGCTGAAATCTGTCCCCCATGGAGACACAGGAAGCAGCAGGGCAAACAGCCCCATCACAAATTCCAGGCGGCAGCATGGCACAGCTTCTGCTGTGTGGAAAAGGTATCAGTGGCCTCTCTGAGAACCAGCTTGGGCCTTAAAGTGAAAAACCCCAACAAAGTCACCTGTTGTATTAGTCCTGTACTTTAAAGCTCTGGCTTCGGCTCTACCAAATTACTTGGTGCAATTCAGATTTGGCTGGTAAAAGTCATTCCTCCCCTCCCAAAAAAAAAAAAGAAAGAAAGAAACCAGGCAATCATTTTAAGCCAAGCTCTGAGAATCAGAAGTAAGATGACTGAAATAGATTGTACACCTCAGATGATAGGGTCACCTGTAGAGAAATGGAGAGTAAGTGTCATTAAAGAGCAGCAGGACAGGAAGGAAGAGGAGGAAATTATTTTCTTTTCTCACCTCATCTCTGTCTTGCAGAAGATACTGAAAGCAAGAACAGTCCTCATGATGCTGTAATTTCGCCTTGACATAGCTCTTATTTTATGAGCTTTCTTATTTTAGCACCCCCCCCCTCTAAAGCTAAAAAGATCAGCAAACGGAAGTAAAAGATCATGGCCAGCTGTCCTGAATCTTAGATTCCAAATATGTTCTATTGAGTTTAGAGAAACTTATTTACCAAGTAAACATGCTTAGGAATTTCGCCCCAAGCTTTTCTTTTCATGACAACATCACCATCACCTCACCTTAGCAAACGGCCTGTTTTTATTGTCAGTGGTGGTTAGCATCAAGATGAGTCAGTCCCAAGACAAATATATAGGAAGAAGTCTGTGTATGTAGAAAACGAACACTTTATAGTGCCTGTTTAGCTTGGCCCTAAATTTCCCAGAAACTGGATGTTTAATGCTACCATAAAACAATTGTATTGTATTGTTGCAATTGTAGCTGTATGGTAGATAATCAACCTAAATGAGCTCCAATCATTCTCTTCTAGTGCCTAAGGAATTAATTGACTTTCCTTGTGTGTGGTGCACTTAGATATGCCATAGATGATGTGCATTTAGGTATTTAAGGGATGTGCTCTATGGAAAGAAAAGGAACCATAGCTACAAGACGCCAGAAATTCATGTCTGTGAATTTTTAATCTGTTTTATAATGAGATTAACATTTACAGCCATGAAAAATGTTCTACTGTAAGTTACACAGTGTTTCTGAGCTTATCTGCAGGGGGTTGCACAGATCCAATAAAGCATTAAGCAGCAATAAAACAGATTACGATGAATTCATGAATTGGTAATTTGGTTTCCTTAGAGGGAATGTTTGATAGGTTTTCTTTTTCTTCTGGGCATTTTCCTTTATTTGGATGACTTTGCAGGTGAGCAAGTTCAAGTTCCATTTGGCCTTCAGTAAGAAACAGGACTGACAGCAGAAGTAATGCGCTGTGTTTCTCTTTTGCAATGCGGTGGCCTCTTGTAGGGAGCAGAAGAGAAATAAGGGGCTTGTGAGGATGAGGAGAAAATGGAGAAAAATTGTAAGCCCCTTTGAGTGCTCATTGGGGAGAAAGGCCGCGTATAGATGAAGTAAACAAATAGATTAAAGTAGAGGAAAATAAAGTAAAAAGATAAATCTGGAACCAGGTTTGATTCCCCACTCATTACATACATCCAGCTGGGTGGCTTTGACTCAATCGCAGTTCTCTCAGATCTCTCCCAGCCCCACCAACCTCACAAAGTGCCTTGTGAGGAGAGGAAGGGAAGGTGATTTTAAGCCACTGGGGGACTCCTTCAGGTAGTGTAAAGTGTGGTATAACAAGGTTGCCTCATTCTTTTGTTTGCCGGCGTTCCTTTGCCTGGCACAGTGGGTGCCGCAGGCCGGGTTGCTAACAATGATGTTAAAACAACATAAAAATGCTGGAAGTTAAATTTGTGATTTTTCTGTGCAAAACTGTATGTACTTTTAATAAGATAAACATAATGATTATTCACAATAGCTAAACATTTGAAACCCTGGACAATACGATTAAATCTAACACAAAATTCTGATTCAGCAAATTATTTATGCATACTACAATAGATCTTTTGCTATCTGAAGTACCACAACCCTCCTTTTAGTTCCTTAGAATGAAAAACAATTGCAATAACCACTAAAATGAATTTTCCATGAAATTGTTATAAATATTATATATTTAATATTTAAAAAAAATTAATGCAAATGCTATTCATTTTGCCCACTTGACTCTCACACTAGATGTGTTCATCTGGTGTTCTACACTGAGTCATACATAATTTGTGCATTCTTACACTGATACCTGGGAGCTGTAGTTAAGGACAGTAAAGCTCTGAGCTACGGTTTTATGATGAATGCTGCTGGCTGATGAATGCCATCAATTGCACACATGCAAAAGCAACATACAATGGAAATGGAGCTGATTTTGAATGATGCATTTACTCATGATGACTTTGGTGAAAGCCTGGTGGTAAAGGAAATGACTGCAACCTTCTGATTGATCATACAGTTATTAGGGATTGACTATAATTCTACATCCTGGTCTGTCCTGGTTTAAGTCTTTGGTTCTTACCCGGCAGGGAAAATGGCCTGTTCCTCTCTGGAATGTAGTTTTTAATAAGCTCTCTCACAAAACCAAACTTTATTTTATAACTGAGATAGTCCTGGAAGAAGAGTGTGTCACTAATGTTTATGTAAACAATTGGTGGTTGTGGGGGGGGGGGAGAAGCATGCAAGCAGCTTTTTGGATGTGTCAGCAGTTCCTGGAGGACAGGTGTAATGGCTGTAGAGTGTTCCCGGGAGGTTGAGTGGGGAGGTAGAGACACCAGGCTATTGGATCATCCTGCAAGGGCATCATCTTTCCCAACCTCCAAGAACAGGGTATTTAACACTATGTAATCCTCTTGTGGCACAGAGTGGTAATGCAGCCATCTGAAAGCTTTGCCCATGAGGCTGGGAGTTCAATCCCAGCAGCCGGCTCAAGGTTGACTCAGCCTTCCATCCTTCCGAGGTTGGCAAAATGAGTACCCAGCTTGCTGGGGGGTAAACGGTAATGACTGGGGAAGGGAATGGCAAACCACCCCGTATTGAGTCTGCCATGAAAACGCTGGAGGGCATTTTCAAGGGTCAGACGTGACTCAGTGTTTACACAGGGGATACCTTTACCTTTACCTAATCCTATTGCCCTCTGCACAGATTTTGGAACTCCTCTGTGTCTATATTTCTTCTGCAGTAAAAATATAAAAAAAGGTTTTTCTATCAGTGTGATTAATTGGGGCTGAGCAAAAGAACCCTAATTAGGTCATTTGGCTATCATTGGGACATATGGAATCCAAACTGGTGAATGATGAGTATGTGCCAGCAGTGGCTGCTGGATCTCTGCCATGCTGTGTGATGCCAATTATGCAAACATGAAACTACTCTGAACAACTGTTTATTCTCAATAGTGGAGACTTCCACAGCATGAATACTCGGAACTGCCTTATACTGGATCAGACTCCTGGCCCATCAAAGTCAACAGTGTCTACTCAGACTGTCAGCAGCTCTTCAGGGTCCTGGGCAGAGGTCTTTTCCATCACCTGCTGCCAGATCTCCTCACTGGAGAGATCAAGGATTGAACCTGGGACTTTCTGCATGCCAAGCAGATGCTCTACCACAAAGCCACATTTTAGAGAAACTGATCCTTGTGAACAAGGTAAGTTCAAGTTTCAAATGGTTTCTTTGTAAAAACTGAATTATCATTTTCCTTATTCTGTAAATGTAGCAGCAAAGCGAAAATTCATAATGTATGTAGTTTATGAGCCATTTAATTCAAATCAAAGTGAAGGATCTGGCATCATAGTTTTATTACAAATTAGCTATATGTCCACCCATTTGATAAATAAGGGATGTGTCAGACATAAGCAGATACTGGCAGACTGGGACGGGGTAAAAACACAGGTCTTCTTCTTAAATAACCATTCCTTCCTGCATGCCTCAGGGTTCACTTTGGGATAAAGAAAAGTGATTGCATGGGATTCTGCAAAAGGCTATGGGATTATATTTTGCTGAAAGAATCTTCTGAAAGTGCTATGGCCAGTGGAATGCAAGACTGTATTTTGGTCAGGGTGGCAGGGATCATGCGTATTAGCCTAAGTTTAACAATCATACATTTTACTCAAGGTCAAACTGTCTAAATTGGCTCCATATTAAAAATCTAGCTAAGCAGCACAGATGTGGGTCATGCAGGGTTTGGCTACATGGAATCTCTGTCACCCATGGTTAGGTGTTGGAGCTTTTGGATTTGGCTCAGTCCTGAGTCCCTCCAGAGAAATTAGAGCTGTAGAATTACAGAACATTTGAAAATATAGAGATATTAGTTAGCTTTTTGGATAAGGCACATATTGAGACTCAAAGTGCTTTGATGTTTAAAAGAGAGAATCTTTACCGGAAAGATTATTTCCTTTCTGAAGCAGAGTACAAAAGCTTAAAGAGTTGTTCCAAAAGCAGCACACTTGCAAGCCTCTGACCACCCGGCACCACAAGTTAGCACCCAGGTGCAGCTTAGCTACTTAAACAGCCTAACAACAGCCCTTCAAGGCTGACTTCACCAAATTACTTGCCGATTGCAATTCCAGCACTAGGTTTGTGGATCCCTGAACTCAGTACTATGCTACAATTGCTGTAGTTTGTTCATCATGACAAACATCAGCTGTGACTAGAGTCCACCTTCTCAATTAGTTTGCATTTTTTTTAAAAATCTTTGTACTTTTACATGACTGGTCAGGATTCTGTTACAGTTGGATTCAAGGGCTTCAAAAGTCTTCATGAATTGTAGCATCTGGTAACGGCGTGACAAAAAAGAAAACATGTTGCCGTTACATGGAATAAAACAGCTTCTTTGAAACTGGAGATTAGTTTTTTCAGTTACCTGAGAGCTGCTGCACAATGAGGCCAGCCTGCAAGCGAGCAGATGAAACAGAGCCTGTCTCATGATCTGAAGGAGCTTCCTAGAACAGTTTAATAATGCTGCAGTGGAGGCTTTTATATTACATATTCACTTTCATGGCTTTGGATTTTAACAGCGCACAGAGCTTCACAGGTTGGAAATATTTCAGAGAACAGAAGTTTCAGCAGCAGCAGCAGCAGCCGCTTTTCAAGCAGCTTTCCGCCTCCCAACGTGAGAACAATGGGGCTCCTGTTCAGCTGGCAGACCTCTCAACAGCGAGATTCATAGCAGCAGGGACCGTCCCTGAACCTGCGTCTGTGACGAGAATACCTGTCATGTGATGTGGTCAAGAAATGCCAGATCAAAAATCTTGAGCACAAGAGTGACAGAGCATGTCATGATAGAGGATGCTGGGGGAAGGAACTAGTTTCCCAGGCACAACCCAGCCTAACCATATTTCATCCATGCTTGCATAGGAGTGGGTGGGGGTGTGAAGTTGAATGAAAATAAAAGAGAGAGAAAACCTGACATAAGTATTAAACTGAAGCTGCTGCTACTACCAGGGCAGCTCAGAACATAATTCAATCAGGTTTCAGGAGCGGAAGACATAAATCAGCAATCGGCAAATGGACAAAGGGAACATGACCATATCCATTTCTAGCTGTTTGATACGATCGACTGTCAAATGGTGCTGGATCATCTAACAGAGCTTGACAATTCAAGGCACTGCTTTGCAGCCGTTCCGTTTCCTATCTTACAGAATGGCAGCACAGAGTAGTTTTATGTGATTGCTCCCTCTCTCTATGGAATTTATCCCGCGGAATGCTACGGGCATGAATATCTATCTCGTGTGCATGCTCATCAGCAGTACGTCCAATGCTGCTTCCTTTCCGACTGATCTAGGGACAGCTGTTGGGGCTTTGAACCAGTGTTTGAAGGTTTTAATGGGCTGGCAAAGAAACAGCAACCTGAGTTTCAAGCTCAAAAAGATGGCAGTAATGATAGCAAGGGCATGAGAAGGTGGGCTTGACGGCTGTTCAGAATCACGCAGTCCTTTGAGAAGAATGTAGCCTGAGGAACAACAGTTTGAATGGCTTCCTTGGGAGGTGGTGGACTTTCCTTCTTTGGAGGTCTCAAAGCAAAGAGAGTCATAGTAGCAGTTCATGAGAGGGACGGCAGGAGGGGATGACCAAGTGCTCAGCTTTTGTGTCTTACATGCCTAGAGTAATGGCAATTGCCACTATGGGGTCAGGAAGGAATTTTCCTCCAAGCCAGATTGGCCAAGGATCCTGGATGGGCTTTGAGCTTTTTTGGCTTCCTCTAGGCATAGACAAGGGGTTGCTGGGGGAATGTGGGGATGGGAGGAGCTGTGAATTTCCTGTGTTGTGCAAGAGGCTGGAATAGATCACTTTTTCTCCTCCATGTTTCTATGAGTATTTCTGGATCTGACTATCTTTCTGCCTGGGCAAATTGTGGTCATTGGTAGGAGTATAGTTTTCTGTCGGTATCTTTATGGATTATACCTTCTGCTGGCGGACAGGGCTCGTATAGTCATCAACTTTCATTTTCTTTTTTTGTAATCTCTCAGATAGATCAGGGTAATTTGCTTTAAGATGGGTTGCCTTTGAAAACTGATTGGAAGTAGTAACTGGAAACTGCAGCTGGTGCAAAATGTAACTGCAAAGGTTCTCACAGGAACAGGTTGGAGAGCCTATATCCAGCCAGTGCTGAGGCAGTTGCATTGGTTACCAGTGGAATTCCAGATCAAGTTCAAGTTCTGTTTTTGACCTTAAAGGCCATCCATGGTCTGGGCCCAGCATATCTGAGGGACCACTTTACTCTCTGTGCCCTTCATAGAGCTCTTCACTCTGCGAGTTTAAACAGGTTGGTGATCCCCAGCCCATGTGAGGTATGCCTGGCCTTGACATGGCCTGGGCCTCTTTGGTCCTGGCCCCTACCTGGTGGAATGAGCTCCTGGAAGGGCCGTTACAGAGCTACTACAATTCTTCAGGGCCTGCAAGATGGAACTCTTCTGACAGGCAGTTGGTTGAGGGCATAGGTGATTTATATGGATCCTCCTCCAAAACTCCAAATTTTGAACATCATATTAAATTACATCTAACATCTATTTTGTGGAACAGAATCTGGTTGGGTTAATCAAACTGCATGGGGTGTTGTGGGAGAGGGTGTGGCTTAGGGGGTTTATTTTTGGTTACTGTTAAATTGTGCTTTTATTCTTTTGTGGTGGGTAATAAATCAGATAGATAGATAGATAGATAGATAGATAGATAGATAGATAGATAGATAGATAGATAGATAGATAGATAGATAGATAGATAGATAGATAGATAGATACGCAGTAGCAAGGCTTGTGCAGGAAACAAATTTTGCTATTATTTATAAGGCTCTTAGAATATCTGGGTCCAGCATACTCAAAGAAAAAGATTGCTCCTTTATGAAATGTCCTAGTCCGTAAGATTGTTATAATTCAGGAGACCTATGGGTATGGAGAAGAGAACAGTTACCACTCTCCAGTTCTGGAAAGCTCTCCCATGAGTGACTTGCTTTGTTCTGGCTTTAGACAGATCATAAAGCTGTTAGCTTTATATCTAATTAGTCTGTCTAAGACACTAAATAATTGCTATTGAATACTGAAATGCTGGGCATTGCTGCTTTTTGTGTTGCCATTTCCTTCTCTCCCCCTTTGTTCATTTTTGTATCTTATTGAACTACAGTCTATTGTCATTCAGTGTATAATCAACAAATAGTATACTTGTGATCAAGGTGCACAGCATCTTAAGCAAGAGTGAGGTTTCTAACTGGAATAAATTAAAATGTACATATTTTACTGCAGAGGGAAATAGGGTTTTTTTTCTCCTCTGCATGAAATACAGTTGTTGGAACAAAGGTTTGTTCAAATCAACCATTCAGATCTTCCAAATTGGATCTGGAATGCTAATCTCAGAGGAATTCAAAGGAAGTTACAATGGTACACTTCAGGATGCAAACTGCAAATCACTTTTTTGATGTAAGTATGACTAATAGTACCACCCTAAGCATCCTTAGCACACTGACTTCAGTAGACTCCTAATGTTCCTTAGGGTGATGCTGTAAGAGTACAAAGACGTGTTATACTTACTTCATTATTCTTTCCCCTGAGGGCTCTCATTAATCAGGTAAAGCAGCTGTGGGTGGCATCAGACTGAATCGACAACTGACAGGGGGAAGTTTCACTCTTTCCAACTCAGTCATTGGTCTGCTTAGAAGCACAGATTTATCTCCCCTAGCTGCTTGTCTGTCCAAAAGGTAAAGGATACAGGGCCTTGTACCAGTAATGTGTAACTCTAAGGCCAATTGCTTGCTAAGGTGGTAAACCTGTTGTATGGACTTTAGCCCTTCAGGTTGTAGGTGAAGTCTCACATGACTGCATGAATATGGTACATGATATTGCATGAAATAGTGCAATGTTTACCTTCTCAGTGAAAACTAGGTATGCATTAGAGTTAGCAATAAGGTAAAATATACCTAAATTAATAGGCAAATTATATGTTATATATTAGAAAATCCATGACTGATCTCCTGACTTGCCAGCTGCAAGAAGCCCCCCCCCCCAAATCCCATAATTTGGCCCAATCATCAACTCAAAGGGAGGCTACAACCAAGCAATCAGAAGGCGATTGAGACTGGGAAAGGCAGCCATGAAGGAGCTTGAAAAGATCTTTAAGGGTTAGGATGTGTCTCTGGTGACCAAGATCAAGATACTTCATACTATAGTATTCACCATTACCACTTAGAGAATTGGACAATGAAGAAAGCTGACAGGAAGGAAGTTGATTAATTTAAAATGTGGTGTTAGAAGAGAGTTTTACAGATACCATGGACTGCCTAAGAGGTATAAGTAGATTCTAGATCAAATCAAGTCTAAACTTTCTCCAGAAGCTAAATTGACTAAACTGATGCTATTGTACTTTGGTCACATGATGAGAAGGAAAAGACAATAATACTAGGAACAGCTGAAGGCAGCAGGAAAAGGGGAAGATCCAGCATGAGATGGATTGATTCAATCAAGGAAGCTATGGTCCTCAGTTGGCAAGATCAGGGGACGACCGTTCACAAAACATTTTGGAAGTCACCTTGTCAAAAGTGATCTGACTGCATTTAACATGCACAGTGGGGACAGGCTGTTGACATTTAGATCGATTCCACACAAGGAATTTGCCCCTAGACAGCCTCTCTTTGCTCACGGGTTTTAGTGCTGCTTCCACATGACTTCAGCAGCAACCAGATTTCTCAAGCGTCTGGTGCGAGTTTCCAAAGGTTTGCTTCGAGATGAGGGAAATCGCAAAATCATAATTTGCCACTTCTTGCTGCACTGCACTGCAAACAGGGGCAAGTCTGGGTGGAGGAATAAACGCATAACAGTCTCTGAAACATTTTGCCTGCCCTTGCACCCGCCCTCCCCTCTCTTTTTCCGGATCAAGTATTTAAAAAAAATTGCCATGGTCCGCATTGCTGTGGGACTGCAAAGCTACATGCCCTCCATAAAAATAAAATGTTCTCTTAAAAGAAGCAGTCAGAGACAGGGTGCACGGCAAAAACTTTCCTATAGAATAGCCGAGGGTTGGACCTGACTGAATGGATAACATCATCAACATCATCATCATCATTGTGCTCGTTAATTTTATGATCAGGCAACCGAAACACATTCCTTTCTGTGCTTTCTGGTGATGGGGTATGAACAGGGTAGGGGGCCATGTGGTAAAGCTGTCCTCTCCTTATTAGCTTGGCGTCCGTGCTCTGTGTTTTAAATTTTTACTGTGAACACACAATTTCTACTGATACTACACTTGATCTTAGCCAAAAGGCCGAGAAGCGATGAACACACAATTGGGGTCCATTTACCATGGCCAGCCTATCAAAAATGTACCTGAAAATAAAGAGAGACCATTATGAGAATCCTAAAAAGAGAACTAAGGGGGGGGGGATGTTTCATTGTTGTGGCGTGATCCCGCAAAATGTTAGTTTTTTAAAAAAGATGTTTTGGTGTTGTAGCGTTTCCCCTCAGCAGTGCCACAGTGCACTTAAAAAAAAAGGGGGGGTTGGGGGGGAAGTTTGAGTCCACGAAACAACTGCTGTGATGGGATTGGTGGCTTGCTTTGATTGACAAGCTGAGGAGCAGGGGGAGAAGTGTGGGTTGTTCTCCCTTGCTGCCTCGTTGGGAGGCAAAAAGCTGCGATGAGGCAGCGGGAAAATGAGGGAGGGGTCTCCTGTCAGGAAGCTTGCCAGTGTGTGGCTTCCAACTGCGCATTTGCAAGCAGGGGGGGGGAAAGAGTTTTACTCTTCCATATGGAATCAGTCCTAATCTCTTTCTCTGTACCATTTACTTGTTCTAACTCTACCCTTTCCATATACTTGTTCTAACTCTGCTCTTTGCTCTATGGTGGGAAGGGATAGAGGCATTAATACCCTCCTTCCACAAATTCCTGCTTATTATCAGGTGATTTTCAGTCCTGAAGAGTTACACTGTATTAAGCTCACTGACTTCAAAGGACTTAGGAGTGTGTAGCCCTGTGCAAGATTGCACAGATCAGGAAAAGGGTAGGTTAAAACCTTCTACCATTTGTACTGCTGCCTCCCCCAGCTGTACTCCCCTTGCCCCCATTTCCCCTGCAGCATTTAGTAGATAAATAAATAAAAATCATGAGATCAGCCACAGATTTTCCAGCATCCTGTGAAATTGATTTTAAGGAAACCAAAGCAGCATCGACAGCCCATGGTTGCTAAAGGTTTCATGAATTCCTTTAATGCTTTCAGGAGTCATGTGGAAGTTCTAAAGCATATATAAACACTGTATTTTTTATAAGTACAGTATTCTTAGGTAGTGCAATTTCCTTCATGTCTGAAGGAAGCTATTATTGTAGACATCCAAAAAGCATTCTAAAAAACAACAAGAATGGAGAAATTTTAAAGATTAAAATGTTGAGGAAATAAACACATTAGTCTCAACCATATTTGTACTCTACAGCTAATTCAAACAGACAGGCAGTTATCTTCTAGAGAGTAAACATGTATGAAATCTGATCAGCTCTCCGTTGTACATGGACTAAATTATGCAAAGCTTTGCAATCTGATAGACTCTTATGTGGTTTGCTCACCTCCCCTGAACAAAGTAATAGACAGGGTTTTAGTATTTTGTGATGCATTTTGATATCTTTACTATGAAATTCAAGGACCTTACATTAGACAGAACCAGAAAGAAATTTAATCAGCGCCAAATTATATAGTTCATTATGGTAATTCTTCATCATATCATCTAATTACAATATCAAAAGCATAAGTATACTATGGAAGAGATCTGGTCTGAGGGACAAAGAGTATTCTTCAGTCCAGTGATAGAAAACTGAAAGTGCTAAGGATTCATGTTCCCTTAGAGTGCTTTACAATCCCTTAAATAATGAAAATGTTTTTTTTTGGGGGGGGGGTGGCAGAATCAGATCCAGAGGCCATGCTAGAGCGGTTATAGGAATAAAGGGAGGAAAAGATCTTCCTGAATAATAAAAACCCCTTGCTCCTATCTGATGGTACCCCTGTATGCTGCTTATCAATATTTCAGCTTCATGAGACATGTGATAGTCTTGACACGTTGAATCTGGGGCAAGCCCTGGGCTGTATGCCTTGTGAGTAGCTGGTTGGCTACCAAGTGAAACAGGATGCTGGATTAGATAGGTCAGTGGGATGATCTATCAAGTCTCTTCTTACATTTTCATATTTTCTCTCTGCAAGGCTGCTGCTTTTTGGAGAGACATATCTAACCTTTTCCCCTAATAATTTTATGGAAAATGGAAATATTACAAAATTTCGTGTTTTATAATTTACTGTTAGGATGGATACTTTTCCAGCTGTACAGTGCTTAAGCTGCCTGCTTAACAAATGTAGAATATTGGGGGGGGGGGGGGGGTTGCACTGTTATCATTCAACAATCATAGTTCATCATTGAATCACTGTATAAGTCCCTCAGCTTTAAAACCATCCTTTAATGGGGAGGACAAATAATACTTAAAGGAGAAGGCATTATTTCATAAAACCTGTGTTATGTTAGAAAATATATTCCTATTTCGAAAACAAAGTTAAATGTAGCACAAAGCAAGGAATCATTGCAGGTGGGAGATGGCAAACTCTTCTGGGTCAGGAGTCCAAGCTGAATTACAAGAGCATATTATTTCCTCCACTGCAGCTGTCAAGTAAGCCTCTCGATCAAAATGTCTTGGAGCAGATCATGATTGCACCATGATGACGGTTGCCTTGCAAGGGAGAAAATAATCACTCATCCAGTAAAAAGAAGTCTTGTCACCTGTCTTTACTCACAAATGTTACTTCACCTTGAGCATATGTTGTTATAGGAAAGGTGCTCCTAGCTCCTTCACAATGATTTTAAAAGGATCGCAGTATGACTTAAAAGTTGCAAAAGGGAAAAGAGTTGCCCTTACCTAGTAATTTCATTTCTTATGGTTGCTTGAACCGATGCGCATCCCATCTCCTTTCAAAGGTTGCTGTGCTCATTTCAAGGGAGGCAACATATCCACAATATATGCCTATTCTTTGCACAGGTGGACCTGCTGCTTCTATTGTAATGGATGAGTTGGACAGCCTGAGCAAGAGCTCAAAGGAAACAGTAAGCTTTGCATTGCCTATGCTATCCTTGGTTTTCCATGGGGGTTCCACGAGTATTGTTTAAAGAAGAGGAGCCACCTCTAGATCCCACTTCATCACGTGGAATAATCATCTGGCCATCTCTAAATCCCACTTCACACCCCACTTCACTCATCTGATATGAGAGAGATGGCTAGACGATTATCGAATTATGTTTGTATCTGTTGGAGGTAAAAAGTATCAAAAGAGAAATCTGGTCTGCTTAATTGTGTAGCAGAATCCTAGGCAAATCATGAAAAACAATATCTTCCTCACTGTGCTGTTTTTGTAGGGATATTTGCTACACAGCTTTGGGTTTGCTCATGCACCACTGATGCAGAGAATGTATTATTGAAATTAGGACTAATTCTGTCAAGGAAGAGAAGATAAAAGGCACCAAGTGTTTATTTTGCATGCCAATGCATGACTGTGAATGTAGACTGCAGTCCTGTACACCATTTGGCGGTATACATCTCACTGAGGGCAGAGGGGTTTAAAGCAGCCTAAATGTGCAGAAGAATACAGCCTTAGTCCCCGGCTGCTTAGAAGCCTTCTGAGGGTTATCTTTTAACAACCCACTTATTCATTTAGCAAATTATGCATAATATTTAAGAACTAATATATCTCTTGGCATATTGCCAAGGTAAGACGGCAAACTAACAAAAGAGTTGCCCTTGATTGCTTATATTGCATATTGGGTGAATTTCAGCTCCTTGGTTTAGATCTTTGTGAGAAGGAAGCCTATTTGAATAATTTAAAGTGGTGTAAGACATCTTGGCTCTTTGGGAAAGTGAAAAATCTGCTGCAAAGGCTTCATTTCACCTCAAAGGAAAGTACATTTTGTGTCAAATTGAGGTGAACAGCTATCGAGGTCTGCAAAACTTATGGAAAATACAGATTATGTAATACAATTCATCACAGTCTAGCAGCAACATTTTTTAAAGTACCCACTTTCGGCACATCAAAACAAGCTGGGACAGTCTGTATATGTGTGAAATACCGCCAGGATTGTGGTTGTAATTTGCATTATGTTTTATGTTTTGCAAGTTTTTTACTTATAAAGGAAAGTCACAACACTTCTATAAAGAACTACAAACAAAGATAAGGATAGCTACATGGGTGAAAGGACCATAGCATCTTTATTCATATACAAACAAGGGAATAATTCTGCCATTTAATTTCAAACAAGGAATATCATCTGGATGATAAAAAGCAACGGAAAATGGAAATGAAAAATCTAATGCTTTTTGCACGCTTGCTTACTTTAGATTGGCAAAATTTAAAGCTGATGTAAGCGTGGTTAGATGGCACTCAGAAGGGGAATCACAGAGAAGATGAGAGGGCTTTACTTCCATGGGAGTTTGGTGACATCCCATTCCATTGAGGTTGTCATTTCACAACCTATAGCTTGTGAGCTACGGAACTAGCAAAGCCAGCAACAGAGATGTCTGATTAGATGTTAATGTTCCCTTATTATGCAACATACCAACATACCATTGCTGAGTGAAAGCAAAGAGCGTGTGATAATGTTTTAAAAGTAAGCATTCTTTTTCCTTGGGAGCCAAATTAGACTGATTTAAGTGATAAATGAACTGGGCAATGACACAGTCTGCGATACTAGTATAGTTAAGCACAGGCTGATTGGATGGATTCTGAAAGGAGAAATGAGGAATCAATTGTAATGTGTTAATTATGTAAGGATAAGCCATTCTCACAGGTTAATAAACTTTCAAAAAGCCTTGGTAGCTTCATCAGGTTATACAAAACAAATTCTCCTAGATCCGAGAAGCAATATTGCATGGAGTACATAACTTCCAGCAAATTCACCTCCTATGGAACTTGGATTTGCCATTTCTCCCATCTGTTTCCTGTAGGTTATTTCTATAGTTATATTGCAGTCAATAGAACAGCTAGTGAGTAAGGGGAAGGGTATTCATATACACTGCAAGCTTATGCCATGTATATCTGCTCTGCTTTCCATCACCACGGTCCGTTATGCACCCACATCTTACTGTAGATTTTCAGAGCAGTAAGTCTTTAATCTTGACTTTCAATTCTGTGCCCACCTTATGCACCATTCTTTCCCCTCTGGTGCATTTATTCTGCAGCTATAATTTTTAAAAACCACACTTTTCTAAATCGATGTGAAATGTCACTTGTGACATGTGTGAAAGTGGAGTCCAATTTTTAAAAAAAACACGCAGTTGCCCTACTACAGCTGCACAGTAGCATCCACCAAGCACCTTCAATTTAAATTATCATTGTTCAGGTTTTGAGCATGCAAGAGACTGAAGGTAGAATGGAAGCACAAATAATATTGTATGATAACAACATCCATTCATTTAGGTATATTTTCATGTATACTATTTTAGGTCACAATATGAAACAGAAATCTTGCTCGAAGTTTGACATTACAGCTATTATTCATGGGTGGAACCAGCTGTGACAGTGTTCTTTTGTTGCTGTCTCTTGTCTAGTATTGTCCTGTCCAATGTGTTCTGGATAACCTCCCATTGTACCTCAATTTCTTACCTCACCCTCCTTCTTATTTTTATTTGTACTGGTATAAAATTTGGAGTTGTTCCAATATCTACATCTACACACATCAAACTCTGAAGAGAAATCCGAAAACAAAGGCCAGCGGGGGGGGGGGGGGACAGCAGCTAATCAGCAAGGATGATAGACTATATAATTGCCTGCCAACAATATTCTTGCTTACTTGCTTGTGGATACAAAAGTCATATATTTTCACAACTGAGCTTCCACAAGAGCTATTGACATGGTCAACAATCAAGAGAGGCATGTAGGGACTCTTAGAAGACAAGGAGCTTTATTATTTTTAACAAGGTAATTTATAACACAGCTGTTTGGGTAGGGAAAGAAGAAGGCAGAGAAATATTCAGGTTGGGATAGGAACTTCAGGCTTTCTATTAAGAAAAGACACAGTCTTTCTGGAAGGTAAAGGGCTCCAGACAGTCCAGTAGCCCAGCCATGCAAATACACGAGACATAGAAATATGAAAAGCAGATGATGTGTGGCAAATGAGTAGGTAAGCTCCTACTCATAGAGACCATAACCTAGACTAAGCCCAATGTATTTACAGTGAGATCCCAAAGAAAGTTAATCCCTTCCTAGACCATTGACCAGTAAATTTTAAAAGTATAATGGTTCAAGACTACACTGGAAGTGACTTGTACTGGGAGAGTCTTCCAAAATTAATTTTGGAGGTAGTGTTGAATTTTGAAGGGTCTACCAGAATGCATTTTGAGGTAATGTTGTTGCTGTGGCTACTGAAACAGGGCTGCCCTATGGTGGGTTTCCCTACTATGTCCCTGCTCCAGGCTCACTTGTACTTTTCCTCTTGTACTTTAAAAAAAAAAACCAGTTATAATGCATCATAATACTACAGCAATATGAATATCACTGTTTTTTAAAAAAACAACAACACAGAGAACAGCTTCATGATGTAAAAGGGATGACCACCACAAGGAAATGGGCAGGAGGAAATGGTGCCAATGCAGGCAAGCCAAGAAAGGTTTTACTGTGAAATTTCCAAAAACATTGTAGCAAAGCAGGTTTAGATTGCAGAAAACCTGGGAAAAGCCAAAACCTGGGGCTCTTAAAACACCAAAGATACTGGCCTCCCTACATATACTTAACTTCATATTAGTAGACATAACACTATATGCCACTGTTGTATATGCAGATCTGCTGAGGACCGATCGTAATTCAGAGACACTTATGCTGACTGATCTCCCTGCAGGAGCCAGTTAATTCAAAAGGTGTTTGCTCCTGATTGGGAAGCTCACGGCCAGATCCACCAGGGATCTGCTTTAAGTCTAGCTGTTAACCAACCACCTGCAACTACAGGTAGATCCTTTTTGTCCAATCTGTATATATGTGGGGGGTTTCTTTAGGGGTTTTCCAGTACAGTTTTGTACCATGAGCTGATCGCTAATAAAGAGCTGAAAGATTCCATTTAGGGCTGTGCGCAGCGATGTCCAACTCGGCCGTTCTCTGCCGACACAGAGTGCGTGCGCCAAGTTATGCACTGGCGCCCGTGCTTCCCTTCGGCGTGGCGCTGGCTGCGTCGGCCTGGAACGGCCGATTTGGACGCCGCTGCGCACAACCCTAATTCCAGTACCTCTGCATTCCTTAACACATGGATCTAACACCCACCAAAATCTTACCATCTGCCCCCCACACACTCCGGAGGTAGGCACACACTCCTAATCGAATGCGAATCAGCACCTGGAATTCAAATTACAATACAGGATTCTAAAATTGTAATAAGTTTTATAATTGCAACGTACCATTTTTAGGATTGTTACTATGTTTTATTATATATTTTGTTAACTGCCATGAGCCATGAGGGAAGGGCAGTATAGAAATATAATAAATAAATAAAAGCTGCCCAAATGTACCACAGTGTTATAAGGGGGGAGGGACTTCACATTGCACCCAAACTAGATGGGAAGACACCAGAAAGAAGCCATTTGTTCATTTAGTGTTTGCTCTGGCAGGCCTCTAGGATCTCAAGCAGAAAAGAGTGTTTACCAGTCCTGCTACCTGGGATTCATTGTAATCTATAATTTAAATTTCTCCTCAGCAACAATCCACAGTGCTCTAGTGGCTAGATCAGAATAGCAATTTCTGTGGTAATAATTTCATCCAGTGAAAAATGGGACCAAACTGTCCCACCATACTGCTGTTGCGGTCTGCAGAGCATTACACAGATCTGTATGTGGTTACTATCTTCATTATACCTTGTAAAAAATTGCCAAGCACTTAAACCGTTTTCTGCTTTGACTGTAATAGAATAAGATCCATTACAGGGTATTTAAATGTATTGGTTGATTGCAACTTGTTATTTAGTCTTCACCATTCCTTTGAACTCATCAGAATTCCAGTTTCATTTTCCGGGAGCATTAGCTCAGGGGAGAAAGAAGAAGTACATGATGCATTTTATTTCTCAACAAAATGCTTTCATTGGGTGTGATCCTGTCATTCTTAGTTTCCCAGTGCTAAAGTGCTCTAGGACAGCATTTGGTTTTAAGAGTGAGCATCATAATTCAAGCAGTTTCTAGCAAGCTAGTAGACAGAAAGGGAGAATCTGTGGGGGGGGGAGGTTATATGGATACACAGCAGATTTTTCTCATCACTGAAAGATCACTCTCTGTGGAGAAGAAAAGAAAGCTTTTCTTATTCAGGTAAAAATAATAACTTTCTGTCTGTGGGGGAAAATATTTCCTGAAACATTTATTTACTTCTTCTCTTTTTAACTATTAATAATGAGATGCACTCTTTGAAGCAGTCCAAAGGCAATGCTGTTGTAATAGCAAGGTGTGAGGCAGATTAGAATTTCTAAGTCAAAATAAAAGCTTTCAAAAGAGAAGGAAATTAAAGGCGGGAGGGGGGATCCAAAGAAATCAGGGCCATTTCATACTTGTTCAAACGTCTTGTTTGAACATTTATCCAAATGCTCATGGAAATACCTTCATAATAATAACTTATTATCATGTTCAAGTTGCTCAGAGAGTCATCCATGAATGATTATTAGGAAAACAAGTAGCAATAACATTATAGGAGAAGTGGGCTAAATATGATGGATAAAAAGAATGGTAAGCGGAATCAAATAATTAAGTAAAACCTCCAAAATATATTCTTGCCACAGATAGTGGTATCTGATTTCAGTAAGACCATTTCCTCTCACATCTCTTTGACTATACTGCTTGTACCTCATGAAGTTCTTCAGTGTCACATAAGAATGGTCTCAAGCCTTTCTCTCTTTGGTGTAGTGAGCCAGTTTGGTGTAGTGGTTAGGAGTGCGGACTTCTAATCTGGCATGCCAGGTTTGATTCTGCGCTCCCCCACATGCAACCAGCTGGGTGACCTTGGGCTCACCACGGCGCTGATAAAACTGTTCTGGCCAGACAGTGATATCAGGGCTCTCTCAGCCTCACCCACCTCACAGGGTGTCTGTTGTGGGGAGAGGGAAGGCGACTGTAAGCCGCTTTGAGCCTCCTTCGGGTAGGGAAAAGCGGCATATAAGAACCAACTCTTCTTCTTCTTCTTCTCTTGGGAGCACATTCCTGTTCCCCATTCCCTCCACCACATTCATAACAAGGCATAGGTGGAGATGAAAGGTCTTGCTGGTGGAAGGTATGGTGGAAGAAGGAAATGGTTCTGCTGGCCAGTAACACCAGTAATAAACTACTTCCTTCCATGTAATTTATTCAGAGCAGCCTGTAAGGAGTTGGCCTGGTGTTGCTCTGGTGAATTCAGCCCACCTTCTCTGGTTTTCATGCAGTCGTTTATTCACTACTGCAGCTATGATGTACTACAGAAGTTAAGAAAATGGGCTGTGAGCTTGGATACCCTTAGATGAAATCTCAGCTCACCCATTTGTTCAATAGATGGCATGTTAGACTTAACAATAGATGGCATGTTAGACTCATCTCTCCATCTGTAATATGCAGAGATTCATTTAGTCCTATACAGTGCTTCTAGATGAACTGCAGATTTAATGTCTTGGAGCCACTGATGAAGAAAACAAACAGGTCTTAATGTAGTTTCACTTGCTGAAGACATTGTCCTCCCTATATATTAGAGTATCCATAAGTTGATTGCAGAAGCAGACTCACAAGTGGGAGTAAAATACATTTGTCTGTTGCCGCAGTTGTTTCTGCAACTGCAAGCTCTAGAGCAAGCAGAAATTGTGTGCTGGATCCAGCCCAGTGTATGGAACACTTTGATTGTTGGGGGAGGGGGGAGATTCTTTTTACTTACTTAATTTTAGGTCTTGGGTACTGCTGAATATTACATGATGCTATATAGTCACAGAAGAAGTTACATAGGAACAGATCTGGTCCACAGGACTCCCATGTATTTCTCCAAGGTGAGCGGTAGAATATAAATCTTACCCATTGTTCAAGAATGTGAGTGCAATCTAAATGAGTTCCGTTATTTTAGATATACAAATGAACAACAGGAGTTAGGATTGTCACCTGAATTTTTTACTCCCAGATACAAATTTTAAGAATTGAAAACCTAGGTCTGGCATTTATTGGAATTCTCAAAATCCAGCAAAGGGTGGGGAAGGAAGCAAATTGGTTCAAGTAGTGCTTCTCCTTCTATGCCCTGTCCTCCAACGCTGCCATGTTACTTATCTTGTCAGAGGCTGGGGTTGGTTGGTTCCTCATGCAAAGACTTTGTCTTCTCCCCAGCCAGGATGGGTTAGGAGAGCATTTTCCCTTCTACATCTGTCTCAGGGCTCATGTGCATGGTGCTCTGCTCTGAAAGCTTGATCTATAGCCAAGGTGAACTATCCTAGTGAGAGTAAGATGAGCAAAGTGGGGGAGGGGGGTGGGAGACACGACACAGTCCACATTCTGAACCACATTCTGAACCTTTTCCTGAACCATATCTATTCTCCTCTTGGATCAACTGCTGCTTAAAATGAGGCCTAACAGCTAAAACAACAAAGTCCAGTGGCACCCTCAAGCCCAACAAAGTTGTATTCAACGTCTAAGCTTTTGTGTACATACACACTTCTTTAGATATATTGAAATTGAAGTTACCAGTCCATATATATAGGCAACAGGTGATCAGAAAATCAGCATAAGCATAAAAATGGTATTTAACAGGTGCAAAGATCAAACTGAAATAAGTATGTTTATATGTTCACCCTTCTGTTTGGCTTTAATTCCAAGGAAAACATAGTGATTGAAATAACTATATCAAAATTATGGGTAGATGGGCAAATCTATCCTTAATTGTGGAATACTGAGAGTAATTAACTGAGATTCTCTTATGTTACACCCATCTCCTCTCAGGCATGGAGGTTAATTTTACAGCATCCTTTTCTTTGAGGTGGGATGATTGGCTATGCAGTGCATATCTCCTCTGTCCCCAGACCAAAGAAATACATTCCAATCTACCCTTCCAAATTATATTACATGACATTGAATCACAATTACATTGAATCACAATAGTAATTCATTACATTACATTATAATTACTATTCCAATTTACTATTTCAAATAAAATTAAATAAAAAGCCCTTCTTGGTGAGAATATAGATGTCTGGATAATGTTAGCATATGTAATGAGATAAGAAATCAATATCTGTGTTAAGTCCTGGGGTTTTCATTGTTCTGAGTGTTATAACAACTTGCAACTCAAAAAATTCCCTTTCTAGTCTGTTCCTGAAGCAATAAAACAGCTATGTTGGAGTCACCCACAGAGTGTCCTGGAAGTGTTCTTTTGGCATATGGTTTGAGCTGTTTGCCCACGTAGAGAACTGAAGGGCAGTGTTGGCACTTAATGGCATAATGTAATTTTGAAGATGTACAAGTGAATAACAATATATTCAATGTTGTTAGATCCAGTGATCATGTTGTCTGTATGTATGTGAGAGCTAAGTTCTAATCTGGGCTTATTGCAATTTCTGGTACCAGTGTCAATGTTCAAGTTGGATGCTGTGTTATTGTGGGTGAAGAGTTGTCTAAGACTAGGGGGGCTGTCTGTGTGCAAGAAAAGGTGTGCTTGTGAAAGAGAACTGCCATTTTTCAGTAGAAGTTGAAAGCTTTTGATGATGTGTTGAACTGTTTTGAGTTGAGAGTTGTATGTGACCGCTAGTGGTGTTCTGTCATTGTCTCTTTCGGTATAACAAGAACAAAACAGGGTGGTCTCAAGGTGAATACTAGAACAGAACAAGAAGTCTATCCTAAAGGCAAACAATAAATGTTATGAAATAAAAAAATTAGAGCAGACTCTTCTTCTGTATTCTTTCTTCACTTGTTCTTTATTTGTCAGTACTTCTACCAGAACAACTTCCTGGTAATGTCCATTTTCAATGGAAAACAACCTTCCTCAGTGGGAAGTCCTCCAATTAGTCAATTTTCTTAATTCAATGGAGCACTATTCAACAGCTTGTTTTTAAACCTTCAGTACTGTCAAGAGCCATTGGCTGTTTGTATACAACTACTAGTATTGTCTCTTTTGGGTCTGTCTTATAGTCAGTTTTCTTTGGGTATCATTCTGGCTTTGTTGATCTGTTTTGACTTCATCTGATGTATTTGTTATGTGCGAAGTCGTGTCCGACCCATCGCGACCCCATGGACAATGATCCTCCAGGCCTTCCTGTCCTCTACCATTCCCCGGAGTCCATTTAAGTTTGCACCTACTGCTTCAGTGACTCCATCCATCCACCTCATTCTCTGTCGTCCCCTTCTTCTTTTGCCCTCGATCTCTCCCAGCATTAGGCTCTTCTCCAGGGAGTCCTTCCTTCTCATGAGGTGGCCAAAATATTTGAGTTTCATCTTCAGGATCTGGCCTTCTAAAGAGCAGTCAGGGCTGATCTCCTCTAGGACTGACTGGTTTGTTCGCCTTGCAGTCCAAGAGACTCGCAAGAGTCTTCTCCAGCACCAGAGTTCAAAAGCCTCAATTCTTTGACGCTCCGCCTTCCTTATGGTCCAACTTTCGCAGCCATACATTGCAACTGGGAAGACCATAGCCTTGACTAAACGCACTTTTGTTGGCAGGGTGATGTCTCTGCTTTTTAGGATGCTGTCTAGATTTGCCATAGCTTTCCTCCCCAGGAGCAAGCGTCTTTTAATTTCTTTGCTGCAGTCCCCATCTGCAGTGATCTTGGAGCCCAGGAAAATAAAATCTGTCACTATCTCCATTTCTTCCCCTTCTATTTGCCAGAAATTGAGAGGGCCGGATGCCATGATCTTTGTTTTCTTGATGTTGAGTTTCAAGCCAACTTTGGCACTCTCCTCCTTCACCCGCATCAACAGGCTCTTTAGTTCCTCTTCACTTTCTGCCATTAGAGTGGTATCATCTGCATATCTGAGGTTGTTGATATTTCTCCCTGCAATCTTGATCCCAATTTGTGACTCCTCTAATCCCGCATTTCTCATGATGTGCTCTGCATACAAGTTAAATAGGCAAGGCGACAGTATACAGCCTTGCCGAACTCCTTTCTCAATTTTGAACCAGTCAGTGATTCCATGTTCAGTTCTCACTGTTGCTTCTTGACCTGCATATAAATTTCTCAAGAGACAAATAAGATGCTCTGGTATTCCCATCTCTTTAAGAACTTGCCACAATTTGTTGTGCTCCACACAATCAAAGGCTTTAGCATAGTCAATGAAGCAGAAGTAGACGTTCTTCTGGTACTCCCTAGCTTTCTCCATGATCCAGCGTATGTTGGCAATTTGATCTCTAGTTCCTCTGCCTCTTCGAAATCCTGCCTGTACTTCTGGAAGTTCTCGGTCCACATATTGCTGGAGCCTAGCTTGTAGGATTTTGAGCATAACTTTGCTAGCATGAGAAATTAGTGCAATGGTGCGGTAGTTTGAACATTCTTTGGCATTGCCCTTCTTTGGGATTGGAATGTAAACTGACCTTTTCCAATCCTGTGGCCATTGTTGAGTTTTCCAAATTTGCTGGCATATTGAGTGTAGCACTTTTACTGCATCGTCCTTTAAGATTTTGAATAGTTCAACTGGAATGCTGTCACTACCACTAGCTTTATTGTTGCTCAGACTTCCTAAGGCCCATTTGACTTCACATTCCAGGATGTCTGGCTCCAGGTCAGTAACTACCCCATTGTGGTCATCAGGGATGTTAAGCTCGCTCTTGTATAGTTCTTCTGTATAATTTTGCCACCTTTGTTTGATCTCTTCTGCTTCTGTGAGGTCCCTACCATTTTGGTCCCTTATCATACCCATCTTTGCATGAAACGTTCTCTTCATATCTCCAATTTTCTTGAAAAGATCTCTGGTCCTCCCCATTCTATTGTTTTCTTCTATTTGTTTGCACTGTTCATTTAAGAAGGCATTCTTATCTCTTCTAGCTTTTCTCTGGAATTCTGCATTCAATTGGGTGTATCTTTCTCTTTCTGCCTTTCACTTCCCTTCTCTCCTTAGCTATTTGTAAAGCTTCCTCAGACAGCCATTTTGATTTCTTGCATTTCTTTTTCTTTGGGATGGTTTTAGTTGCTACCTCTTGTACAATGTTGCGAACCTCCGTCCATAGTTCTTCAGGCACTCTGTCTATCAGATCTAATTCCTTAAATCTATTTGTCACCTCCACTGTGTATTCGTCAGGGATATGATTTAGTTCATACCTGAGTGGCCTAGTGCTTTTCCCTACTTTCTTCAATTTAAGCCTAAATTTTGCAACAAGAAGCTCATGATCTGAACCACAATCAGCTCCTGGTCTTGTTTTTATTGACTGGATAGAACTTTTCCATCTTTGGCTGCAGAGCACATAGTCTATCTGATTTCTGTGTTGACCGTCTGGTGATGTCCATGTGTAGAGTCGTCTCTTGGGTTGCTGGAAAAGAGTGTTTGCTATGACCATTGTATTCTCTTGACAAAATTCTACCAGCCTGTGCCCTGCTTCATTTTGTACTCCAAGGCCAAACTTGCCTGTTATCCCGGTTATCTTTTGGCTTCCTACTTTAGCATTCCAATCCCCCATGATGATAAGCACATCATTTTTGGGCGTTGCTTCTAGAAGGTGTTGTAGGGCTTCATAGAACTGATCAACTTCATCCTCTTCAGCAGCAGTGGTTGGGGCGTAGACCTGGATCACTGTGATGTTGAATGGTTTGCCTTGGATTCGAACTGAGATCATTCTGTCATTTTGGGGATTGTATCCCAAGACTGCTTTTCCTACTCTCTTATTGATTATGAATGCTACTCCATTTCTTCTGCGAGATTCTTGTCCACAGTAGTATACCTGATGGTCATCTGAATTAAATTCACCCATTCCTGTCCATTTTAGTTCACTGATTCCTAAAATGTCGATGTTCAGTCTTCTCATTTCTTGTTTAACCACGTTCAGCTTGCCTTGATTCATGGATCTGACGTTCCAGGTTCCTATGGAATAAAAATCTTTACAGCATCGGACTGTCTTTTCGCCACCAGTTACTTCCACAACTGAGCGTCCTTTCGGCTTTGGCCCAGCTGCTTCATTCATTCTGGCGCTACTCGTACTAGCCGTCTGCTCATCCCCAGTAGCATATTGGACACCTTCCGACCTGAGGGGCTCATCTTCCAGCGTCATATCGTTATGCCTATTGGAACTGTCCATAGAGTTTTCATGGCAAAGATACTGGAGTGGTTTGCCATTGCCTTCTCCAGTGGATCACCTTTTGTCAGAGCTCTCAGCTATGACCTGTCCGTCTTGGGTGGCCCTGCACGGCATAGCTCATAGCTTCACTGAACTACGCAAGCCCCCTCGCCACAACAAGGCAGCGATCCTTGAAGGGGGTCATCTGATGTATACTATAGTTCTAAAAAGGTTTGAGGTAGATCTAGCATTCTGTCTGCAGAGTTGACTAGACGTTTATGTAACTCTATAGGCACTTTCCATCTCCATTCTGCTAAGAGAGTAAAGAATAGACAAAAACTAAACATTGAACCCTGGAGACCATTTATATTACCAAAATAATTTGTTCAATATATTAGAATTATATAAATGATGCAAACAGTATGATTAGGACTGATGTATATGAAGTACTTTGCACTTTCAAAATGCTGTTGAAATATTAATATTATTCATGGCAGTAGTAGCATTAGGATATGGATGTACGCTACATTGTCACTAACCGCTTTGTCCTATATCATGTTAGAACCAAAATAGATAACCTGTAACAAGGAGGCACTTTTTACATGTCAGTACATATCAAGGTTGCTATTTGTTACACAAGGTGATGGAATTCCAGTTCCATCTTTACTACACACATCGTATGGATCATAACCAAAGTCTCCTTATTTTACAAATTGGCAAAGTCAAGATGCCAGTTTAATCTCTTGAAGCACAAGCAACACAAGCGGAATTATAACTATTAATAACATACATGGATTGTGTCAGTTTGTTTGCAAATTAAGATTCCTGCCTTTAATGAGATGTGTACCCAGGGTGTGTGAGCCATACCGTCTTATACGCACTCATGTGTTGCTATTACATTAATGAAATCTCTCAGTTCAGGGATTCCTGATAGAATAAATGTGGAAGAAGCACATCAGCAGGACAGGGAGGTGATGGATTTATGAAGCATTTCCATTTCGTGACTGCTTAAGGTGACAGATTAAGGTCTGCTATGAGAACTGTCCTTTAATGTGTATGTGTCTGTCTGCATATGCGCATATTTACACAAAACAAACAAATTCAGGTGGATAGCTGTGTTGGTCTGAAGCAGCAGAACAAAATTTGAGCCCAGTGGCACAATTAAGACCAATGAAATTTTATTAAAGATATGTAAGCTTTCATGTATAAATGAAAGTTTACACTTTGAATAAAACTTTGTTGGTCTTAAAGGTGCCACTAGAATTAAACTTTGTTCCACAAGACAGTCATCTTGAGACAACTTGCTCCAACTAGGGAACATATTTAGGTCTTTTGAAAGAAGATTCCTACATCTGTAAGACAGATTGAATAGGGTAGGCATAGCTAGCATTTTCTGAGCTTTCATTTAGAGGAATTAATGGCAACTAATTACCCATGTGGTGGATTTAGACCAGCTATTAACATCAAAAGCCCAAAGATTTTATACTTTAAATGCAATTTTCAGGTCAAAGGATCAAAAAGGGTATTTTGAAGACTGGAGAACAAAAATATTAAGATCTAATTCATATAAAAGTATTAATCTAGGTTGATATAAATTCTAATTTATCCCAGTTGGCCAAGTCTCTTTTTAAAACAAACAGGCTGTATCTTCAAACCACAGAAATTTGGGAACTAAACTTTTTTCTAGACATCCAGGGTGGTGTAGTGATTAGGAGATCATGGTATGAATCCATAGTACACCATGGAAACAACTTTCTCTCAGTCTAGCTGACGGAGCTGTCACTGTGGAGGAAAGAAGAATAATGCTGGAAGCTGCTTGGGGGAGAAAAGTGGGGTATAAAATATTAAAATAAATGTTTCAAAAAGCAACTTTAGTATGGTACAACTGAGGGCAGAGGAGAGATTTGTGCTGTATTTGAACCCATCACTAGGGGAAAAGTCACATGTATGTGAAAGAGGGAAATGGAACGAAGACATGATGACCATCCTCTCTCAGGTCTCAAACACACCCTTCCCAAATTGCTTTTCTTAAGTGAAAATGATGCATAGTTAGATCTTCGGAAGTCCTAGTGCAATCAGAGGAATCAATTTGTCATGACCATTGCAAAATATTCTGCATGACTTTGCTGTGGGCTTTTACCCTTTTCTCACTCCATCTTGCCCTGTTGGGCTAGACCACTTAAGGAGCATTTATACATGACAGTAGGCGATGCAGTCTCTAGATCATCAACGTTGATGGTTGCTGTTGTATTTGCACTGGCACAAAGCACTGCTTAGGCCTGTACGCCGTAACTGGGAATAGTAAACCCAGACTGAATAGCTGCTGTGACAATGCAGTATCCTGTGGAATGGGCACTAGTTAACACTTGGGTGCAGTAATTTTCTATCCTTGCAGAACTGCATTATTAAATAAATGAAAAAAGAAACACATAACAGAGGGGAAGAGATTGTATAGACAGCTGATTAGCTGGCTGATTGTAAAATTGTGCAAACCTTTGAGGACAGGAACACTCAAATAAATGCTGATTTGGCTCTCCCTCTGGCTTCTCCACTGCCTGCTTCCTTCTTTTATATAGCTTGATAACCTGGACATCAATAGAAATCTGATCAAGCAGATCGCCTTGTTCTAAAATGATGCCTGAACCCCAGTAAATCATAGCTTTCAGTTGATGCAATTTCCCTGATCGCTTTGGTGTCACGTTTCTATGCAGATCTTACTCTCTGACTGAATCAGCATTGTTTTTCTATCATCTTCCACCTCATACTTCCTCTTCCATTTGTCATGCTCCTGTCTGGCTGCACCAACAGGCAATCCTAAACCCTTTTAAGCCCTACAGACTGAGGAGATTAAGTATATTTAGGAGTACACCATAAATCTTTTATCTACCTAGACCCTATCCAGTTTGGAAAATATGTGTGGGGAATCGCCTGGTATGATGAAATATTTTGTTTTGCTTAATTCTGTATGCCTTATCTGTTAAGAAAGGAATGTCTCAATGACTACATTTTCTGTCATCATTAAATATCATCCTTCCTGATTTTATTTTGGAGTTTTTGTTATAGTTTCTATTGGTTAGTGCTTTCTTTTAATTATAAGATACTTTGGGAGCCATATCTGGAAAGTGGGATATAAAGCCAAAATAATAGGGATGCATCTGGAATGGGGATGAGGTGAATGAACTATGGAATTCATCCTAGGATCAAGAATTATTTTTTGATGTGCAGCTTTAACCCTTGGTATTAATAGTTAAGAACCCCCTAAAACATTCTTCAAGCTTCAAGAAACCCCAGAAGTGGCACAATCATGCAGAATATGGTTGGGAAATATAACTATGTACATGGTCACCTGAGGCTCTCCCCTTCCTATCCCCTTCCCCAGGCCCATCATTCGACATTTCGACAGGGGTGTGGATTGACCTGACAATTTATGGCCATATCACCTGGTGAATGTTTAACAAATTTAAAAATTATATTAAACATTAATTAACTTCCACCCATTTGGGAAACTCTCCTAGGGCCATCAAGAAACCCCAGGGTTTCACAGTACCCTGATTGAGAAAGCCTGCTTTAGATCAACAGGGCATTGGAATAAATTTCCACAGTAATCCTTAGGGCCGTTCCGCATTCGTCCAAAATAGCACAATGGTTACTAAATGAAATTGCTACAGTTTTGCCGTTATGCACAACGTCGTTGACAATCTGCAACACTCCTGAAACCGATCCGCAAAAAGCGCTTCGTTGTAGCACTTTCAGGGAAATCCCAAAAAGTGGATTCACCCTCCGGAAAGCGCTACACTCCTGCAACCAATCTGCAACACTAGCGGGAAAGTTCTGTGCGTTACCATTGTTGCGGTTTCTGCAAAGTCCCGCCCCCTGGCTCTCTCCTCTGATCTTCTGGCGAAGCGATCGCCATTTTTTTTTCCTCCGAGCGAGTGGAGATCAACGCACCAGCAAGCCTTTGTTTACCCAGTGAAGCTTCCCCAGCTGCAGTCCCTCTGTTTAAAGTCACCAAGCACAAGCAACACAGAGGCCCGTTTGCTGGTTTATTTTCCCTTTATTTTTCACATTGTTTTCGGCCGAAAATTGCGCCCGTGAGGGAGGGGATTTTTTTTTCACTCGGGGGGAGCGTGGCAACGATGAAACGGCGGCTCAAACACCACCTGCTAGCTGGATGGGTCTCTCCGTTGCAACGAATCAATGCATATTCGTTGCAACGGGTGTGTTTTTTTTAAACCTTCTTTAAAGGGAAAGGGGCTGTTTGGGAGCATGATAACAGCCGCCCATTGGCTACTTGATGGCCAGGGGTGGGACACAGCTTAGCAATAGCACTTCCTGGCTAGCGATTTTTGCAGAGACCAGAACCCTGTGGGAAACGATAGAAACGCAACTGGATTCCACTACAAAGGCAGGTATGCATAACAACGAATTCCACTATTTAAAATGGCGATTTTCCGTTCCGCAAACAATTTGCAACATTGATCCCGGTGCGGAATGGCCCTTAGAATTTTAGCAAGAATATTTTTCAATATAGCCAGGCCCGTATTCAGGACACATCTATTAGTTCTAAACCCTGATCTGACAGTTAAAGCCCTGGACTCTTATATCATTTACCAATCCAGTTTTCATGGCACCCCTAATGTTTTCTCATGTTACATCTATGGTATTTGAATTCAGTAAAGTTCAGCTTTCACTTGTATTCATGTCCTGGGAGGCTTCTGTGTAAATGTGTTTCTGTGAAGTGCCATCAAATCACTTCTGACTTATGCTGATCCCATGAATCAATGATTTCCCAGACATATGATTGTTAACAGCCCTGCTCAGGCCTTGCAAACTGAGGGCCATGGCTTCCTGATTGAGTCAATCCATCTCATGTTGGGTATTCCTCTTTTCCTTCTGGTGAGGACTACCTACAGCCAGTTATCATACAAGTTGAAGTGATCATTATGGAATGTTAAACTTTTTACACATCACCTTCCCATTTCATTGGGAAAACAGTGTGGAGATTTTGTCCTTGTTTGCTGTTTCATGGGACCTGGTTATCATGCAATGGTTGCTGTTGATGCTAATGCAAATGCTTGATGATGTCTTCTAAGAATTCCAAAGTAAATAAGTTACTAAAACATGTCTGCCTGAAAACCACTTATCTGAAGTTGCTTCTGATGAACTAAACCATCACCTATTAAGAGCTATGCTAAAATTGTGCCGAAGTCATGAGTCATAGATGTATTCATGCATTCTGGACCTTAGAGAACTATAGGCCTCCTTGGGAACCAGTGTTTCTACTGGTCTTTGCTTTGCCCTACCTTTCTTGTAGGTAGGACAGAGGTGTCTGCGCTTTCTTGTTGCCATATCACTTTCATTTCCTGTAAAGAGGTTGGCTTAAAATTGTGCGGCATAATACCATACAGATGCTAGCATTAACTGTGGACCCGTCTGTGCCTGCTGTGCTTCCTGACAATACAAGTCTTTAAAAATAAACAAACACATACATAAAGCAGCAGAGGTAAATATACAAAACATATGGCAGTCTACCCCCCAGCAATCTTGACAGTATTATCTCTTGGACTGTGCTATGTTACATACGTTCTGAGGTCATTTTAAAAAGCACTTATTCTCCCTCCCAAATGAAACAATTCTTTCTTGCTTGCTTGGTTTTGAATACAAGAATGGTGTAGAGAAGAACACTTTTACCCTTTCCTCCTCTGCCATTTTTCTGCTAGAAACAAAAGGAGTGACATCCAGGCTCTCTCAGGTATGTGGGACAGAGCTCTTTAATCCATCCCCCTTCCCTCCTTCCCTCTCTCACAAACACACACACAAACACACACACACACAAACCCCTGCCTTCCCCACTTCCCTCTGCCCTCTCGCTCCTTCCCTTCTCCTTCCCCAACCTACTTCCCGGTTCCTTCCCCCTCAGACATACCCACACAAACATGCACACAAAGAGTCCTCCCCCCTTATATCTTCTCCCAGGAGGGCCCTGGCTTTCTCCAGCCTGGAGGGTAGTGCCTGGGCATGTGCTGGTGTTGCAGCCTGTGCCCTATACCCCAGAGGCCTACAAGTTGGCACCTTGGCCTCTACCATCTGCACAGCTTCCACCTTGGACCCCAGAGGCCTCCCCACCACCCAGCCTCCCTGTTCCCTCCCACTCCCCTCTCCTCTGCACCACCTCACAATGTCCCCTGGCCTTGGGTGGGGCAGCGCTGGCCTGGCCTCCTCCCACAATGACCTGTGCTGCACCCCACAGCTGCCCCAGCTTCTTCTGGCATGCTCCCTGGGGTGGGGCTACGGACATCACATCCATATTCATTTCCATTCCAGGGGCCACGCCAAAAGATGTGACCCACATCAAAAACCCACACATCATTATGGCCATCTCCCATCATTATGACCACCTCCCCGAAGGAAAACTTACATATAACTATGTTGTTGCTTTTTACTCTTTTGTCTCCTGGGGATATGATGTAGAGTAGGAAATCTCCCTACATACCCTCGTGCTATAATTCTATATTTGTAACTAAGGTAAATATTACAATACCTTGCATCTATAGTCCTTTTTCATCTTAATGGAAGCAACCTAGGTAACAGCATTGCCTTTGGAATATGTAACAGTATACAATAGATGGTGCTATAGAAATGCCCCAGTACCTGCTATAGATCTGAGATCTGAGAAAATCCCAGTTCCCTTACGAAGCATTCTATCAGTTCTTTTTGTGAGGAAATCCCAGAAGACGTGGGTTGCTCTGGTGCCAATAATACCTCACATTAATTCCAAACATGGTTTTGACATCCTTGAACTTCAGAAGTATTCTAGTGCCAGTAAAATCCAGAGTCTGCATTATTCTGACTTTGGAAGAGCAGTTTGCTTTGTGCCCCCTTTCCATTTAGTAAATCCCCAAAGACAAAGGCCAGCACAGTGCTCAGAAGAGTGGATATAATTTCTGGCCTACTTTTCGTAATTATATAACATATTGCACAGATTGCGTTAACATCTTGAGGAACGTTGCTCCCGTTGAATAGTTTTGAATGCTGTATTCGGATTCTGTTCGGTCATTTCCCTTGCACATTCTCAGTTATTATGCACCCAATATGCAAAGTAAGCCATTATAGCATGGATTGGTCCTACAATTTTTATTTTAAAGAAGAGGCTCATTATATAATCTAGATTCCTTTGGCTCCCCTGAACATAGTGACGTGCATCTGCCTTTAAAATCTGGTACCACACAGGTAGGAAAGCTTTATGCCATTCATTTCTATGAGCAGTAATGAGACTCACATCTACTGTTCCTTTTATGTCAGTGAATCATAACAGATTGCTCTATTAGGCAGAGGGAAGGGATTTTTTTTTTTGCCTCATGCTATTGTGAGTGGTGAGACGGAGAGCTTTCCCCATTTCTTTGCAGCATATGGCAAAAGGGGTTTGGATATATTAACTATACCACTGCTCTACAACCATTTCTATATACTGTTTACAGATAAGCCTGCCCAAGGGGAGTTGATTCTTTGGTCCTATGTCACAAAACTTGACATACAGTTGGAGTTTAGTGTGCATGCACACCAAAGCTTACACCTTGAATAAAACTTTGTTGGTCTTAAAGGTGCCATTGCACTCAGTCCACTCAGACTTTTTTCTGCTGCTTCTGACCAATGCAGCTACCCACTTGAATCTATCTTTGGCATACAGTTAAGATGCACTCCATACTCTATTTAATTACTTGAGGCTGGAATTCTTGGGCATAAAATGTACAAAATATCTGGGCATATGGGGTATGGGTAGGGTCACAGACAGACACACCTAAATGGTCATGGAAAACCATTCAACGGTTGTTAGGAACCCTTGTCTCCAGTGGCAATAAGGATGCTGGGAGCCCCCATTTTAACAAGATGACATCATTGGGGTTACTTCGTGCAGTGGTTAATCTGGTGAGTCGGGTATGATTCCCCACTCCTCCATATGCAGCCTGCAGGGTGACCTTGGGCTAGTCACAGTCCTGATAGTTCTGTTTTCACAGAGCAGTCCTGTCAAAGCTCTCTCAGCCCCACCTACTTCACAGGATGTCTGTTGCAGGGAGAGGAAGGGAAAGCGATTGTAAGCCACTTTGAGACTCATTTGGGTAATGAAAAGTGGGGTATAAACAACTCAACTCTTCTCTCTTAATTCTAAACAAAGTTCAGTTTTCTGTTTCATAAAATCATCTCAAATATAGGGACAAACTTGATGAAATACACAGTTGCATTTGTTCCATCTGTCCATGCATGCTTATCCATGATGCATGTAGTGACTCTGACAAGCTGTCAGTTAGTATCACCACAGTAGTTGACAAAGTTTTTGGATAGCCATGATTTCCACATGATTTTCACCCTCTACCCTGCACATAATGAAAATGTGGTAGGTAAGTTACCAGCATGAGGGCATAGTAATGCTACACAAAGTTCCATAGGCAAAATGTTTCCTCCAGGTTAACAGGTTGGCCTTTTGAGGAGCTGCAAGGGGTTAGGGTGTCCTATCAGTAAAAATAGATCTATATTATAGTAGGAAGTTTCAGTTTGCACTGCCGGGATGAAAATTGTTGCTTGAGCCAGATGTTGTGGTTCCTAATGCCCACTAATATCATTCTTTAGCAGTGCTGTAGTGGACAAGAAGTAGAAAAAATATCCCCAGAGACTTCCTAGGGCAGTATTAGTTACTACCCCAGTTGCCCATTCTTCCACTTCTCTTCCAGCCTCCATTGCTGTCTGCCTCTCCTATTTCTGCTACACAAACACAGCTGCAATTATGATAATCCACAGCTATTACTCTGGCAAGTAAATTGTTAGCACCCATACAGAGCAGCAAGCCAGAGATGTCCTCCATTAGCCTTTTGTTACCAGAGAGCCCTAGTGGCATATTGGTTAGGAGCAGCGTCCTCTCATTTGGAGCACCAGGTTGGGTTCCCTACCACCTCACATGAAGCCTGCTGGGCGACCTTACGCCAGTCATAGTTCTCTCAGAACTCTTTCAACCCCACCTACCTCACAAGGTGTCTGTTGCATGGAGAGGAAGGGAAGCGATTGTAAGCCACTTTGAGACTCCTTGAGATAGAGAAAAATGAGGTATAAAAACCGACTCCTCTCTCTCAGATAGAGGTGCATAAATTATGTAAAGGCATGTAGAGGACTGTGACAAATAGACTGAGGATCAGGGGTTTGGTACAGGGAATGACCAGATGGGGTCAAGTAGCAAACAAATAGAGGACCCCCCCCCCCCCCAATGTGACTAGATCTACCTTAGCTAGTGGTTCTAGACTTAGTTTTCCAGTAATCATGACAGGTCGCCCCTTGCTTGCCTAATGAAGTGATATGTTGCACAGACAGCACCCAGTGCTTCTGCTTGAACCCTGTACAAAATGTGTACAGAACTTCCTTGTTCCAGGGAGTTGAACCTCTCTCTCAGCTTTGAAAGAGATTGGAAGGGGGAGATTGGATAGGCACTAGGTTTAAGAAGAGGCAACCTACTTGCCAGCGATCAGAGTCTTGATGGTGGAACAAATGAGGGCTTTATACCTTCTCAGACAATGAAGACTCAGTCTTCATTCAGAGGATGGAGGCTAAGGAAAGATGCTGGCAGTATGTTGTGTGAGTAATCCAGGGAAATGATCAATGAAGAATAAAGGCATACAAAATGGGGAAGCCTTCTATAGAGCCAATTTTGCAATCTGTTGCTTTGTAAAAAACAAAACAAAAAACCTTTAGCACAAAGCTGAAATTATCTACTCCTGCTTCATGGTGAAACTTTTCTCTACCTTGAGGCTTAAACTGGTTCTTCCTTGGTTCACAAATATCTCTTGAGTGTTTTTAGAATTTCTGCAAGGGTTTAATTTTCAGGATTTGCACAGATGTTCCCCATATTGTTCTACATTTCTAAACTATCTTTCCAGCACAATTGAGCATAACAGCAATTTTCAATGTTGACAATTTCTTTTGGTAGATGGGAAACTTCTGCTTCTATCTTCTCAAGGTTCCCAGGTTCTCAGTTTAGCACACTCCTGCTGGTGGTTGCAGTCAGTAGGATCTGCAGACTTTGATGGCTGTTGACTTAGGACCAAAATGGATGTTACAGGGTCCACGGGGTCAACCTGTGGACTCACACACCATTTCAGGAATGAGCTCGGCCTGCAGTGCAACAATACTAGGCAACCTTGTTACAACCCCCCCCCCCAGTTGGACCTATGAGTGATGAAGATAACAAAGTCCAAAGACAATGGTGCAAAATATCTGGTCTGGCCTTCAATAAGGTAAGAGGGCTACTTCTTGAACTATATTAGATCATTCAGGGGCATACATACTGGGGTGAATTCAACCCATCCACCAAGGAACCCTCCTGTAGCCTAAATGGAAGAGCTACTGAGGTTGGAAGAAGTCTTCTGCTGGAGGAAGGCTGTAGACTTTTCTCAATGGAACAGCTGGACAGGGGTGGGATCCATGCCACTTTTATCATTTAGGTCCCCAAACATTTTCCCTGAGAGTATGGGATGAAGCAAATGCACCAAGATCTTAGTGGAACAATGATGTTTATTCCATCAGACATACTGCCTAGAATATGCCTGAATTAAAGGAATACAGAGGGAGTTGGGGGGGGGGCTATTCTTCTGTGCATTCCAGATATTATAGATACAATAATGTATCCTAATGTCACAGTCTGGCTGTGGTTCCCGAAGACACTGAAGCACTCACAAAACTAGTCACCATGTAACTAGTATTCTGCCACAGGTTTCACTAAGCAGCTATTACCTAAAGACAGTCATGTAAATTCTAAGTGCCAATCAAGAAGTATGCTTAGTATTAGGGCCTTAATCCTCTCTCAAATTACCCTTTTGTAAATTTCAAAGATTCCCTTGTCCTAGTTCCTCCAGAGCATTGCAGGGTTTAATTAAAGGGTGTAGGTGACTTTAGTTCATTGGAAGACAATTATTATTGAGTTGTACGGAACTGATCTTTTTACCTTTATAAAAATACTCTGACTCATTCCCCACAGGCTGAACAAGAGCTGTTAAAGTGTGAAAAGGAAAAAAAAAAGCCAGGGTGGGGGAGGGGAAAAATCCTTACTTGCAGAGATGAAGCTTCAGAAGTAGCTGATTCATTCTCAAACATTTTGAGGGGAAGAGCGAAGGAATTATTATACACGAGTCATTAAAAAGTCTCCTGTTATTTACAGCTCGATTGCTTGCTTTAATGAAATGTTAATAATATCGCACTGCTTGGAAAGAGCCACTGATGAGCTCATGTTGTATATTTCTGGGATCCATAACCCAAAATGATCATTTTGTGAATGCTTATTCCAAAACAAGCATAACCTCATCAGAGGTTCATAGGATGCAAACCAATGAACTAAAGATGCTGCTTTGTTGCCTCTACTTTCCTTCTACAAAAATATGGATGCTGCAGCCTAGAAGCAGCGTATTCATCTTGGCAGATGGTGTGATAGCTTCTACAGTACAGTGTAAGAAAAAAATGGCAAAATTTGTGTATGTGGTAGCAGTTTGTGAAAAAAACAGCGATGACATCCTGCCTTGCTGGTAGGATCATGATGCCAGTTAGTCACATGGGTAAATGGTTGTGAAATTGTTTGGGGTGAATAATTTGGCTTACTGTTATATAATGGGCCCCAGCTAAAAGGAAAGTGGGAGTATGCTTGCTTCAAAGCAATGAAGAGTGACAGATCCAGGCCAGCATAGGGAGATATACATACATTATGTAGTGGGGCAGTGGCTGTACATGTGTTGTTTTGCAGTGAGGGGTGATATATAAATTAAATGAATGAATAAATAAGAGCATATGCCTATATAGCCATTTTTTTCATTACAATCTACACTTTTGTTCATCCATGGGTTTATGGCTGAACCTCTTGTGGCGCAGAGTGGTAAGGCAGCTATCTGAAAGCTTTGCCCATGAGGCTGGGAGTTCAATCCCAGCAGCCGGCTCAAGGTTGACTCAGCCTTCCATCCTTCCGAGGTCGGTAAAATGAGTACCCAGCTTGCTGGGGGGTAAACGGTAATGACTGGGGAAGGCACTGGCAAACCACCCCGCATTGAGTCTGCCATGAAAACGCTAGAGAGCGTCACCCCAAGGGTCAGACATGACTCGGTGCTTGCACAGGGGATACCTTTACCTTTACCTATAATATGTAGAATATAAATCAGAATATATGTCCAATGGATGCAGTATGGAAACACTTTGATACAGCCCTGTTGATTTCAATGGGAGAGATTCTCACTTCTGATTGTTTTCAGTTCACCTTTTCTGACTTGGATAAGAGCTTTGAGGTTATACTGGGTCCAACATTGGAAGAAAAGCAAAATAATAAAAATGTGTGCATGAATACACACACAAACCTTTCTTCCAGCTTAGTTTAACTTGTATGATGGTCCCTACCTTTACCTAACTTTGTCTGGGCACCTGGATTCTTGACAACCATCGTGTTGTAGTGGTTAAGAGCTGCAGACACTAATATGGAGGACCAGGTTTGATTCCCCACTCCTCCACATGATCTGCTGGGTGCTCCCTCAAAACTCTCTTAGCCCCACCTACCTCACAAGGTAATTGTTAGGGGGAGAGGAAAGGAAGGTAATTATAAGCGGCTTTGAGACTTCTTAGGGTAGAGAAAAGTGGATATAAAAACTGACCATCAAAATAGACTGACAGCAGCTTTCTGGGGTCTCAGGTAGATTTTTTTCCACATAACCTACTGCCAGATCCTTTAACCAGAAATGCCATGGATTTAACCTGGGCCCTTCTAAATGCCAATCAGATGCTCCACCACTGAGCCACATCTTCCATATTGTAATGTACTCTACACAAGTCTCCGCTCATAGTCACCCTGGAGACTCCACTTGACGCAGATGGCCATAACTCAGGGATCTAGACGAAGCATACTTACAATTGATAGCCATTCTGTTAGTTGCCTTTCAGTTCAGTTCAAGGTACTGGCTATCATATACAGAGCTCTTCATGGCCTTGAACCCTGATATCTTCTGGACCACCTCTCTTCCTATGCTCAGCCATGGCAACTCTGCTCATCTGATCATGGCCTTCTGTAGGTACTACCTTCACATTGGCAAGAGCAAGTACCTGTGCAAGTGCATTCTCTGTTGTGGGCCCAACCTGATAGAATGGTCTGCCTGAAGAAGTCATGAAGGCTCTTAACCCTCCTGGCATTTTGCAAACTGTGCAAATCTGAATGATTCAGGTAGACATTTTTACAAAATTAATAGGGCTTTACTACAACTGAATGGCTCAGGAAGCTGCTTTAATATAGGGAAAGAGCCTATGGACTATAATGCTGTGTATAGCATGTACTATCTAGTGCCGTTTTTATTTCATTTAAAACATTTCTGTGTTCTCTTTCCACCCAAAAAGAGTCCCCAAAATGGGGACAAACATCAAAACACTGAAACATTTCACTATTTAAAACACACACACACACACACACATATATATATATATAATTCAATTAAACCATATTATTTATTAAATTGCTATACTCCTCTCCCAATATGGCTCAGGGTGGTGTACAAACATAGCACTGTGATAACTGAGGAAGGCCAACAACAGATACTGTTTTTGTGAACTACAACTGAACTCAAGAGGACTGATTAGCTGTTTTAGCAAAGAATTATCATATGGCATCATATGACTTAATTTGGATATTATGACACAGTTTACTAATTTGTCACAATTTGCTTTTGCCTTATATCGCCACAGTTAGGAAGGTTATTCATTTAGTATGAGGAAGAGTGCATGCATTCGAAAGCTCACACCTTGAATAAATCTTTGTTAGTCTTAAAGGTGCTATGGGACTTTTGTTGTGCTACTTCAGGCCAACATAGCTACCCACTTGAACCAGTTCCTGGTGATATACCAAACCAGACTAAAAGGACTTTACCCACTGGTGGAAGACAATGATAGAGGGAAACAGACTAATCATCCAGGAGAGGGAGTTCTTAAATTTTGGCACCATGACTTGGAATAACCTTTCTTAGGTTTCTTCCCATCTAGCCTCAATTGTTGGGTGCAACCAAAGTCGGGCCTCTGAAGATGACCAGAGTAGACAAGTAGGTTCATATGGGAGAAGGAAGTCCTTAAGTTATGCTGACCCCAAAATGGAACAGGACGGGAATGATATGGTCCCAATAGCTCCAGTGGCCACATTCTTCTGTACAAATTGTAGCTTTCAAACAGTCTTGAAGGGCAGTAATATAATCTAGATGTTGCCAAGAATCTGCACCACAGTGGCAAAATCTTTGCTTTCCAGGAAGTGCCCTAGCCGGCTTACCAGCTGAAAGTTGTGAAAGGCACTCCTGGTCACCGCGGCCACTTGTTTATTCTACAGGAGGCCCAGGTCTAGCAGCATCTCCAAGCTACAAACCTGTACCTTTAGGGGAGTTCAACTCATTCAGAACAGGAGATATTCTATTTCCTGGGCCAAATCTCCCCCCCCCCCCCGCAACCCATTATTAGCACCTCTGTATGTATACATGCTTGTGTTATTCCACTATGACACTTCTTTATTATTTAACACGTCAGCTTCATTCTTGTGCTTTGTTTCAATGTTGTTTCTGTTTTCTGCTTGGTTTTATAGTTCCACAATTATATTGCTTCTGTGGATTGCAGTGACTTGCAGTGTAATCTTTCATGAGTATCAGTGAGTAACGCAAACTATAAATATTGTAAATACTAGCAAAAAAGCCCATGGTACTTAAAAATGCAAGAGGCAATAGCCTTCCTTCCCCCTGCCCCTGCCCCAGGCAGGCCTGCCAAGGCCTAGAGAGGCCTTGGCAGGCCTTTTCAGACCAGGAGGGAGTGCTTGAAGAGACTCCCTCCCTCCCTCCCCTCACCCATCAACCCTGCTGAGGTCTGGCAAGGCCACAGCTGGGACTGCTCAGGTAGTAGGAGAACTGGTGGGGACTGGCTCCCTCCCCTCTTCTCCTGCAGCCCCACTAAAGCCTGGTGAGGCCACAGCTGGGGCTTCTTGGGGTAAGGGCTCTCTCCTTCCCCCCCCACCAGGGCCAGAGTCCCAGGCCCTCCCCCTACCTCCCAGCTCCCGCTGCTCTAGCTTACCACAGGCTGGCATGTCTTCCACACAGAAGATGTTGGAGGGGGATGTGGCCAGAGGCAGGACATCCTACCTGTTTGGCAGTTTGTTGGATGGATGGCCAATCAGGGATGGGACAGCCTATCTGATTGGCAAGTAGGCAATGAGTCCCAATTCCTCCCACTACCCCTTCCCATTTTATTTATATGTTCAGATATAACATTCAATTAAATAAACTCTCCCATTCAGATCAACGGGATGCCATGTGCTGAATTTTGATTAGCAAGTCCCTAAATGTGTAGTCGGGGAAGAAAGGCCCACATACCTACTCCACTCTATTCATTCTTTTGTAATAATGTTAGCAACTCAAGGCCACCAGTGGGCACAAACTGGAAAATTCCAATTTGGTTCAGGGTTTGTGGTTTTCCATGACCTGGGCTATTTTTGTGGGGTTGTTTGTTTTATTTTCTAGGTCATGCCCATCCCTACTAGCCACTGGGGAGAAAAGTAGAGAATAAATGGAGTAAACATAAATCTGTATGCAAACACCGTACAATTAGGGATTTAACATTCAGAATATATTTGTACCAGTAGTCAGCAGAACCTAAACTATTAATATAAGTGGAATGGGTAAATGGCAGAACAGTAAGATCAGGTAAACAGGAATTAAAGGCTATACTTAGCTTAATTTGAATCAAGCCTTACTGAACTAAGCCCTGGAGTCAGTTTGGCCTCAGATCAGAAACAAAAGTACTACAAAGAGAGAGTAAATGTATGCATCTTGCTCATCCCTCATTCTACAACTGACACAAAATAATGTTGCTCTGGATTTCCAGCGAAATGTCTTTTCTCATTGTCTTTCCTTGATTTTCCGGGGAGGCTGCTGTACTCCTGAAAGGTATCCATTTAAATTGGTTGATGAGTTATAGGCAGCCCCAGAGGCATTTAACATCACATCCAGCTCTGAAAGTGAGGAGGCAGTATTCTTATTTCAATGAAATACTAAATGAATCATAAAGGATCCTGAGCCAGTGAGTTCTGATGGCAGTAAAATGTCAGATACAGAAGTAGGCTGAAGACTGTGTATGTTTTTATGTCGCACTACGTGCATGAACACATGATTTCATGAGGCTGCTTTCAGCTGAACTAGTCAATTGATCTTTCAAGGTCAATGTTGTCCAATTTGACTGCCAGAAGCACTTCATGGCCTCAGGAGGAGATCTTTCACATCACCTGCTACCTGACCCTTTTAACTTGAGATACAGGGATTGAATCTGGGGATTTCTGTATGCAAGTAAGAGCACCCCCACTGGATTGAACCTATGACCTTCTGTATGCCTTGCAGATGGTCTGTCACTGAACCATAGCCCCTTCATTTTAATACTGCTTCAGTCTGTTCTACTGCTGCCTACTGGACTAATTTTATTTACTTTGACTGCATAGATTTTTTAAAATATCTTAGCTGCATTGCAGATCCAGCCAACTACATACCAAGAGAACCATGTAAATGCAATGATATAGACTATATAGATGCAACACAGTTAGGTTCTTATGCTTTTAACAAATGCATGACAAGCAAAAACTGGTCAATTGTCTCCACAGATGTCATACAATTAAATAAAGAAAAGTGGGGTTAGACAAAGAGTGCAGAGGTAATGAAGAGGTTAGTAGGTTGAAAGGGAAGCACAAGATTCTTAGAAGGGGTTTGATGACTCACAGTCTACCACATTGATTCTAATCCAGCTTGTTGTTGAGAACTGGCTTGGTGTAGTGGTTAAGAGCAGCAACCTCTAATCTGGAGAACCAGGATTGATTCCCCACTCCTTTACATGCAGCCAGCTGGGTGACCATGGGTCAGTCAGAGTTCCCTTACAACTCTTTCTGTCTCACCTACCTCATGAGGTGTCTGTTGTGGGGAGAGGAAGGGTAGGCAATTGTAAGCTGTTTTGTGACTCTGTTGGGTAGTGAAAAATGGGATACAAAAAATAGCTCTTCTTAATTAACATCCACCCATCTTTAAGGCAAAGTGTCTGTATTACTTTACTTAAGGGGGCAGCAAAGTAAACAGAATTGTCAACTCTCTGAAACTGGTAAATAATTAAATATTGAATGAAGGAAGGAATGACTGAAAAACTAATTGTGAATTCTGACATCCTTCTAAGGCAGGGGTAGTCAAACTGCGGCCCTCCAGATGTCCATGGACTACAATTCCCAGGAGCCCCTGCCAGCGAATGCATTCGCTGGCAGGGGCTCCTGGGAATTGTAGTCCATGGACATCTGAAGGGCCGCAGTTTGTCTACCCCTGTTCTAAGGAGCACCAGTGAGGCAGGATAATGAGCCTAGAGGCGGTCACTGCATCAGGAGTTTGTGTGTGCAAAGGAGTGGAACTAACACTTTGAGAAGGATCTGTCTTCTCCCACTTCTTGGAATTGCTTTTGGAGATTCGGTGCAACCAAGCATCCAATAGGATTGCAAAACCCGTGTACACCGTATCATAGTATGTAGAAGTAATTCTCCCAAATAAATTGGACTGCCCCTCCCCTGCATGAAGTGTTTAGGATCAGAGTTTTATATTGCAGCCCTACACAGAATTATGCCTACAGAGCTCTTACTAAAAATCAACAAGACTCCTACCGAATAACTGAACCAAGAAACCTAGAAGAGTAGCAATTTTCAGTAAAGAAACTGTTTTTATTTCACTCGTCACCTAAGGAAAAAATGAATTATCAGAATTATCTGTTCTGCAATTTTTCGTCATCATAAATGCTAAGAATATTGTTGCAACTTTTTATCCCTCAGAACAATCAGATAAACAGGCAATACCATTTTTATACACTCTGTAATATATAACTATCCCGGATATATACAATCATGTTATAGTATCCCTATCCTTTTGTAGCCCCTCTATACTACTACTTTGTTTTCTAATACACGCACACACACACACACACACACACACACACACACACTAACAATAATGCCCATTGTGTGAAGGAATCTAACAGGTTCTAGCAAACTGTCCCCCAAATGTTATGGCAGAAAAATGCAGCAGCCCAGAAGCTGTTAACCCAGCCACTACCAGAAAAAATAGCCACTAGAACGCTTGGCAATCATACGCCAAAGTCCAGTGTCTCCTCCAGAGCTCTGAACAAATCACTTCCTGTTTTAAGAAGTCATCGGGTAGTACGCTTTGTATTTTATATATTATTACTATACTAGTAATTAAGCCCGCTGTATGCCGAATACAGCGGGCGCTAGAAACTGACCTTGTCGGGCGGCGGCTCTCTGCCTAAGTAGTGGTCCCCAACCTTTCTGAGGCTGGGGACCGGCACGGGCCGCGCCCGGGCCGCGCCCGCGAGCCGCGCCCGGGCCGCGCCCGCGAGCCGCGCCCGGGCCGCGCCCGCGAGCCGCGCCCGGGCCGCGCCCGCGAGCCGCGCCCGGGCCGCGCCCGGGCCGCGCCCGCGAGCCGCGCCCGGGCCGCGCCCGCGAGCCGCGCCCGAGCCGCGCCCGCGAGCCGCGCCCGCACATCGGGCCGCTTGCTGGCAGGGCCGCTGGTGGAGTGTTTCTTCCTGGAACCGGGAGCGGCTGCGAGGACGGCGGAGACCATTGTAAGTTGGGGGCGAGGGGGTGGTGCGCGGGGGCTGCGGCCTGCGTGGGTTCCCTCGGGCGTCAGGCCAGGAGCAACTGCGAGCCGCGCTGCGCGCGGCTCGCAGTTGCTGGGGCTGGGAATCAGAGGGAGCAATCGGCAGGCGCTTCGCGCCTGCCGATTGTTCCCTCCGATTGTCTGTCATGAGGAAGGGTCCAATCCGGACCCTTCCTCATCCCGGACACATCCCGCCCCAGAACGCCTTACTCTTTTATTTAGTCCGTGGCGCCCGTGGCGCCACGGGCGGTGTTCAGATTATAGTACTAGCAACTAGCAATAGTTGTGTGAAAAAATACAATTGGTTCTAGCAAACTGCTTGGGGATAGGATCTGAACCATCAAAAAGAATGGTGTGGGCAGGGGGCATGGAGTGTCCTTGGGTTCTACCAACACCTACCCAAGTAGGGTGGGGTTCCCCAGACCTGCCTACTATTCCCCTCAGCCGCATAGCACCTGTGGGAAAGGTGCTTCTTCATCAGCCAGATCAGCAAGGAGGGCAGAACAGTTTTCCCTAGTCAAAAAGTGGGTGACGGTGGATGGACCTACACTCAATACTTGTCATCCTTGGACAGGGGGCACCCTATAAAACACATGTCTCCTTTGCTGCCATTGGAAGTCATAGCAAGATGGGAGAGGGGGCATCCCAACATCTGCACATGCTCCCCCCCATGTCTCTTGGCCCATGGCAAGCCATTGATGCTCCCTAGCAAAGAAAGTGTACTACTCTTGAGTCACAACTGTTGCATCTGCCCAAGCCTGCTGGGAACTCCAAGGTCCCTCCCAGGCAGTCCTCCCCCTTCCCCCTGGCCTGGATGCTGTTCCCTCGTATTGCACGAGGGAGACTCCCACTTATCTCCTGTGTTGATAACAGCTCTCTTTATGATGTCTCCTGACTTGTGAGGAACAGGAACTCTCTTTACCATAGAGTTAGTGAGATACAAGGGCACTGACCACTCACCTTTGATTTCACTGACCTGCCCCTAGAGAGTAATTTCCTGTTTCCCCAGTTTCCTTCCTCTTTCTCCTCCCATCTCTCAAACCTGCAACATGATGGAAGGGAGATGCTTGAAGCATCTCTCTCCATCCAACTATTTAGAATAGGAACCTTATCTTTACCTGTAGTATTATGTTCCTTATCAAATAGTTGTTATATTAGTTAAGTACCATGTTTGTAAATGTGTCTTTCTTTATTTGTTGTTTTTTTCACCACATTCATTAATTATCCTACCAAGGCACTCTGCTAACTTTCTAGATATTAACACTTTACTAATGCTTAATATGGGAAGGCACTGGCAAACCACCCCGTATTGAGTCTGCCATGAAAACGCTGGAGGGCATCACCCCAAGGGTCAGACATGACCCGGTGCTTGCACAGGGGATACCTTTACCTTTTTTTAATGCTTAATATCCTTCACCCTGAAGGCCAGGTTCCTCTCTGTTCCTCTGCCCTTTGAAGAATGAAGCTGAATCAGCTTGTCCCACATTGGCCCTTGGCCACCACTGGAGGGTAGCCAAGGGCCTTTCCACACTCCTTCCTGGACTGGGCCACATGCACAGGGCTAGGAATTCTGAGCTGTTGTCCAGAGCTGGATGGGCAGGCTGGGCTTTCCTGGCTGGGCTTAAGGAGGTGAGTCAGTGAGCTGTTGAGCGTTCCCAACTTACCCCAACAACATGCATCTTCCAGTGAGTGGCTCCTGCTTGCTGGACCTACAGCAGGCACAGGCTTTCATCTGCACAGGGAGCTGGCCACAGCTTCTATCTCCAGCCCAGAAGGGGCTGACCTCAGTTCCACTGGCCTGCAGAGGCTCAGTTAAGGCTTTCAGTCCAGGTGTGATCTAGGCTGGCCAGCCAAGAGGCACAGAGGCAGGAAGGCCCAGTGGGGCCTGGAACCCAGAGCTGCCCATGGGGGAAGGAAGGAAGGAGCTCCTGCCAAGGTCTGGAATGGAGTGGGGACTCGTGCTGGATTTGGAGCAACTTTGTAGCCAGCCCAGTCTCAGTGATGTCTGAGTGGGGGATATTTGACCAACAGGAAAAAGGCAATCTGGTTTTGGCAGTTGCTGGGCAGATCCCTTAGACTGCCTTTTTCTTACATGCACTCTGCCTCCCACTGCATTAATTGCCATACCAAGGCACTCTGCTAACTTTCTAGATAAGCTTGCCTTAAAAGAGAAGCCCCTAATTTATCTCAACTTCTGTCGGTCTTGGATTTTTTTCTCCCTCCTCTGCCTTCTTCGATCCTCTCTCCCCCCCCCCTCCAAGAAAAGAAAGAGGCTCCCTGCTTGGCTCTTCTCCCCCCCCCTTCAAGAAAAGAAAGAAAGAGGCTTGGTCTCCCCCCCCCCCTTCTGAACTACCCTAACCGTGTAGAAGACTTTCCTGTTTCAATGGGGTGGGGGGAGAGGAAGACCCGAGTTCAAAGCGATCTGAATTCAACAGGATTGACAATGGAATAAACAAAGTAAGTGCAGACTCTGCCCTGGTCTGATCCAGCAGGGCTCCCTTATGCCACTCTCAAATAAAACAAAACTTACAAATCTGCATACTAATTAATGTACTTTAGGTGTTACTTATAATTAAAGGTAGCCCCTACATATTCTCCTAATATATGGGTGCTAATTTTACCATGCTAAACAAATGTAGATCCTCTATTTAGAAATTAAACATCATTGGAAAACCCATCCCTGATATGATATCTTGACTGAAACAAATACAGAAATTACTTATAATACTCATAAGCACTAAAGGGGCAACTATGTTTTGTTATTTTTTATTTTTTTAATGAAGATGCCCTCTCCCTATTAGCTTAGCCTCCATGATCTGTGTTTTAAATCTTTATTGTAAACACACAATCATCAGGGTCCAGTTACCATGGCCAGCCTATCACAAATCTACCCGAACATAAAGAGAGACTATTATACAAAGAATCTAGGAAGTGCACGTTTTTATTTAAAAAATGTTTTACTGTTGTGGAATTTCATCATAGAAACACTGAAATGTTTTTTTTTAAATTAATTTCAGGACTCAGGGGGGAAGGAAGTTTGAGTCCCCAAAATGATCGCTGTGAAGGGACTGGTGGCTTCCATTTATTGATAACCCGAGGAGCAGGGGGAGACGTTTGGGTTGTCCACACTTCCTGCTTCTCTGCTGCCTCATTGGGAGGCAACAAGCCATGACGAGGCAGTGGAATAACACAGGAGGGATCTCCCATCAGGAAGCATGCAACCCGTCATTTCCTGTTGCATGTTTGCACCAGGAGGTGGCACAAGTTTTATGCCTCTATGTGGAATTGGTCAATGTATCTGAGTGGCTGGACATTCAAGAAATTGCTTTACATACCTCTGCTTCATGGTGAAGATACCTGTGCCATTTAAAGCACTTGCTAGAGATGAGTGGTTTTCACACCATAGTACTAACAGCAACAGGATGAAGGAAGGTTTCTGCTCAAAGACCTGCAGAATCAACCAACTTTATTAATTGCTTGCACCAACCTACAACTGCATTCTGTAGTCATTGCATGACTCCAGATAAGTTTATTGATCCCAGTGATTCAGGGTTTTTGCTTCCAGGCACAAAACACATTTAACAACTCAGCACACTGGTTCAAGGATCACTCGGCATTTCTTCTTCCTGATCCATTTTAATTGCAATAAAGATGAAGTGATTTTTACTTAGGTTCAGAGAAGAAAAAGCAAGGAAAATCTAATGGGAAAATGAAATCCCACAAACAAACCTGAAACTAAGCAGTTGCCATAATGCTGCAAACTGTCTGTGCACCTAATGCAAGCAAGCAACTTAATACACAAAAATAGTTTGGTCTCCTCATCCTTCTGACAGAGCAGGGTCAGAAAACAAGGGCAAACTTTCTCCACAGGACAGAGGGCATCAAGAGAAGTGATCAGATTAAGATTCTAGCCTTTGACATACCTGCATTGACGCCAAGTGCTAATGTTACTGGATCTGATATGAACCCAGATAGACTTCATACTGCTGCACTGCTGAAATGTTTCAAAGATAACCTCTCTGAAATCATGTTTCAGTGAGTAATATCTGCAAGACAGAATAAACATTAAGAGCATTTGCTACATTCTGGGAATGTAGCTATTCTTCTAAGTTTGCCCCATGGCATTTGTGCATTTGTCTTCATGTATATTTTTTTTCTTAGCAACCAAGAACACTTTATCCCATAGTTTCCATTAAGAACAGAAGAACAGCCAGGGCAGCCCAGACCAAGGGTCGCATCTATTCTGTCATTCTATTTTCCACAATGTTTCCAGGAAATTCCAAGAAACTCATTCGCATAACTTCAAGGCAATAGATATACCCTGCCATTACCTATCATCCTAGCAACTGTTATTGAGGAGAACACTGTCTCTGACCTGCAAGTTCCATTTAGCTACCAAGGCTAAAAGCTATAGATAAATGCCTACCCTCCATACATTTGTCTTTTGAAAGCCAATGTCCATCTCTATACCTCAGAGAATTTAATATATCAGTTATGTGATATATTAATTATCCATTGGAACAGAGGTTGAAGTTAGAATGACTGGTATGTCCAATAATGTATTTCTTCAAAAGTGGTTCTAGTTTCCAATCTTGAGAGTAAACAGCTACACATATAATTTAACACAGACCTACTCTCACTGGACTCAGTCAGAGGAACCATGAATTAATAGTATAGTTAAATGTAGGCCAATGGCCCTGTATTTTCCTGGGGCTTTCTCACATTTCAATTTTGCTTCTCAATGGCTTTTCCCATATTTCTTCGGAAATTTTTGCCCCATTTCAAAGGCTGATAGCTACACTTCCCTCAGGGTCAAAACACTTTTGGTCCATCCTATATTGGTTGATTCCATGTGCAGTTAGAAATGTGAAATTTTAAAATTATGATGACTATGTTTTTAATATGTTGAATTAATGCACTTTATGTAATAAATATCATGAACGAGGCATGCCACAAACTGAATGGAACTGCATTTTTCCAGTTCATGTTCATTCATAATTACATCCCAGGTTGTTCTTGCTCAAAGATGCTGTTTAGGAAGTGCAGAGGGCCCTTCACCCTCTACCTGCATTTCCAGCTTCCAGTTCACAAGTAAGTGCCCATTCAGGAATATGCATCAGTGCTGCTGTGCACAGTGTACAATAATCCTGTGGTGCTCTTGTCTGTCTTTATTTTAGTGGTGCTTCTGCCAAACTTTCTAGTGGATACTGTTACTTTTCCCACAAGAAAATACACAGTCAGGAGCCTTGCTCTTGTCTGGTTGCACCTTTTATTTTCATACTGTATATGAGGCTATTTAAATGCTTTCCTCACATTTACAACAGCATGTGTATTTTGCAGTGAAATTTCAAGTAACATTGTTTTCCAAGTATGCATTAGGTCCTTAGAGAAATAAGACTGGGAGATGTGCCTAGCCTGGAAGTCTCATAGGAATGCCAAATCTAGTTTTACAATGACACTACTTTGTAATGTTTTAAATGAAGGACTCTGACTTAAAGAAGAGATAGAAATAGATGATTTTCTTGTTTGTTCCACTCTCACAAATCTCCGATAAGCCCTTCCTTTGCTACTCCAAAAACAGCTATTTTTTAAAAAGGGTAAACTAAATTAATCTGTAATCTTTCATGGACTTAAAATTAATTGCTTGAGCATATTTGATAAATTATATATTGACTGAAATCAGGCACTGTTGCAGAATCCTGATGCTCATATTAACATCAGCTTCAAACAGGCCCTCCTGGAATATCAAAGTTGCTGGTGTGATGGGCCTAGAAAGTGACAGAGTGACAGAATTTAAGCCAAAAAGGAAGATGGGCTTGGCACAAAGGCCAGGGAGACAAACCGCTGATTCAGTGGGAAAGAAACATGCAGCAGGTGTTTGGACAGCAGGCAGGCAAGATTAGGTGATCTTGTGTCAGCCCGACAGTGAAATGAGGTCATGCTGCACACAGCCACTATCTGACAGAAGAGGTCAGGGGACTTGAAAGATAACGGTGTACAAAACCCCCCACAAACAAACAAACAAAAGAGAAGGCACAATGAGAAGAGGTTGACTGGCACAATTGCCGTGATTGATGAAAGCAAGCAAATAGAAAAAGAGAAAGGGGCGGGTTGGGGCGGGAGAGGAAATATATTAGTTTCCCCTGAAAACTGTTTTTTCCCTCCTCCATGAAAAATGATCTAAAACTCTGAATGTCCTGAAATGCTTTTAAATGGAGATGAAGGCCTAACCTTGACAATGAATGTCAGGCCTGTTGAATGGGGGAAGATCTGTGCATCAGGCACACCTGTCAGTTTGAGAGGGCCACCAGCCCCTTCATGGAAAGATTCACACAAGGCTAAGCAGTAAAAATATCTTCCAGGGGTTAGGAAAGTCAGATGCCGATAGGCTAGTACAGACAGAAGAGCCAATCAAACAGTGAGAGAATAAAGAAGGGTGCTTTTAACCATTTAACGGATTCATAAAATAATGCAATAGTTCACTTGACTTGAAAGCTTGGATTAAAAGTACAACCGGAATCAAGTGATCCATTTGCATGCTAACAAGCACTTCATCTGACACTGAAATTACTGCTGAACAAATTTCTGTGTTAAAACTATGCCGCAGGTAAGGTCATGCTGGAAATTAGTAGCACTGTTTGTTTCCCATCTTGTATACTCAATCAATGGTAACTATTTCTAATAGCAAAAGCATGCTTTGGGCATCAGCTTCTCGACTAGTGGCAATGGGTCTCTTCTACATGACTATTTACCCCAGATTTCCTAGGGCAGAGACATTCCAAGTGTGAATATGCAAAAGACTTGAGCTAACAGTGGTAGTTCCACACTGACAGCTCAATCCTAAGGGTGTATTCTCAGAAGTATCACTGAGGTCAAATGGGACTTTGTCCATAGTAAATAAGTTAACGGTTGAAGCCTGAAGATAGGAAAAACATTCTGATTGAGCAGAGACAATGTCTGGGAATGTATCTGCTCATGGACTAACTTGAACCTCCATGAACAGCTTGAAAATTCATAGAAAGTTCATGCTAGTCACCCTGCCATGAACTTGACTTCACAAAGCATGGACCAGCCAAAATTTGTAATGAACCTTAGTTTGTCAGCCAGTTTGCGCCCATCCCCAACCAGTACTTACAACTTAGGGTTTGAGAATTGCTCATTTTAGGGATATCTGACCATATCTTCTAAGATACACAAGACAAAGCCTACATTTGATACTACTAGGTGCTCATCACTACCTTGAGTAGCAAGAAATGCAGAAGAAATGTTGCAAAATGTATTTTTCTTTTTGGATGACAGCAACGGCCTGGAAGGCTTAGGGAGGCATCCTAGCAATGGGGTTTATTTCCAGGAAAGTGTCCTCAAGATTGTAACTACCAAGAGGAAGCCTAAGTAGGTCTACTCATGGTACTACTCAGGTATATTCAGTGGAGTTTACACCCAGGAAAGTTATGGTATTTTGAATTATTTACAAATATACAAACAGAACCTCCTGGAGGCATGTACCCCTCCCCCTGTCAAAACAAACTTTTCAGCAAAGAGAATTAAGAATGCCTCAGCAAAGACTTTACTTTGTCCCTTTGTCCTAAAACCAAACTACTCTTCACTACTTCTCCTCTTCCCTCATATGTTGAAGGGTGTTGCCTTCCAAAGGTTCCATTTCTAGTCATCAATGGACATTAACATTCGTGTGTTACAGTCCCTGCTCAGCCATTAGTTGCCTTTAGATAAGCCTATTCAACAGCAATCAAGCCACCAAATTCTTCCAGATGTAATGAATCTCCTACAATTAACTGGGCACAACATGAGCCAACAAATGTTATTGTATGAAAATCAGTCATTGGAAACCTACCCACCTTTTCTGCACACTGCCCTCTCTCATGAAGCGTTCTCTCTCTCTTTCACTTAGCAGAGAAGAGCTCTCTATAAATCCAACTTTAATTATTCTTGTAATAAGGAGAAGCCCCTCAGAGCAAGCAGAACACCAGGCCCTTGAGAAGACTGGTTGGGAAGGAGAATATGTCTCTCTTAAAATATTAGTGATCCATCAACCAGAAGGGATATGTTCTTTTAATTAAAAATACCTGTGTGCCACTGTCTATGTAGGAAGGCAAAAAAGGAAAGGAAAAAGAACTCCGCTCTTCAATGGAATGTGGATGTGGATGCATCGTCACTGCACTGACGATGTGCAGTGTTGTTGTGTGGGCCACAGTTGAGCTTTCGGAAGAGATGGACAGTGTATGCCACAATAGCAACTGAAGCGCTACTCTTTCTGTGCCATGAGCTGGTCCATGCAATAGAAAAGTTCAGCAGGTGCCTTCCCCCCATTCCCTGGTTGGCAGATGCTGTTAAGCACTGACCTGCTATGCAGTTGTTAAAGCCACTGAGCAATGCTAGGGTGATGAACTGCTGTAGGAGCCTGTCCAACGTAATGCTTTCATTTGCTCTTATAAAATGGAAGCTGGATTCTATGCATGCTTGTTTCCCTGTTAACTTCCAAATGTCACACTTATGTAAAACACTACGGCAGAACGAATTCCCCACAGCCATAGGTAATGCAGCATAGGCAATGGCTAAAAGACTGAGCTTCAAAGCAATGAGGTTCCCCAGCGGCAATATTGTCTTGGCCACATGCTTTCTAGGTGGCATAAGATGTCAACATCTCTTGGCCTCAGCTCTTTCTCTCACCCAAATATGCAGCCCAGGATAATAGTAAATAAATAAAGTAAGATAATAGTAATATTGCTGGTCTAGTTCGCCCATGGGTGACAAATTGAAATTTCCACTGGCTGGGTTGGGTCAGATCCGAATGTAACCCTATCAGATACAAGAATGTTTTCCAGGGTAATGTTAGCTAGAAAATGATTGAGTGGTTTCATCTCAGGGGATTTTATTGTGATTCAGCTTGTGGTCCTTAGGGCAAAGATCTGTATCACTAAAGTATGGGCCCACCTTATGGGGTTGTTGTAAAGAATGCTGAGATAGACACATCATTTCAAAACGCATCATATACAATAAACAAGTATATAAATACAATGATTTTTTAATTAATAGTAACTAATAACATGTCATGCAGACGACATCACTCTAATGGCAGAAAGTGAAGAGGAACTAAAGAGTCTTTTGATGCAGGTGAAGGAGGAAAGTGCAAAAGTTGGCTTGAAACTCAACATCAAGAAAACAAAGATCATGGTATCTGGCCCTCTCAATTCCTGGCAAATAGATGGGGAGGAAATGGAGATAGTGACAGATTTTATTTTCCTGGGCTCCAAGATCACTGCAGATGGGGACTGCAGCAAAGAAATTAAAAGATGCTTGCTCCTGCGGAGGAAAAGAAGGGGATGACAGAGAATGAGGTGGCTGGATGGAGGCACTGTGAGCTTAAATGGACTCCAGGGAATGGTAGAGGACAGGAAGGCCTGGAGGATCATTGTCCATGGGGTCGCGATGGGTCGGACACGACTTCGCAACTAAGAACAGCAACAGCAACAACAACAGGCTTCCTCAGGAGGTGGTGGGTTCTCCATCTTTGGAAATTTTTAAACAGAGGCTAGATAGCCACCTGACGGTGAGGCTGATTCTGTGAAGGCGTAAAGGGGTGGCAGGTTACAGTAGATGACCGATTGAGATGTGAGCGTCCTGCATAGTGCAGGGGGTTGGACTAGATGACCCATTAGGTACCTTCTAACTCTATGATTCTGTGTCTTGCCTTGAAGGCAGAGTGGCAAGGTGAGACAGAGAACTTCACTTGCAAAGAAGAGGAATTTCCCTGAGTGTGATTCAATTATGTTTTTATCCCCTGCTTTGCTCTGTGTTCCAGCTTAGCGATTGTGCTTCTATTTCAGATAAGGTTGCCAACTGGCTGGGAGAAAAATGTCCTGCCCCTTTATTAGAGGCTTCATTGGATGTTATTTCCTAGGCAATATTATTGATCTTCATGCATTGTAAAGCTTCCACACATTACATCTTTACTAGAAGGATTATCTGCAAGCCAGTTGGCAACCCTAATTTCAAAGGAGTAGATCAGATTTGATTTTCTTGTCAGTTGGCAACCCTCAGCTCTGAGAATGGTCTTGGATCTCAACAGGCTGATAGAATGGAAACTTTTGCCCCAAGCAAGGTTTTCAAATAAGATTGCCTGTGCAGAAAAAATACAACCCATTTGCCACGTACTGACCTTGGGCGCATTTGGCTCTCAGCAAGTTATTCCCAAATAAATAAGCATAGGATTTCAGACTGTGAAAAATGTATTTTCATAACTCATTCACTATTGTGTAAGTGGCCTGCAATATAATAATTAGGCCTACAACAGTATATATATTTTTTGTAGTTGTTTTCTGGATTTTTCTTTTTGTTGTTATATACTTCAGCTAGGACAAGATGATAAGGGAATACCATACCATTGTGGATATTACCAATTTCAAAGGCAAATAGTATTGCTTGCTTGCCCTGCCAGAGGGTAAAATCTATATATTTTTTCAAGAATGGAGTTCAGTCAACAATTTACTTCTTATTGAGAAAAACCACAAACATGCTTTTAAAATAACTGATTAGTTACACTTACCTGTGGGAGAAAGATTGGGAAGCAGAGCTGAGGTTCTGTTTTAGATCAATACCTTTGTTAAACATGGTACATATGGAGGCCATAGCCCTCTAATCCCATCCTATCACCTTAATGAAGTTCTTGCTCCCCACTAAATCTATCAAAACAACAACAAAAGTAAAATAAATAATTTGATCTTTATTAACTTGTTAATAAAAGCACTTTCTGTGTTGGAGCTGAAGTGCGTGCGTCCTGACTGAGTCTAATACTCTGACTTGGGGGATGGTGGTGAGATCCCAATAATACACATCCCTTCCTTGTGACCCTGTTCCCGTCCAATCACAGTAAACAGCCATTGATTTCAATTACTGTTGCTGTTCAATATAAGAGCTGGAATGCAAAGCAATCTTTTTTGTACTGCGGGTTAAAAGCTGGGTTTACATTTATCCCAATTGTTTGTTGAAATAGTATGGTTGCCAAATGACTTGATTGCCAAATGGTTTGGAAAACATACAAGGAAAAAAATAATGGCTGGTAGCTTTACAAGGTTCCTACCCATTCTTCTGAGATGTTAGAACAGACAACTGCCTTCTGGCTCTGACTAAAGCTTTTAAAGATTTTAAGTGCTTCAGCGATAGCTTGGTACACAATTATAGGTGGATTAGAGAAACTGCTAATGGGGGATTTTTGCTCTAATCTTCTTTCAATTGTTAATATTAATTAAAGTGTGCTTTCCCCCTTCATTATGCAATACATGTGAATGACTTCTTAAAAATAATACTTTTAATATACTGGATATCTTGCACTGACTCTCTCAGGGAGAAAAACACACATAACCGTATGGAGCTTTAGCAGAATGGTCAGGCGATCCAAAAGGACCAAATATGATCTCTCAAACTTGCTATATCCTCCATACAGTTCAAAAGGTCACTCTGACTTCTCTGTGTTTTCCCAAACCTTTCACACCTGGGCTAGAAATAAAATCACTTTCCCTGGATGACACCTGCTGGCCTCCCATCAATCTTTAATTGGCTTATACATTCAGAAAATTGAGTGAGTTATAAAAGTATTAGCATGCAGTAACTACATTAGGGTTTCTTACTTACCCATTTCACCTGGAATGAACCGTCAAGTAAATCAGAGTAGAATTGTTGACTATGGCGAGTGGAAGGCATTGGTCCCTGGGATTTGTGGGTGGCCCTGTGAAGTCTACAACATGTCTCTTGTTCACATATATAGTAACTGCAGTTAAGAGATCTACAGGCACAATCCTGGGCTGAATGGTTGCTGAATATATACTTGGTATCATCAGCATTTAATGGGGGAGGGTATCCCTCACAATATCCCTAGCACATGTGGAACACTTTCTGGAGCAGCCTTACTAATCCCAACCTGTTGCTATGCTCAAATCCTCTTTAATAAACCAGAGATAAGAGATAACTTGGCTATACACCCTTTGGCTACAAAGTAATCCCAGGTGAGTCCATGGCCAATATTTTTTATAATGGCAATTATTTTTATGATTATTAGGAGATTCAAATAATGTGAATATGGGTAGAAGGCATCGTAGGGGTATCACCCTCCAGTTGGGACCTGGAAATCCTGTGGAATTTCAGTTCATCTCTCCAGACTACGGAGATCAGTTCCCCTGGAGAAAATGGATGCTTTGGAGGGTGGATTCCGTGATATTTGTACCTCACTGCAGTTCCTATCCTCTTCAAGCTTCATCCCCAAATCTCCAGGAACTGGCAAAAGGTGGCCAGGGGGCCTGGTAACCCTAGTGAATCTGGGACCCTGAACATAAGGTTCATGCCATTTCTTCTTCATGTCTCTCTCCCCCCCCCCCCATACTTTAGTTTCATTTCTTCTGGCTAACTTTTTCAAACTAGGCTATAACATAACTTTAGCCAGCTGATGACATCGTGCATCATTACTGAGGAAACTATTCCAGCCAATGAAGAGATCTTGCTAGATCAATTGCACGTGGGTGTCATTTATTTTAAAAAACCTCACCTATGAATGTGGGTAAAGTAAATAATTTATGATGGTCAGATGGACCTCTGTAAGTACTTGTCGGATTTTATTTTATTTATTGTGCTACCAGAGAAAATGCGACATACATGTTCAGATTTTGCATTGTATACACTGTATATACTTGATGGTTTCTTTAGTAAGTGATATATTATATCGCCCCTGCTGCTCCCCCAGCACAGGATCCTGGGAAATTGCTCATGCTGCCCCATACATGACAGCCCCTGAACATTCATAAGAAGTTCGTAAGAAGAAGATAGTATTTTAAAGTCCTGCCATTCCATACAGTTGCTTCAGTGAAACACTCACGACTAAATAATACCGATTGTTCTTTTACTGTTTTTCTCAATGATACAAAAGAAGGCTTTTCAAAAGGAGTTGGTGCTACAGGGCCCATTCACCAGAGATCATAGGGCCCTCAAATAAATCGATAGTGTTCATTAGTGTATGTTTAGGCTTCCTATTTGACTCTTTGTGTAAGTCAATACATAGCCCTGAGCACCAACAAAAAGGATGAACTGACTGATATAATTAAATTGTATTATCAGCTGTTAAATGAGCCTCTTGTGGTGCAGAGTGGTAAGGCAGCCGTCTGAAAGCTTTGCCCATGAGGCTGGGAGTTCAATCCCAGCAGCCGGCTCAAGGTTGACTCAGCCTTCCATCCTTCCGAGGTCGGTAAAATGAGTACCCAGCTTGCTTGCTGGGGGGTAAACGGTAATGACTGGGGAAGGCACTGGCAAACCACCCCATATTGAGTCTGCCATGAAAACGCTAGAGGGTGTCACCCCAAGGGTCAGACATGACTCGGTGCTTGCACAGGGGATACTTTTACCTTTACCTTTTTATCAGCTGTTAATACATCCTTACGATTGGCTACACTCTGCTGTTTGGCCATTTGAAACATTCTAGTGAATCGCAGTTGAGGACCAAGGAACCAGATCCTGGAACAAGCTCAGATGTATGAACTCTTATCTCATGAACAGATATCCACATACAAAGAGCAAATGAGACAATCGTGTTATTTGGTTCAACTACTCTTTAAAAATCTAGGAAACAAGTTTTGAGTCACATATAATTGTGATTAAGTTTTCAGATGTTCAAAGCAAAAAACAAACACATTGGAAAAAAAGATGTTCTGTAAGACAAGCACAATTACACACACACAACCTGCTAGTCTCTGTTCCGGGAAAGCCTCTGTACCTAAAAAATAAAATCAGCAGGTAAGACTTTCTTTCACCTGCTGCTGGAGAAAGCATAGCCCATTTCAGTCCTTCTCATCTGGTAGGTGTTAATTGCCCTGGAGACTTGGTAGACAAGAGGTGGCAACTCTAATCTTAAAGTTAACACCACAAACCTTGTTATGCAGTGCTGTGCTGAATGGGTTTGTCCTAAAGGGACTAAAGGCTGGACCTTTAAGAAACTGATGTTAAAGTTCCTGAACAGATGCTAATCACTAGGCAATAGTCTGCTGATTGCTCTGTTCTTGAATGAGAGTTTGGATAAGACAGATTCCACAAGGGTAACCCCATGAATCTATTGCAACAAAAATAATGAGTCGTGTGGTACTTGAAAAATTAGTGAATTTATTGTGGTATAAGTTTTCATGAGCCAGGACCCACTTCACCTTCATGCTCTGACAAAGTGGCCCTGGCTCATAAAAGTTTATGCCTCAATAAATCTGCTGATCTTTAAGGTGTGACAAGGCTCTTAGTTATACCTCACGGAAGGTGACCCCTCCCAGCTGAGGGAAGACGGCAAGTGAGCATTTATTTGAAGCAGCAGTTTCCTTAAGCATGGAAGGGATGGGCATCACAGGACGAGCAGGCTCAATCTCTCTTTTTCTGAAGTTCTGGATCAAGATGTGTAGTCATACGACAAATCTTGTTAAGTCTCTGAGGTTCTGGTGTAGGAAAGCTGGTCTGCAGTCTTAAACAAACAAACAATACACTGTGCTGCTATCAGCGTATATTTAAATGAAGCAGATGCTACCAAAATGTCAGCAGTCTCTAGTCTTTCATATAAAGACATTCAAATGGATAATTTTGGCCCTGGAGAAAGCAGGGATCCACCCCTTTATATTTTATTATTATGAACATATCAGCAAAATAAAATCAGAATAAAATCAGCTGTGTGTCTGGGCCTGGGCAGGCAGTTCTTAGTTTGAGGAAGAGTCCATGTACTTGAAAGCTCACGCCTTGAATAAATCTTTGTTGGTCTTAAAGGTGCTACTGGACTCTGATTTTATTGTGCTGCTTCAGACCAACATGGCTATCTATTTGAATATATCAGCAAAAGGTAGCTCAATTACATGGGTATCCCCCCTTCCCCCTTCAGCTTATCCATTGAAATGCAATTTTCCCTAAAAGTTCCTTCCAATTACGTGCCATGGATCTTGTGACTTTTTCATAAATTCAGTATCTCATCTGGAGAACCAGATTTGATTCCTCACTCCTCCACATGTAGCCAATTGGGTGATCACAGTTCTCTCAGAGCCTTCTCAGCCCGATCTACCTCATAGGGTGGCTATTGTGGGAAGAGGAAGGGTAGATGATTGTAAACTGCTTTGAGACTCCTTCGGGTAGAGAAAAGCGGGTACAAAAAAAACAACTCTTCTTCAGCCACACATCATGCACATTCAAATCTCCATATATATAACAAAAAGGTACTCAATGGAGCAGAATAACAAGGCAGAAAAAGAAAGGCAGAAAAGGAAGGGAGGAGAGAGAGAGAAGGAGGGCGCACAAACGCAGATAAACTCCTTTTTACATGACATATGTATGTCTGGTTGGCCACTGTATGAGACTGAATACTGGACTAGACAGTGATACAGTGGGGTTTCTCTTATGCTCTTTAGAAAGAAAATGAAAACAGAAAAAGATTTCTAACTTAGCGCGGAAACTATTGCTGTCCTTTCCCTTTGGCTGGAGCAAATTAGTGCATGGTAAATGATGTTCTCTCGCACAGAGATGCACTCTCACACACAGAGAAACAAAGAGTTCTTTGGCAATATCGCTTTCTCCCTCCCAGGTATGGCAATGGCCGTGAGCTCTGAGTACCTGCTTGCAGAAGCCCACGAGCACACAGCAACAAATGGGCTGGTATTACTCACAACACAGGCATTCATTATTTTCTCTGTAGGATGCGAGAACAGCCTGAACCAAGACCAAGATTTGCAAGCCTAGTGGTCTCCTTCTTCACTGGCTCATCTCCATAAATCTCATCCCTTTCTAAGATGAAACAGTTTTTCCTGCTTTCATCCATGACAATACCTGTCTTCCATATTTTATATGCCACATATTCCTCGGTAGCCTGGTCTTCCCGTTATGATTTATGATCTGTTTGTGAATCTGGTTCCAGGCTGATATGGAATCAGTGGAACTGCAAGAAGCAATGCCTGCTGGGACTGATGTTAACAGGTTGTTTCTAAAGCCACCTAGTATTGCAGCCCATGATTTGTTCAAGTCAATCTCTCAGTTTCAAACTCTGTTGGTTAGCTTGTTTATTTAGCACCATTCATGCAGGGAAATTTATCCAGGATAAAAAACAAACATTAAATTAGCCAAATGAGCTTGCAATGTGAATTTCAGTAAAGAAAATCACACCAGACTACAGAACAACAGAAGCAAGATGGAACTAATGATTAAAAAATGCAGGCATATGCATTTTGTTTCATCAGGGGCTGCAAATAAAGGACCTAAATAATCATCTTCAGCCAATAAGTAGGCTTTGAGCTGCAGTTTGAAAGGAGAAGAGACAGTGTAGATGTTCTTAGGAGGAATCCTTAGCATAATGGGTAGTAAGGAAGAGGAAGTTTCAGACAGGTAAAGGTAGCACATAGCTGAAAAAGCGAAGGTAACAGGCAGCTATCAGAATATGATGCATAGACATAAGGAGGTTCAAGGGGATGATATATATTTGTACACAGAAACTGAGAAAATTCCAGTATAGGCATTTAAAGAGGGGTATCACAAGCTACTCAAGTCCTACTCCAATATTTGAAATGTTGCCACACTGCATTTTGAAACTAGACTGCGTGAAGTGCCAGCAAGATGCAGGGTTTGAAGGTCTACACAGACAGGAGAACTGGGAATAATAGTGATTTGGGTAATAGACTGAGACTCCCAGTCAGGCCTAATGAAAGTAGATGTATCTTCTAGGGACAGAAGAAAAATCCTTACCCAGTTAAACAGGGAAATTAGTTCTGAGGATTGCCCTGGTCTGGTGTGAAACGATACTGCTTCAGACACCCCAGGAGTAAGAGAGAAACTGGTATTTCAAAGAAAGGAAGATTGTATACTACTGACAGATGGTACCAGCTTTCAGAAAACCAGTTGAGTTTAAGGAAACTCAAAGAAGAAAGCTGTAATGTTTTTGGAAAACAGATACAAAAGCCTGTCACTATTCAGAAACTAAAGAAACAAGCTTCTATAACTTTCAATAGCCTGGATTTAAAAATCACAACGTTTCCAACTTCTCATTCCACCTGACCTTTCCCTCTGTGTTAAATAAAATGCTTTATTTTGTTTAACAGTGCCTCAAGTGCCATTCTGAAAGGGTTCCTGCACTTTCCTTCTGCACCTTCCTTTGATGTTCCAGGACTGTGTTAAAAGCCGAATTATCTTTCAGTAGCAGGGTTGGATAGCCAGCTTTATTAATCTCAATAAAAAAAAGCCATGTTACTTGGGCAGTTCAGTAAGACCGTTTATGCAGTACATTAAACCCCCAATTCTGCTTTCTTAATGATAAAAACATGTCACAAGTTCCACAAAACATATCCCCTCTCCAGGACTAGGTATGAATGCTGTTCTGACCAAGCAGTCCTGAGTTCTCTCAGCCTCGCCTACTTCACAGGGTGTCTGTTATGAGAGGAAAGGGAAGGTGATAGTAAGCTGCTGAGATTCCTTTAGGTAGTGAAAAGCCACAACCACCTCTGACTCCTCCTCTTCCTTCTTCCAATGCATGCACATTAAAATTAAAATGGCATCATGCTGAAGTGAATGGGATAAATGGAGAAACATATGTGGCAGGTCTGATCCTGATACAGAAGTCCTATAGTGAAACAAGTGACAAAAAAAAAAGTCTGTACTGTGAAAACAGTCTCAGGGTCTTATCTGCAGTGGGATTTTTATCCTCTATCAACCCAGATTTTAAAAAGCAAACTGCAGCTTTTCTGATTTCTATTTTGATCGCTTTAAATTTTCCATCTGTAGCATCTGTGATTGACTCCATGGTGGCACCACCTTTATTCCAGGCTATCTGGGAGTGGATATTATCTGTTAAATCTGAGAAATGCATTCTGAGAGCCCAGTATTACAAGTGTAGATGCCTGCATTTTTGTGTTCCTTCAATGCTGGCTGGTGCTCCCCTCTCCCCAGCTTCATAGCTGGCCAGGAAAGGAGATGAAAGTGCACATGGCTGCCCCCCCCCAATAAAGCAGGAAGAAGATAGGAAGCTGACAATTGTAATGATTCAAGTGCAGAATATAGTATCGTAGTAAAAACTGTTTCCAGTCGGGATAAAAGAATATTGCAGATCTGTGGCAAGATTCAATTTAGATTGATCAGAATTCTGCAGGATCGACAGTGGGGGGGGGGATGTGAGTACAGTGAGGGAACTGGATTTTATTTTGGAGGGAAAACTTGTCTCAGGGTGGAGAAGTATGGAGGGGGCCATCATATGTGTACATAAGCATCCTATTCATAGACTGAGTATAAAATTGAAGTTAACCCACCACCATAAAAAGAAGTATTTAATTTGAGGAAGGGGAAAAGAATTGAATCATGTAACTCTAGGTTGGTAAGACCTAAGTTTGCATCAGATTTTGCTGTTAGAGATGGTAAAATCATGTAGTAAACTAATTAATTCCCCTCACTTTTGACACAGTGCTTAAATCAGCTTAGAAATGCCACAGCTGAATAAACCCATATTAGAGGTTATGATTGCTTCCTTCCAATAGACTAACTCACATGCCAGCATCAACTGAGACAGTATGCTGAAGAGAGTCACTTAATTAAATAACTCTTTGAAAAGAAGGTAATACTAAAATGTGTTTTTGAAAATGATGTTAGCAAATCAGCATGATGTTTAAGTGAGTGATAATACAAATGGATCTGGAAGTTTATATGTACAGTGATGTCTGATACAAGATGTCCTTATAAATGAACACAAATCACTTGAGCTTTAATCCTATTGAAATAAATGGGAACTAAAGGAAAAGTGATGGATACAACATCACAGGTAAAACATGGCTTGGAAATAAATCCTCTGAAATCTGTTAATTTTACTATTATAGAATCATAGAATCATAGAGTTGGAAGGGGCCATTCAGGCCATCTAGTCCAACCCCCTCCTCTACGCAGGATCAGCCCTAAGCATCCTAAAGTATCCTAAAGTTCATCCTATTGCATGAACATGATTGGGATAGGAGCATTGTTATCTATCTGTCTATTGGATTAGCTGACTGCAATGGCCTGTATCTTCAGTCTGGAGACCTGGTTAGGACACTTTCTGTGCAATCCTAAAAACCCCATTTATTCCTGGAAATTCTATTGAATAAGGACAGAAAATGAAACCCACAATATTTGCTGTCAATTAACATATATGATGTACAGTTTTAGAAGATAATGGAATAAGGAGTTAGATCACCCTGTTTTACCAAACAATGGGCTGTAGCTGTGGTCTACTCTCTCTATGGATCTTACGTTGAGAATTATTCAACAAAAATTATGTTTAAAATGTACTGGACAACACAGCAACTTTTCAGCAAAGGACAGAGCAAACTGTCTAATTGTTGGCATTGTAACTTACAGCATATATCCTTTAAACATGTGCATTTGGTGTGTCCAGTCATTTGGTTCTTCTGGGAAGAAATTATTATTCATATCAATTTCATATTAGAACGTTCATTGATTTTTTGAAGATTCTTAGGTAATTTAAAACTATTTGCCCATTTATTGGAGCCACACTGATAGTCAATGGAAGCGGCACATCGATGACCTTACTACAGCTAAAAGATTCATAACATTGGAAAAATAAAAGCCCACTTCTGGTAAATCGATGGATTGAGGACTTGAAAATCTTATTAGCATTTGAGCACATGGCATACAGATGGTAATTGTGTTTTTAGATATTTGTCTTTTTATTTATGTTTTTTTTAATTAAAAAAACTTAGTTGCACAAAGCTTTTGTTCTCAGTCCCCCCCACTTTTAAAAGACCCCCCCCCACTTTCCTGGAAATAACTAAGTATGGCTTTGAGTGGAGTTTATTTAGGATTGCTCTCCTTATCATCTTAGTTTCCTACCTGCTTCCCAAAATCTCAGTCCTGCCTATTATTGTTACAAAATTCCCACCCAACCAAGGTCACCATGCTAACTATACTTCCCTTTTAAGAAATGATAAAAGCAATTTTAAGCATTTGGAGTTCATTATGTGCACTGAAACAGAAAGATATGTGCCATTTTAGGGTTGCGAATCTCCAGGTGTTGTCTGGAGATTTTCTGGGATTCCAATTTATCTCTAGATGACAGAGATCAGTTCACCTGGAGAAAATAGTTGCATTGGAAAGTGGACTTTGTGGCATCATACCACACTAAAGTCCCTTCCCTCCTCAGGTGCTACACCCAAAACCTCCAGGTATTTCCCAGCCTGGAGCTGGCAGCTTGATGTCACCTTGACCCAAAGTGAATCAGTGATTCTGTTATGATGGATGAGGTCTTGAGACCTAGGACACCCTGATCTCACTGGGGCACCCTAACCACTATACACTACTGTGCACAACAGCTAACCTACCAGAATTTTAGAGTCAGCGTGCCTAAAAGTTAGCCAGGTAGCTGAAAACAGAGGCTGCCATTTTCAGCATCAGCCCTGAGATAGCTCTAACATTGAGCTCACCCAATGAAGAAAAGCAGTTTGATCATGATGTCTGTTCTCAACTTGTATATCCTTCTGTCATTTATAAACTAAAATGGGTTTGTAAAAAAAGATATTACAGCAATATGCTGTGAAATCCATCTTGTCAACAAAGCTATAAAGCTTTGATTTTGAACTCCTATCCCTTAAAAACTCCTGAGTTTGAGTATGTGTACATCTATGTGTACACCTTCTTCCACTTTTACCGTGGCTTCTGCTTTCTCCAAATTTAGGGTCAAGTTAATGTATCAGCTCCATTAACAGTCTCTTGGGTTTTTTTTCTCATGATGAAATGCAGCTGTAGAGTTTGGTAGGCACTGTGGAAAGAAAAGCCTGCTTAACAATGGCTATTTCTTCATCAAAACAAAATCTAGCTGCAATTTTGGCTAGAAGTATTTATTTCAATATTAGTTTTCACGAGTCACGGCCCACAGATATGTCACCCCACCAAGCATGTTGGGGGAGGGGAGTCAGGGCTGATCCCTACCCTCCCTCACATCCATACCTGTTTTTCTCTCCATGAATTAAAATATACCAATACCTTTTCTGCTCTCCCAGAGAGAAAATTGCGAGCAGAGGTTGATTAGAAAAATAGCCTCCGGGGAAAGGGTTAATCTTCCTCTACTCCTGTTTTGCTGCTTTGATCAAATTGGCTGCCTTTCAGTAAGAAGAAAAAGGTTGGCAGGCACCTTCCTTGTAAAGTTCCATGTACATCAGAGGCACTATAAAAATAATATCAGGAAAGTTGTGAAATTCTCAAATTAACTTCCAATGAGAGTGGGAAATGTATGCGTTATCCTCCAAATTGTTGTTTTGTTTTTATGCATCTCAGCACATAATCCTAACAGTCAGCCTAATTGACCTGTTTTAAGTTTTTAATTTACAATAGGCCTTCCAGACATCTAAGCTCCCTGGGAAGTTTTGCCCTGCCTAGCAACAGTTTCGGCTGAGACGTGGTAAGCCCTGGGTTGTCTCTCCAACCCGCCCCTGCAGTTTATGCTACAGGTTAGCAGTTTTTCAGGTCAGAAAGCAAGAGTTATTTTGTAAGACAGAATTCTGAGCAGGACTGCAAACTTTAAAAACTGATCCCTCTTGCAATCCCTTTAACATCACATTGATCTGCAGCAATTACCAGGTGATGTTATTTAGCTCCAAAGCCTGAAATGCTTCAGCTGAAGATTTCTTCATTTTAAGCTTCTACCAAAGGGATAGGATCTTCTTTCCTCTGGGTCGTTGACAACCAATGGAATCTGATCTCAGAAATAATAAAGTGTTCAGAGGCTCCATCTCGCCGTACCTTGCTTGCCTTAATGCAGACTATCAGTAACCATCAAAGCTGCAGTGCAAAGTGTGGATAGTGGCAACACCTCTAAGATATCTTAGATGGGGGCAATCTGAGAGGGTTGCTCTGATTCACTACCAGTAAAAAGCAAAAGGTTCATAATAAGTGTGTTCATGTAATATAAGATAGGCCCATGTTAGCTGCTTTTGTTGTTGTAACCAGTGATGAGATAGCTTGAGTTATCTGAAAGCATTAGTTGGCAGGAGTTGCTTGAAACGGTGGAAAGTTGTAAGAGCCATCTGATCAGGTATTGCTTCACAGGACAGGTCTAAGGCTTTTGGCTTGGTGTACTGGTTAAGAGCAGCAGTTTCTAATCTGGATTCCTTGCTCCTCCACATGCAGCCAGCTGGGTGACCTTGGGCTAGTTACAGTCCTGATAGTTCTATTCTCACAGAGCAGTCTTGTTTATCTCCCCCACTTACCTCACAAGGGGTTTGTTGTGGGGAAAGGAAGAGAAGGTGATCGTAAGGTGCTTTGAGACTCCTCCAGTAGTGATAAAGGATATATAAAAACCAACTCTTTTTCTTCTGCTGCTTCATAAATGGAGGTCAGTAGATGTAAAACATCAGAATGAAGGGATTGGAAGAGTGTTGTGGAAGTGACTTCTTTCTCAGGAAGTCTCGCTTTGAGGATGCATTTACAGGCCTTCTGAGGGGACAATGCCATAAACAAATACTGGAAATACATGGGACAGGTGAACACTTCCCTGAGGTAATGCTAGAAGTAATGCCCCCTCCCTCTCCCTCCCCCCCTTCTTGGGCAGTGCAGCGGTGGCCCAGCCTCCTCCTGCAATGACTCACACTTTCCCAGCCAACCTTCTGCCGCAGCCCCCTACAGCTGACCCAGCCTCTTGTGGTGTGCTCCCTGGAGCTGGGCTATGGACGTCATGTCCATACCCATTTTCATCCAAGGGCCATGCCAGAAGATGTGTCCAACATCTTTCGCCTGTGCTTAACATTGATAGCTTCCAGCATACTTTGAGCATTCCAGCAAACTTTGGGTGATATTTTATTTCTTCCAGGCTGCCATATGATCTCACAGTTATACATGACAGCCCTGTACATATATGGTTCAGATTCTTTTTGTGTATGTAGCATACCCTTCTTCAAACATACAAAATAACCAAAACAGTAAATACACAATTGAGAAAAAGAAAACCCATCACACATAATTTTTCCTTAAACATGTTACGATTATGCAAGTCTGCCGTACCATGTTTCTAGATGTAAAATGCAGAAACATTAACCACCTATGTCATTAAAACTTGAGCCAACCATGGGAGAATGGCAGTATAAAAATCTAATAAACAACAACAATAACAAGAACAACAAAGAGTTAATCTGTTAGGGGGGGTGGGGAAACCACCTCTGAAGCCAAGCTATTGTGTTCTGTGCTCATAGAGTTTGGCATTTGTTCTGTTTTTTACCTGCAGTAGATATTTCTGTTAAATAGCTGTGAACAAATTAGAATGGAAATGTTTACTGGACAATTAAATGGCTTGTATTAAATTTAAACGTTTTCAGGAGAAAAAATAAATTAATAAATGGAGGCGATTTCAGGTGCCTTATCTTTTCAGACAATAAATGTTCACTTGATTTATGTTTTTCCTATTTATTATAGAGAATTATAACAAGACAAAAAGGAAATTATTATCCTCTTTTGTACAAATGGCTTATGAGCATAATCATTAAGTGGTAGGCAGGCACATGTCTCTTTATATAGAATGCTAATTTGATTTAGCCCACTTTCTATGTCACAGTCTTCTGGGAGGTTGCAAACGGCTTTATAAATGCACTCTTTGATTAAATTAAAGTTCAGAGTTTTTGTTTTTTCTAATCAGCTGCAGTTATTTATATTCCATAATGGTTGTGGATATAAAAGAAGAGGGTTCTCAGCATGACAGAGCTCTTGGAAAAGAGCAAGGGTGAAAGTAAATGGGCAGCCAGTTTGGTGTAGTGGTTCAGAATGGTGGCCTCCAATCTGAAGAGCCGGGTTTAATTCCCCACTCCTTCCCATACAGACATCTGAGTGACCACATTTCTCTCAGAGCTTTCTCAGCCTACCTACCTCACAGGGTGTCTGTGGGGAGGGAAACAACTTTTGAGTGGAGAAAGGCAGGTGATTATAAGCTGCTTTGATACTCCTTTGAGTAGTAAAAAGTGGGGTACAAAACAGCTCTTCTTCTCTTCTGAATTTCTTACCGGAGAGATTGGGTCTCTCAAGAGTCTCAAAGCAGAAGAGGAGAGATACCACTTCTGCCATTTTCTTACCAGTATCCTGTACCAGCCCATATAGGATTACATTCACATCTGGTAGAAGAGTTTCCTATCATGGCTTTAACCCTAAGCAGTGAATTAGGAGCCAGATTTTGGAGCTGGTGAGGAAATAACATAGTATAAGTGGTATAACTGAGCCCTTTTGTCTACCAAACTGGTAACTTGGATGTGATCTGGGACTTTTGCCTAAATAGATCAATCAGCCAAATGTTCTATTTTGATAGGTCCTTCAAATTTCTTGGGGGGAATATATCACCCAACAGAACCTCCATCCAATCAGCTGTTAACAAAGAGCTCTTGGCTTCTGAGGAATATATGAATTTGGACAATGTCTCCAATTAATGACAGGACCGGCCGACTTGGGTCAGATCCTGAGTAGTAGACAACTTGGATGTGATCCAAAAAAGGGACCCATCACCTGTAGACAACATAGTGAAAACTGGCAGAAGGTTGTTGTTATGTGCGAAGTCGTGTCCGACCCATCGCGACCCCATGGACAATGATCCTCCAGGCCTTCCTGTCCTCAACCATTCCCCGGAGTCCATTTAAGTTTGCACCTACTGCTTCAGTGACTCCATCCAGCCACCTCATTCTCTGTCGTCCCCTTCTTCTTTTGCCCTCGATCGCTCCCAGCATTAGGCTCTTCTCCAGGGAGTCCTTCCTTCTCATGAGGTGGCCAAAATATTTGAGTTTCATCTTCAGGATCTGGCCTTCTAAAGAGCAGTCAGGGCTGATCTCCTCTAGGACTGACCGGTTTGTTCGCCTTGCAGTCCAAGGGACTCGCAAGAGTCTTCTCCAGCACCAGAGTTCAAAAGCCTCAATTCTTTGACGCTCGGCCTTCATTATGGTCCAACTTTCGCAGCCATACATTGCAACTGGGAAGACCATAGCCTTGACTAAACGCACTTTTGTTGGCAGGGTGATGTCTCTGCTTTTTAGGATGCTGTCTAGATTTGCCATAGCTTTCCTCCCCAGGAGCAAGCGTCTTTTAATTTCTTTGCTGCAGTCCCCATCTGCAGTGATCTTGGAGCCCAGGAAAATAAAATCTGTCACTATCTCCATTTCTTCCCCTTCTATTTGCCAGGAATTGAGAGGGCCGGATGCCATGATCTTTGTTTTCTTGATGTTGACTCAACATCAAGAAAACTCAACATCAAGAAAACAAAGGCAGAAGGTAGAAAAGTATTTATTTTATCAGCAGTAAATCAAAGTTATCATTTCCCTTTATCAAAAGAATACAATTAGTACAACGTGTATGTAACTGGGTACTGCTAAAAAAAGAGCAGTTATGCTGAAATCTATTGGGATATTGCATTATTATTGTTCAAAATACTTTTGTATCTGGTGTGTATTTCGTATTCATCTTCAATGTCTTTAGAATGTAAGCAAGATGAAAAAGTGGTAGCATCCACATGCATGAAAGGCATGTGCCAGCTTGACTGCCAACTATGCTTCAACTATGTGATGGTAGAACAAAGGAAGCTGGATTGCAGCGAGGATTTATGGGTGCAAGAGCAAACATAACTCCTTCCTGTCATTTTGAATACCCAACACTACTGCCTGAGGAACTGTGCTAGCTCTGAGGGGAAAAACCATTTATTTGAAAACAACTTGTACTTTGTTGTTATTTGCTGTGAGTAGACAGGCCTTCATAATTTTGGGCTAGAATCCCTGAGCCTTTACTACCTGACCCAAAATACTACATCTATGATCTATAAAATTCTGTCTCCTGGTTCTACTCATAATCTTTTGGATTTTATCAAACTCTTCTTAACTAATTCTGTGAGGCTCCACCTGCACAAGAGTGGTTTATGGTTTTGCAGTATCACAGCCAGTTTAAGGATTTGTGGGGCCCTAGCAGAGTACAGAAAGAGCCTCTTGTGGCACAGAGTGGTAAGGCAGCAGACATGCAGTCTGAAAGCTCTGCCCATGAGGCAGGGAGTTCAATCCCAGCAGCAGGCTCAAGGTTGACTCAGCCTTCCATCCTTCCGAGGTCAGTAAAATGAGTATGCAGTTTGCTGGGGGGTAAACGGTAATGACTGGGGAAGGCACTGGCAAACCACCCCCTATTGAGTCTGCCATGAAAACACTAGAGGGTCAGACATGACCCAGTGCTTGCACAGGAGATACCTTTCCCTTTCCCTTTAGCAGAGTACAATTGTGGCAGGAGCCAGACTGGGGACAGAGAGGCCCCCACAGTGAAAAGGGGTGTCACTTCAAGTGTCCTTAAAGAGGGAAAAGCCCTGAGCCATGAGGGGGAGACACCTGGGAAGCATGGGGCCTGTAGCATGTACTACCTGTGCTACATGGATAAACCAGCCCTGAATACACAGAATATATGAGCCACTATCCTAAGGTGGCCAGATGTTCCGCCTTTGGGGGGAAGGGGGGAGGGGGATGGCCCGCCTGCCACTGCCTCCACCACTGCGGGGGTGACACTGCGTGGCCCCAGATTTCTGGTCACTTTACACTATCCAACATTATGTATATCAAACACTGGCAAGATTTAAATGCTTTCTGTATCTCGCAGTAGCCCCAGATTCTTCATAATACTCCTGGGCATAGTAAATGCGTTCACTGGAAAGAATACTGCATTTTTTTCTGGTGAAAAAGTGTATATGGTAATATGACCACTGGAAACCCACAACATGAGCAATTTGACTGCTGTTTCCCCCACAACATGAGCAATATCTGTATTCTTACCACAACCTATCAACTGCACAATTATTGTGCTTAAAACCAGCCAAATAGGAAGGACTGGAAAATGGGTGGCCCTGTGTTGGCAGCACAAGGCAACTAGCCCTGACAGACTGTGAACAGGGACTCATGAGCAGGACTGCTGGTGACTTATAACAACAGATGCAATCACAGAGCTCATTGTGACTAGCTTTGAGAGTATGGCCTGTTCAATCATGACTCTCCTGATTAAAGAGCACAATCCCAAAGGCTTAAAAGAAAAATTCATAATGCAGGATTCAGCTTTGCCAAAGTATGGGGAAATACAGCTGTGAACATTAAACAAAAGGTATAACTGAACAATGTTTGTTTCTTTGGATCACACATTTTCTGCATTGTGTTGTTTAAAAATGCACCTATTTGTTTATATTTAAATTTATATCCCACCACTCCTGGTGACCTGGCTCCTGGCAGGCAACAACATAAAAACCCACAACAATAAAATCCCATTAAAATCTCAATAAAAGTATTACAAAGCATCACATGGTGGCAAAAATACTCCCTATACTGGTAGATCTGCTCCTGGGGCAGCAGCCGGCTATATCAATAAAACCTCCCACACATATCCTGACAGATGGCATGTCCTAAAGGGGGGGGGCACCATATGTTCCTGCACTGTCCTCAACCAGAGACCTGGTGGAAGAGCTCCATCTTACAGGTCCTACGGAAAACCAACAGCTCCAGCAGGGCCCATAGCTCTTCCGAGAGCTCATTCCACCAGGTAAGGGCCAGGACTGAAAAGCCCTTGTCCCTGTTTGAGGGCAGGTGAGCTTCCTTGGGGCCAGGAATGACCAAGAAGTTGGAACCCATAGAGTGCAAGGCCCTGCGGGGCACTCATCTAAGAGACTATATTTTGGAGGGGTCAGGTGTGATATTTACCACAACAGCATAGGGCTACATGCTTATGGCAATATGCCACTGAAATTTGTCAACAGTGTGTCATTTATAGGTAAGAAAAACCTAGGTTCAGTTTTTTATGTGGGGGAGAAGCACCAGGTATAGGGTGTGTGTGAATAGATGTTATACCTATAGGTGTTAGTACGTCACTCATGGTTTGGAAGATCTGAAGTGAAGATTTGGACTTACAACACAATAAATCTTTCAGGTGTCAATATAGCTTATTATATTTTAACCTCTTTTTTTCCCTTTAAAAGACGTTGTGGCTTCATACTGAAAACATTTGATTCTCATGTGTGCCTAACAGGAAAATAATTACCACACGCTATTAATGCTGGGGTAGTGATAAACACATGGATCAGTTTAGTCAAATCCATGTCTAGACAGTGGACACGTGGGAGACGGAAGTGGCTTTTCTGATGTAAACAAACACATGCATTCTGCAGAGTGGTTTCCATTTGGCAAGGTAGGCTACAGGTGGCTTTCTGCCCTTTAATAGAATTTGGCTGTTGCTTAGCCTTAGAGCATATGAGAGAACACAGGGAAATACAGAGCTGTGCATATACTGTATCTGATCTTTTAAAAATTGTAAATAGTAACCTGAATTCTGCAAGCTGTATCAGTAGTGACTATTAAGCAGGCTGTTTATTTATGTAATGAATTCTGTTTTTCCTGACCAAGTAGGAGGGTACATCTCCTTTATTATAGAGAAGGATTCCAGTCTCCAGGTGGGACTGGAGGATCCCCTGGAATTATAGCTCATGTCTAGACTATAGTAATCAGTTTTCCTGAAGACATTGGTTATTTGTAAGGTGGATTCTACAGCGTTGTGGCTCACTGAGGTTCTAGACCCCCCCCCCTGAAATCCTTGCCAGAGGCTGGAAGGATTTGGTAACACTAATTCTAGAAATTTTGCTTGATTTCTGAGATTAAGGGTTAGAAACTTCCATTTAAAAGCTGAGTTTGCCATTTAATGCCATGTATCCATTTTTGCATTCACATGACACAATGACAGATTGTTTTGATTATTCAAAAACTAGAAGTCCTGCAGACACAACTAAATAAAGTGGCACAAAAAATGGAACAAAATGAAATATCCCAATTTAATTGTTACCACTTTCCCAAGAAGATTTTTTAAAGTAAACAATGTGGTCAGAATAACACAGTGACAATGAGATTAAACTGTGTTCTATATACCAATGACAGCCTAAGTAACACATCCTAGTAAAATGATAATAAAAAACCAAATGATTTGTTACCCATAATTTTAGAAGTCTTGCTGTTTCATTTCTTTTCTTCACATGTCTTTGGGCACAGACAGAGTTGCTAACCAGCCTGTATTTTATTGGTCTCGTGAAACTGAAGCAGAATGAATTTGGCAGGTAACAGTTGCTTGGTTCTGAGAAACTAGCAAATTCACGTTTTTGTTAGCCTTTGCTCGTATCTTGCCAGACCAGTTCAATTGCCCCTGTCTGGTTCCACTAAGGTCCATTTTGAATACGGTTGCTAACTCAAAGAGACTGCCAGGCCCCACCTAGAGGGTGGCAACCCAAACCCCAAATCTGCAACAATTTCAGCACAAGGAATCTTTTGTGTCACAGCCACCTCGTGTTGACAGCTTATTGAGCCCCCTCCAAATGACGTCAACAACACTGGGAGGCTGTTTGCCGATGCTGCCATTTTTAAAGCTTGATGTGGTAAATCCTGGAAAGTGGATTTACCACCCTCTATCACATGCCCCAGGGGGGAGCAAGCAGCCAGCAGCCAAGAATAGGAACACATGGAGGGGAAAAGACTTTTTAGTCTGTTGGGCGCTGTCCTGTCCTCTCTGCTTTCTCACAATTTCCTGTTCAGCAGCCATCTTTAAGTAACTGCCACTACCATGGCCATCTCACTGTCCAAGCTGTCAAACCCCTGTTCCTTCTGCTCTTCTTCTCACTCCCAACCCACCCCACTCTGCTGGTCCGTGACCCTGCCACTCGCCTTCCCCACTTGCCTTGGCCTCTTCCTCCCTGAACACTTCTGAAGCATGTGGCACTGCTGCTGCCTCTCCCCTGCTCATGCACATGCACACACGCTTCCCCATGAGACCTTGCTGCTGCTGCTGCTGCCGCCCCCTCCCATGCATGCACACACACTTCCCCACAAAGTGTGAGTGTGCGCGCAGGGGTGGCAAGGCCTTGCTAGGAAGTATGTGTGCATGTGGGGTGGTGGCAGTAGCAGCAGTGAGGCCTCATGGGTAAGCATGTACGAGTTTGTGTGCATATGCAGGGGGGAGATGGTAGTAGCGGAGCCCATGCTTCAGAAGTGTTTGTGGAGGCATAGGCCAAGGCAAGTGGGAAAGGCTAAGTGGCAGGCACACAGACCAGCGGGTGGGGTGCGTTGGGGGTGAGGAGTGGAAGGGATGGGGGTTTGACAACTTGGGCAGTGAGGTGGTGGCGGCATTTACTTAATTAAAGATGGCAGTTGAACTACTACACGGGGATGAATCCGTTTCCCTCGCCCTACTGTATTTCTTGTGTGTGTGTGCTTTGTCTTGCATGGCAATGCATATTTGTTGCCATGCATAGCTTTCAATTTTTAAAAATCATGCTTGGGATAACTTTGGAGGCACCCAAACCTCTGATTGGTTGCCTCGGTTGATTGACAGGCTGAGGAGCAGTGACTAAAGGAGTGCGTTGCTCTCGCTAGTGCCTTTTCACCACCAGTGAGAGGGGGGAAACGCAAAACGCCGTGGCAGAGTGTGGAGCAAAGAAATGGCTGAATTTAATATCATGCAATTTTGCCCCACATGTGGAAGTGATATATAGATATCCAGCTAAATTTTGCAGGTGCCACCCATGGTGTATCAAATTCCTCTCAGTCTCCATCCCTAAGATACCAGGAACTTTCTCTTGAACTGCCAGATCCCACTCTGTTTCCTGCCATCTGCTGTGCTTCCATGTGCATTGTGGACAAGCCAGCAGCACAAAGCAGGAAACTCTACTGGCATACATTGAGGCACAGATAGCTTCTTGGGAAGTTTCTGATTATTTCACTGAGTTTGCACAAAAGATCCGGACAGATAGTTTGTACCTTATCCCTATGCCTTATCTCCAAGCTGCCAGGTCAAAAGCAAGTTACATAAAGTATGAAACAAGCATTCTAGTGCTTCATCAATCCTTGCCTTTGCTCTGCAAATCACACAGAAACAAAGCATACCACCAGCTTAAGTATTGGAGCTGAAGGAATGAAAGATTCATGTGTTTCAGCCAGAGAGATATTCTTGCCAGCTGAATGTGAGATCTCCTGCCATCAGAAGACTGAAAAATGCAGGTGCCAAAATTGATATGTGGGCAAAGAGGGCCCAGCATTTAGAGACACAGATTCAAAGAGGACAGGATAAAAGCTGAAACAGCTGGAACGGGTTTGAAACAAACAAGAGTACTGCAAAAAAACAAACAAAACAACAACAGTAGGATGCATTATAGACCTGAGGACAATATTTTAGAAACAAAGAAGTGTAACTGTCACATTTAACAATCTGTTCTGGGCCAGAATGCCTCTGCAAGGTGTGTGTCTATAACACATCCCACAGGTTTTTGTGGCACTCCTGTTTAATGACTGGCTGCAGGCGGTGGCCAGCTGTCTTTGTCTTTGCCTTCACCTGTTCCCCCTATAGTCCACAGGGTGACCAAAGCCACTCATAGTTCTCTTAAAGCTGTCTTAGAATCATCTATGTCACAGGAAGCCTGTGGCGGGCAAAGGAAGGTTGTCTGTCTGTTATTATTAAACTAGTAGTAAAGCCCATTGTTTTCTCTAACGCAATGGCTGCTAGCTCATGATTTGGTGTGGGTTTAGTGCCTCACTTGGAAGGTGGCAACTCTAAGAGGAAGTCTCTCTGTGCACAACTGTCCCTAGTCAGGTTCAAGCACATCTAAATTCCAGAACATGAACCTACACCTATCTGGCAACCTTACCTCCTCTCTGCAATGTTTTCTTGACCCGAAAATAGGCCAGGGGTTGGGTGATTACAGGGCATTATGCTGTTTTGAAGCCCCACTTTTAAACCTCAAGGAATATTTCCAACCCAAGGGTAGCCAGCCTCCAGGTGTTACAGCTCATATCAACCTCCTGAAATTACAGCTCATATCCACACTATAAAGATCAGCTCCCAAGGCAAAAATGGCTGCTTTGGAGGGTGACTCTGTAGCATTGTACCCCATTGAAGTTTAGGGATGCCAGCCTCCAGGTGGGATCTGAGGGCCATTCCACACCCAGTCAATAAATTGCTGACACCATATTTTTGGCGTTTTACATGACGTCGTCAACATCTAGCATCCCAGCAGTAAACCGGCAGCTACATCCTCCATTTTAAAGCGCTATAATCATGTAGCATAAGCGAGAGGAGAGCAACCAGCAAACACATGCTAAGGAACGTTGTGGAGGTGAAGTAGCACTATCTCCGCCTCCAGAAGTAGCGCTATCTCTGCCTCTAGCGCCTGCCCTCATAACCACCTCCTGAGGATGGAGGGTTTTCTTTTCTTTTCTTTTTTAAAGCAAACTGCCTGGAACAACGAATCTCAGAGTCATGTTAATTGGAATGTTGGCTCAGCATATTTCTTTTATGGGCATATCAGGAGTGTCCTACAAAATCAAAGGCATTAATGACCCAGAATGTCAAGTGGAGTTAACTTTACAGGAAAGTAGACAGTGAGACTTTGGGGTGAACTGGTGTTCCACTTTTAATAGGCAACAACTTGGCCTTGGAGACAACAACTGCAAATCTGACACCTCTAGTTGGCCCAGGATGTGTTCTGTCCACTCCTGAACTCATGAGCAACAACTATCCAGCACCTCTCTTGAAACCTCTGTTCAGTATGGAATGCAGCCACTTAACTGTGGAATATTTCCTCCCCTTCCCTCTGTTCTGGAGGCATTTTGGCCTGAAAAGGGTTAAACTGTGCCCAATATTTCTGTGTTTTGATTTCCAAAATATTATTCTGGAATGCCTTGAATGCATCCCACTACTTTTTAAGATAACATGATTTGTTTAATGCTCATTCCAGCCTGTTCTGGGGTGTTCTGGAGGTATTTCAACCCCGAACAGGTTACCTGCACAATATTTTTGCATTTGGATTTCCAAAATATTATTTTGACATGCCTTAAATATATCCAACTGCTATTTGAGGTACTATTATTTGCTTAATGCCTGTTCCAGGGTGTTCCAGTGGGACTTTGGCGTGGAAAGGATTAATAAAGCTGTGGGAGCTCAATTTTTTTCATTTTGAAAATATTTTCCTTGTGTGTCTTTAATGCATCCCCCTATTTTTTGTGGTATTCTTGCTTGTTTAATACCTGTTATGGCATGTTCCAGAGGCATTTTGGTCCTAAATGGGCTAATAAAGGGGTGAGAGTTCTTCTTTTTCATTTTTCCTTTTTTTCCCTTGTAGTTGTGAATTCCTGCATTGTGCAGGATGTTGGACTAGATGACCCTGGAGGTACCTTCGTACTCTATGATTCTATTATTCTAAATATTGTTCTTGAGTGCCTCTAATGCAGGGGTAGTCAAACTGCGGCCCTCCAGATGTCCATGGACTACAATTCCCAGAAGCCCCTGCCAGCATTCGCTACCCCTGCTGTTTTGTGTGTGTGGTATTCTTGTTTCCTTAATGCCCATTCCCGGGGGCTCCAGGGGCATTTTGGCCTGGAAGGGGTTAATAAAGAGGTTATGGTTCCACTTTTTCATTTCTAAAATAGTGTTCTCAAGTGTCTGTAATGTATCCCACTGTTTTTGTGATACTCTCATTTGTTTAATGCCTGTTCCATGTGTCCAGAAGTCATTTGGCCTGGTAAGGGTGAATAAAGGTGCAGGATTTCTGCCTTTTCATTTCTAAAATATTGTTCCTAAATGTCTATAATACATCCCACTGTTTTTTTGTGGTACCCTTGTTTGTTTAATGCCTATTCAGGGCAGTTCTGGGCCTTTCCAGCTTTTACCCTATCCCAATTCAAACCAATCAGGCTAAATGAATCTGCAGGCCCAAGCCTTATCTTCATAGATAACCCTCATTAATCCAGTGAGCTTCGAAGGACAAAAGAAAGAAATGAATTGCTTCATTTGTGTCGCTTGAATGGAATGCTAATGAGGGGAGGGGAGGCGGAGGGGAAGTTAATTGTTCATGCCAGCAGCCTGAGAAGGCAGCAGCTCCTGGCTTTGCCTGTTACCATTGCAACAAGTGGCCGCCGGCCTACCGAGGGCAAGACGGGGAAACATTCAGAACTCTCGCAGAGACAAGATGCCTTCTCAGGAAAGGAAGCCCATGTTCTGCATCACACACAGCCAGCTGGATTTAAAAGCAAAGCCCCTGGTAGCCTGGAACCAGGAAAGGAAGTCCTTCGTATCACAAATTTACTTCATCATTAACCACTGCTGCTGGAGGGGAACGCATGGCCTCGGTAAGTCTCGCAGGGTTTTTCGAGTTTGGAAGCTGCGAATACCATTTTGTGTCTGATCAACTTTTGAAAACCTGGATGGCTAGTTTTGTGTCTACAGAGCAATTTAAAAAGCAAATACTGAGGATTAGTACTTAAAGCACTTTGGTACTGGATAACATGGAATAGGAGTATAATAGCAGATTCTTAAATCTTAAATATTTTCCCTGGTCAATCAGAGGCTAACAGGGTCTTAACAAAAGAAGTAAAGGAAATTTCTGGAAAGCCAAAAGTGTACCAGATTCTGGCCATTGTTATAGATAAAGGAAACTCTTGTAAGAGAAAACAAAACAATTCAGGTACTCGTTTTGCTTTTCTTTGTGCCCAGATATATCTGTGCAATGTTTTGTTTAACATGTAATAGTACAAGGAGAAAGCCATTAAACATTTTTTGAATTTGTTAGTTTGTTGTGTAGTCTAATACTGCTTTCTAGAACGATTGTCTTCTAGGAAGTATGTTCTGCTATACATCATTTGAAAGCAACGTTATTAATGAATCTTGTTTTTCCAATGGCAAAAAAGACAGATGCTGTGTCTGTGAGACACAAAACAGTGGGAGGGCGGTGTTAGGCATCTATCTCCATTAGTCAGGGTATAAAAAACTCCCGAAAGTTTTGATTTGTTAGTCAACATCAGTGAAATTGTTAACATTTTCCCATATGCCTTGCTACAGCAAAGACAAGCATCTCAAAATGTAAATAATGGGTTTGCATTAATTTGGAACAACTCACATGCCAACTTGCAAAATAGATTTTTATCCCATTACAACACTAAAAAAAATAGACTGAAATAAACAACTCCCGAGACAAGAAGACAAATCAAAATGGGCTTAATCTTCTTATATGAAAATAGTATTAGCATATCCCTTGCTTCAAATTTACTGGCTTTTCCTTCAAATTTCTGTTCTACAGCAATCTTCGTGTTGAAAGGCAGTATGATTTTTTTTTTTTTACAAAAGCACATGTATAGACTACAAATGCTGCTAATAGTATAGTAAAGCAACACTAAGTCATTGCACATTGCTACTGGGTAGCATGGATGTGGGTTGTGGCTAGAAATGTGGGACTGGAAGAAAACTGGCATCTACTCATGGTAGCTGGAAGCAGTTTATTAGCGTTCTAAACTTGAGACTTGAGTGGATTTAGTAGGTCTTTGCCAAAGTGCCCCCTTTACTGTGTAAAGCAGGGGTAGTCAACCTATGGTCCTCCAGATGTTCATGGACTACTAGTCCCATGAGCCCCTGCCAGCAAATGCTGGCAGGGGCTCATGGGAATTGTAATCCATGGACATCTGGAGGACCACAGGTTGACTACCCCTGGTGTAAAGCATAACACAGACTTTCTAGGACATAAGCTCTGTCAGTGGCTGCTGCGAAAGGGACCTTTGGTGGTGATAATAAACAACTATATACGTGATCATGGGTTGGGAGTTAGCACTCACCAATCAGTATGAAGATAACCCTGTGCTTTAGGGTTTCTGTCAAGTGGGAGTGAGGGTGGAAAATAACAGTATGAAATCTGAGAATGTGTCAGTGATGTGGTATAGCATAGCCCAATCTCATCAGATCTCGGAAGCTAAGCAGGATCAGTTCTTGGATGGAAGACCACCAAGGAACACTTTGCAGAGGAAGGAAACGGAACATCACCTCTTTTAGTCTCTTGCCTTGAAAACCCTATGAGGTTGCTGTGATTTGATTTCACTTTGCACACATGTGTGTTTACACATGCACATACACATGCTGATGCTGTAATATCTAAAGTAATTATTTTGCTTGAATTCCCGGGAGGCTACATCCCTATCCATCCAGTGACATGAAAACAGTGTGAGAGGAGAAACCACTTTGGCCATTAGTGTTACAATATATGGATAAGTGAGTCGATATCCAGTGGCAGTTCCATATGAGTAGTTGTTTGTAGCGGCTACACAAAATAGGAGTCTAGTGACACCTTAAAGACTAACAAAATGTTAGTCTTTAAGGTACCAATGAGACAATGTGGGTTGGACTGGAAGAGCTTATATATATACATTTTTTTCAGTGAAGCCGCATGTCCCTTGGTAAACTTTGGGGTATCTACGAAGTGATTGCAACTGAACCAGAAATTATTTCTGAACCTGGAAAGCAAAAAAGAAATGGACCTGGAAATAATTTGGCATTTTTAAAAATATTATTATTATTATTATTATTATTATTATTATTATTATTATCTTTTGATTTATTGTCCGCCACTCCCTTACGGCTCGTGGCGGGTTACAACATTTTAAAACCCCCAATAAAATCCATTAAAATCCCTCAACAACAATTACAATATAACATTATCGGTTAGCAAGCTAACCTGGCAAGATAGGCTAATCAACCTCCCCCTCCTACTACAAGCAGGTGGAGAGGGGATACTGATGGTACTAATCCCCAATCTCAATCCCAGGTCCCGGGTCCCATGAATGTACATGTAACTTTGCATCATGGCATCCTAATCAACCCATGGTCTTTCAGCACTGCAAAGTCTCCCTCATTCTTGGACAACTTGTTTCCCTGCTTGGTGAGCTGTAATCATGCTGTGGCTGGAGGGCTGTCAGGGAAGATGGCACAGCTGTAGGTTCATTCCATTGTAATTGCATTATGGATATTGAATTCTTTCCGATCTTTGTTTAATGCTAGCCTTCTGGCAGTGGGCAGAGGTCAACTATCCATGCTGATTTTATTAGATATTTTAGCATTCTTTCATAGGGCTGATCATGAGGTTTTATTGAAATGCCTGTGGGTCCTAGCAAAAGATAATGAAGCTGCTCTTGATTCTTTTCTGGTAGGTGCAATGAGCAATTTCCCATCCTGATAAAGGCAAGCTACATTTAGCGTCTGTTGAATATGGCTTTCACCTGCTTAAAATGAATGATCTTGATACATGTGTCTATAAATATGTGGATGACCTAACCTGTCCACATATTGTATGCAGGAAAATTGCTAACGTGGAAAGACTGGCATTATTCCTTTCCTCTGATATAAAACTTACTGTTAATGTTGAGCTTTGTTTTTATACAGCACCCTGTGGAGAAAGGCATTTTTTCTGTAGAGGTTTTGAATTGAGTGTTTAACAGGTTATTTCCCCTGTGGGCTGAGACCAGGCAGGGAGGAGAGGTCAGTCAATTGCTTTCCAAATGTACCTCAGCTCACCTTCATACAAATGCTTATAGGTCTGACCAGAGACAATGAGTGGGTCAAGCTCTTCCCTCCAAGCAGGGAAAGGAGGCTTGGAGGACTTTAAACAGCCTCCAGGAATAATGTCTGGGAAGTGCTTCTTTGACCTAGTTTGACTTGGTTAGTGAGTGGAGAAAGAGATGTAATAAAAACTCCTGTCAGAAAGGAAGAACTCTTTTTGGTGTGGAGCATCAGGGCAGTCAGCTCACTTAACTGAAGTTTGGGGCAGGCAGCCACTGGCCATGCAGTTGCCTGGAAAACTTTTTAGTAATAGGAACTCTATAGAAGGTTTTATGATAATGGAAACTTTAAAAATCTGTAACTTCTGAAACTGAGGAGCTGGTCCTATATTTTAACATCTGATGGGGCATATACAGCAAGAGGGACAGAGCATTTGCATTCTATCCAATTATTTTGGATTCTCTGTTCAATCTGGTGCTGTGCTACAAGTATGCTTACAAACATTTTCTTTTTAAGAAATTTTCTTGTTCAGGTTTTTCTAAAGAACAAGCAAACTACATAGAATTATGGGGCAAAAATGATATCAAGGAAGACTGTAGAATTTCTTTCTCCTGAATCTGTTAGTTCTTTCAATGCATATTTTTCCTGATATGGACATTTGTGGAGATGGCCAGTCAATAATCAAGGCTTGTTATAGATGGTATGAGGACTAATTGTCAAAAAAATTAATCTGTGTTGTTGGCTTACTCCCTTCATTTGCTCATAATTGGGCTCAGCACCTGAACTAGGCCACTGAATATGCAGGGTTTATGGGAAACCTTAGCTGGATTGGACTCCTGTTATTAGATCATAGAACCATAAGAGTTGGAAGGGACCTGCAAGGTCAACTAGTCCAACACCATGCAGAATGGAGGAAATTCACAACTACCTGCCCACCCACAGTGACCCCAATTCCATGCCCAGATGATGCCTCCCCTCCAAAGCCAGAATCCCTGGTCAGTTTGGTCTGGAGGAAATTCCCCTTCTGACCCCAAAGTGGCAATCAGCTTTTCACTGGGCTTGCGAAAAAGGGCCACAAGAGCCAAGCTCAGATACAACCCCTTCTGCCCACCCACTTACAATCTGCCTAAGTTCACAGAATCAGCATTTCTGTGTGATGCCTATCTAGCCTCTGCTTAAAAACTTCTAAAAGTGAACCCACCACTTCCCGAGAAAGCCTGTTCCACTGAGAAACTGCTCTGTTAGGAACTTCTTCCAGATGTTAAGCCGAAATTTCTTTTGAATTCATTTAATCCCATTGGTTCTGGTCCAACCTGCTAGGGCAACAGAAAATAACTCTGCTCCATCCTCTTGATTGTCCTTCAAGTACTTGAAGATGGCTGTTATCTCACTTCTTAGTTGTCTTCTAGCCAGGCTAAACAGACCAAGCTCCCTCACAATCTCCTTGGCCTAGTCACAGTTTCTCTCAACTCTCTCTGCTTCACCTACTTCACAGGGTGTCTGTTGTGGGGAGATGAAGGGAAAGGTATTTATAAGCCACTTTGAGGCTTATTCGGGTAGTAAAAAGCGGGATGCAAAAAAACAGCTCTTGCTTTTCTCTTTTGCTTTCATTGCTAGTAACTGGTTTCTGGGAAGACTTTGGAACTCCTAAGTAATATTTTTGAGACATTTCATTTTGTTAATTTGTTGTTGTTGTTGTGATGTTTGACATTTTCTAATCATGTACAACTCTTGTTGGACTAGATTCTCTTTCTGCAGCACTGTGTATTGTAGACACAATTTGCTTTAATCAAGGCCCTTGGTATTCTGAAGTACTCCGGAACAATTTCTACAGCAAATTTGAATAAATTCAGTAGCAATGTCTGACACAGTGATCAAGTGTAATTGCCTGCAATTTCACACCCACAAGATCTTTAGTTGACTGCAAAATTCCTGTTACTCTGGCTTTTCACAATTTCATCACTATGGAATCCTTCTCTTATAGTGGCACTCCAGGCTTTTAAGGCACTTGTATGTACTGTAGGATTTAGCATAATGTATAGAGATTCAGCCATGCAGCCTTGTTTTGTTGAGCAGAGGGGGAGATAAACATGACAGTAACCCCAAAGTGAGCAGGAGATAATGACATAAGAAATATAAGTTTCCATATCCTTGTCAGCCAACCCAAGATTATATTGTTCATTCACGATATCATACCTCCAATAATTAACCTCTATAAAAGCCTTAGCTGTTCAGAAGCCTTCATTAGTGGGACCGCCTGAAAAAATATCATAACACGTTTCTACTGTGATGGCAGAAAGTATGAATAAACTCTAGAGGAAAGGAAGTCAGAATATGTTCCTTATTTGTTTGTCCCTCATCCTTCCTGTGCTGGTCTTTTCCTTCAGATGTCTTCTCACCCATTATTTTCCATCCAGTGCCTTAAACTTCTTGGGATCTTTTCCTTCTGTTTATTTCTTTTCTCCGGCTCTTTCTTCTCCTAAGCCTGTCTTTGAACCAGGCTGGCAGCTGTGGCAGAAGTTTATTAGTGCTGAGTTTCGAAGCATAAGTGCTTTCCCTGCAGTGCCGCTTCCAAAGCACAACTGAGTAAGGATCTGGTTGTGCGCGCCAGAGTGCAATGATAACAAAGTTCTTCTGGTGAAGCAGCAGGAGTTGGCAGTCCCGTGGTCTTCAGTTACTGGGGAAAAGGTAACTGGCAGTTAAGTTGTGTGCAAAAATGGCAGTCAGTGGCTTTGATCACCCTGTGGGTTGAGGATAAATGGATATAAAGACAAGGAAACAAAACAGGAAACTGATGTCACAGGGTATTACTGTATGAAACAATTTTTATATTTTGGTTTTTGAAAGTGCTACATTCTTCTATGTTTCAGCTCATTTGGCATGGCTTGTACAATGTACTTTGAAACATTCTAGCTGACTCAAAAGATACCTTGTTAAATGCCAAGGAGGATTATTAGTACATTGAATCAGTAGATCTGATATGTGATATTTGGCTATCAATATAATGACCACTGTAGTTTTTTGGTGACTTGTTATTACAAACAAAGTTTGAGAATGTAGCACTTTCAAACCAGGCATTTGAACAACTGAGCCTCTTGTGGCGCAGAGTGGTAAGGCAGCCGCCTGAAAGCTTTGCTCATGAGGTTGGGAGTTCGATCCCAGCAGCCGGCTCAAGGTTGACTCAGCCTTCCATCCTTCCGAGGTCGGTAAAATGAGTACCCAGCTTGCTGCTGGGGGGTAAACGGTCATGACTGGGGAAGGCACTGGCAAACCACCCCGTATTGAGTCTGCCATGAAAACGCTAGAGGGCGTCACCCCAAGGGTCAGACATGACTCGGTGCTTGCACAGGGGATACCTTTACCTTTACTTTTATTCAGATTTAGTCATCAGGTATGGAGGACAAATAATAACAATTAGGGGGAACTTCCTATTGCATTTCTCAAGCCATTCGAAATATCCTAGAAATGCAAATATAGTGGATTGAAGAGTTAGCAAAGTGATAAGTTGTTTAAAGAAGGAATCTTCAGACCTCATTAGAAATCTGAACCTACCTGTGCATTTGTCCTATCAATGTTTCAGATAGTGGGCACCCATGAAGACCCTGGGGAGTCACTAGCAGCCATAGTAAATACTGAACTGGAGAGACTTAGTATAAGGCATCTTCCTCTGTTCATGAGTTTCAAGGCATGACAGTTCAAATAATAAAAATTATAATTATGGTGGAGCACCTTTTTGGATTCTATGCTAGACTAGTAAAATTTGCAAAACCCCTGGGAACCAAAATGGATTGTGGCAGTCCTGTCAAGACTCAAGCAAAGTCTGAAGCCTTACTCAAGCCTACAGGGCTTTCTTCTACCAGAACTGGCTTTTCTGTTGGAGGAAGAGTCATTTACATTGGACGAAGTCAGCTGAGGCTGAAGGAAGTCTTGAAGGACATTTGGACTCAGCCCAATTTCTTACAGAGTCCTGCATTTAAGTTCTGACCATGTGAGCAGTGGACTTCAATAGCTTTTATCTAATTCGCTAGGTCAAAGTCTGAGGCAGTGAGAGAGCCTGAGAAACTACTTGAACTAAGGAGTCGGATCTAGTAATACATTTCCATGAATGGAAGGAGTAGCAGTTTTTATGAATTTATGAATTTCCCCTTCCTGCTGCAGGCTCCCTATGCCGTTCTAGGGGGAAGAAATTGTGCTCCACTGATGGAAATGCCTTCCGTCAGCATAGATTACCATTGGATCCAAACCAAGATTTGGATTATCCGTACCAGCATGTATCTGGCTGCAAGACAGAAGAACTACATTATCTTCCTGAGAAACAGATTCTAGTGGGTAGCCGTGTTGATCTGAAGCAACAGAACAAAGTTAGAGCCCAGTGGCACCTTTAAGACCAACAATTCAAGATATATGAGCTTTTGTGTGCATACATACTTCTTCAGATCTAATGTCATGGAAGTAATCAGTTCATAGGCAAAGTGTGAGAGTAAATTGATATACAGCATATCTTAATTGGAATAATTGATTTGAACAAGTAGATTGCAATGCCTATTACTAGTATAATGCAATGCAGTTTGGAATGGTGTGTATATGTATATGTATATGTATATGTATATGTATATATGTATATATGTATATATGTATATATGTATATATGTATATATATATGCTTTGCACTGGTCTATGAACAGCCAAATGCTTCCATATTGAGAGGACAGGAAGGGGGCAAAAGGGCAGGGTCTCCGCTAACTGCTGTCTGCAATGGATTTGCTCTATTTGCTCATTAGTCTCTTAATGCGGACATATTTATTGCACACAGAACATTCCCCATGCAATTCACTCTCAAGTGAATACAAACAAATTGCTCCCCCTCCCCCCTATTTATCTCTGGAATCTGTTAACCATTTTAGTCATGCTGTATGTTAATTTACTCTCACACTTTGCCTATATGCATGATCTGATTACTTCCATTCCATGACTGTGTCTGGGGAAGTGTGCTTGCACACAGGAACTCATACCTTGAATAAAACTTTGTTGTCCATAAAGGTGCCAATGGACTCTCAGAGCCAGAGTTCAAAGGAGTCTGAGCTAGCATTTCCAATGGCCAGTGTCAGTGCAATGCAGGTGCAGGGCTGAACTGTCCTGACGAGCTATGCACAGTTCTTATTTTTCTACTGTGTGTACGTGTTCTTTTGCAAGTGGATTGACTTGGCCACCTGCAGTTAGAACCAGGTTTGTTTTTTAAAAGTGTTGATACAAATCCCCACCCTCCATTTTTTTTTTGGGGCACTGTTACTAGCAGCAGAAAAAAAAATGGAGGGTGGGGATTTGTATCAACCCTTTTTTTGGGGGGGCACTGTTACTAGCAGCAGGTCAAGAGCCTCTTGTGGCGCAGAGTGGTAAGGCAGCAGACATGCAGTCTGAAGCTCTGCCCATGAGGCTGGGAGTTCAATCCCAGCAGCCGGTTCAAGGTTGACTCAGCCTTCCATCCTTCCGAGGTCGGTAAAATGAGTACCCAGCTTGCTGGGGGGTAAACGGTAATGACTGGGGAAGGTACTGGCAAACCACCCCGTATTGAGTCTGCCAAGAAAACGCTGGAGGGCGTCACCCCAAGGGTCAGACATGACTCGGTGCTTGCACAGGGAATACCTTTACCTTACTAGCAGCAGACTCCATGACCAATACATTAAGGTTTATTTTGCTTTTGTACTTGTGTGCACCAGTAGTATTCCCTTCAAGAAGTCTGCAGTTGTAGTTATTGATTTTAAACATGTGTAAGCCTGCCGTTCTCCCCAAATAGTGGGATGTTGTCTGGAGACAGCTCTGGACTGAAGGCTGCCTACTCCTCTCGCACTCCTGAAGCCTTACCTGGACATGTCATTCCTGGAGTTGGGGAGGGGGCAGCAGAGGTCAAAACAGCTAAGAATGTCCTTCCCTAACAAGGTTTGCAGCAAGTCTGGGTTTGTGGGGCAGATCCAGCCAGGCATGTTCCAGAAGAGAACAGTCCAGCCAGAAGGCTAAGTTTGCCAGAAGCAATGGGAGGGTAGGCTTGGTACACTAGCAAAGTCAGGATTATGTGCTGTGTATTACTCAGTAAGAAATAGGCTTTCAGTCCTCACTTCAGGATGAAAGCATACATCGCTGATCCCTTAACGTTTGTACCATGGATCCTGTGTTGCCTGACAGGTTTTTGACACATTTCTTTTCCCCAAAGCAAATAGCCACTGGCTTTACTCCACCTTATTGGAGAGGACTCCAAGAGGCATCCCTTTGTTCCTTGCAGTAAGCTTTCAGGAAAAACTGTCTCTGTCATGATGGGTTGATTGGTTCTCCTGACATTTTTATCATTGGTCCTGGCCCTCATAGCAGCCATTTTAGGTGATGCCCACTCCCCATTCTCAAAATTCCAAAAGTGCCCACAGACTCAACAAGGTTGGGAACCCTTTCTGTACATTAGAAGAAACACATGAATGTTGTCAGTGAACAGGATGTTCAGGTCAAGAGTCTCTACCATGTATAGCGAAGTTTAACCTATTTCTTGATATTAAAATTCACTTGTCCTGCCCACATTCCACAGCAGTGTTGCTAGCAGAAGAAGAGAAATATTAATATTTTGAGTACATTATGAAGAGGGAAACTTAAAATGGGGTACTTCTTTGCCGGCAGCCCCATATTTCTCTTAATGTGTAGCCCCACCATTGGTTCCTACCATATCTTAGAAGAAAACATAGCCAAAATCTCATGAGTGCCATATTGCTAGTATCCTGTGGTCCAAGGTCCAAATCCACAACACAAATAAGACTATTGCTTTGAGACTGGTCATATTGTAAGGTATTTCTTAGTACTGACTGAAAGCTATCCCATGCTGCTAGCATTTTTTAAATTAGTAAATAATTTAGCAAAGTTTGAATATAATGCATATTTTGGGGGGAAACTGCTATACTATAGAGTTCTGTTTTAATAGATTTTGGGTCAGGATTTCTTTTGAAAGAAGGGCCACTTGTATTTACATGGTGTCCATGAAATAAATACATATGTACATTACATGAGACTGATGGGTATATTAATTAGAGAACAGAGACACATGAATGAAGTGGGGAAGTTATCTTTACCTCTTTGTCTAAAATGTTACAACTATGTGTACTGTTCTAAAGAACGTTGCTACTTTAAATTCACTCTGATGGATTTTTACAAAAATGACTATTGGAACGCACATCACAGGGAGCTAATGTGAAAGGAATTAAATGTCAGAGTTGCAGAGTGAAAAGAAGCTTCTGGCAAAAGTGTGGGTTGTTGCTCTAAGGTTTCTTATGTAAAATAAGAAATCCATACACAGTGAGATACAATGCACTCCCCCTTCAATAAGCTTTTGGCCATACTGCAGAGAGAGCTACTATACTATTGGTTTACAGGTATTGTAAGGGATAATGCTATGGAGATTTATTCCTAGCTAGAGGCTGAGCGTGGTGTCCTTTTACCAGTTCTGGGTGAAATATGGATCTCTTCTTTTACAACTGTATAGGCATTCACAAATATTGTGTAATTTCATAGCAGTTTTATGGTAGATTAGAATGTGAAATTGACTTGAGTATAGATGAAGAGTTATTTCTATTGCAATTTCCCTCGCTCACATTTATGATGCATGACAAGTATCTTCTGTGACGTTAGACACTTCCCAAGTAGGAATAGAAAAATAATCACCATTTTGACTTGATGCTAATTTCATTGCACCTCAGCACACCTACCTTTTTGAAGCTGTTCAGGTTGTTTAAGTTCAGCAAGGGTATCAGACCATGCGTTTCATTTGGACACTGCGCTAATCTGAATGTCATGTGCTTTTGGATTGCTGCTGCATTATTTCAGATTCTGTCTGTGAGGGTTACTCCAGCTGACAATTTAATGATCAATCCTGATGAAGTCAGCTTGTTAACAAAGTAAAATGTTGCCTAGTAAGACTGACCCACATGTTCTCTCATCCCCTGACCTCTGCGTGATATAGCTGAACATCTGTAAGGGGTGAGATAAGTTAACACCTCTCATGCACATTGCATTGCCTTTCTGTTGGCAGCTTTTCCAAAATGGGTCTGCTTATGGATGGACGGCTCATGCAACTGTCAAAGTGAGCTCTGATTCAAGGAAACTTATGCTGGAATAAATTGTTAGTCATTAAGGTGCCACTGGAATTCTGTTTTATTTTGCTGTGACACAGCTATTCATCTGGAATTGTCCTCCATAGTACTCCCCGGACAAAGGAGGTAACACACAAGGCAGGCCAATCACTGCTCATTTGCTTGTCTCTTGTCCTACTACAAAGGATGAAGAAAATGCCTAATGCTTTTAAAGAGAGACGTGTGCAGTGATTTCTTGTAAAAGCTCTGAGAGTTCTACTTTCAGGAACTGTAAGTTGTTTTTCTTTTGCAAGCCTCCCCACCAAAGGTTTGAAGTTTTATGCAGTCTCTTCTCTCACGCTATTTATGAGGTCTGTAATGTAATCAGCACCACCTAATATGATATTCCATTCTATTCAAGCAGCAGCGTATCAGTTTGTTAACAAAAATGAAAGGAGAAAGAAGTGCAGATCTTTTGCATATCTGAATAATGTAGAATGTACCATGGCCAAAAGAATCTTTTAGTGTCTTCCAGTTTTTTATCATCCTGTATTTGACAAGCATACCTTTTAGAACATCATCTAAATGCAGCCTGTGTTGCTTTATAAGGTGTTTTTTCTGAAATAAAATGCACTGAACTATGAAGATTTTTAAAAAAATAGCAACACATCTTTATCTTTAAGATTACTTAACAGGTTGGTTTAACTTTCTCTTATCTATCATTAAAATCATTTTGACTAAAGATTCCATCCTAGTATTCTGTAATAAATTGCTGAAAAATGATTCAAGATTAGGTTTGCCAACCCCCCCCCCCCCATGGAGGCAGGGTTTTCCTGCCACCAGGTCCTAACCCTAGCCACCAATCAGCTGGCCAGCAGGGGGGACTTACCAGGAAAAAAGAGATCAAAGTCTCATTGCCTACATTGCACAGGATCTGATGTAATCATGACAGCAACTTCTGGATGACACTCTGGTATTTGGGCAACAACTCGATAGTAGATGCCAGTTTTACCATAGAGCAGTGGTTCTCAACCTGGGGGTCAGGACCCCTTTGGGGGTTGAAAGACCCTTTTACAGGGGTCGTGGCAGGGCAAGCAGCTTGGCCGGGGGGGGGGGTGTTGCCATTCAAACAGCCTTGCGGGGTAGATCGAGATAGAGCGTTCGTCTGTCTGGAGCAGTGGAAAAGAGCAAGATCGGCATGGTGGGACAAGAGGCAGAACTGAACTGAGAAACCCCAGGGGAAAAAACATTTTATATACAATCATGAACAATAGATCTTCATACCATTGGTCAGTTTCGGTTTAATTTCTGTGAAAGAACACTTGCATAATTTTATGGTTGGGGGTCACCACAACATGAGGAACTGTATTGAAGTGTCGCAGCATTAGGAAGGTTGAGAACCGCTGCCATAGAGTTCTGGCACATATACCAGAGTGTTGTCCAGACAGCATCGGGGTGCTGACATCACTTCCTATGTGATGCTGGCAATGAGGCTTAGGCCTTTTTGTTTCTCCTTGTAAGTACCCCATTCCCTGCCAGTTACCAGGAAGGACCTGGCAACTCTACTAATGTAGGAGATAGCTGTTTATTCTAGGAGTACAGTCCTTCAGTATGAAAGCCCCTTAAATTATAAGATTAACACTAGGTCATTAGGTCACATGCACCCAGTAGCATACATATAAAGCAAAATAATATCATAAAAAGAAGAATCAATGGATTCCTGTAGCCACTGATACTGATACTACGAAAACATTTGCTAACTAGATTTAAAGCCCATTTTAATTGAAAATAAAATGGGCGCTAGATGCCATAGGACCCGGGCCCGACTCCCAAAGGCTTCTACATAGGCCTGGACTGGGTTCGTGGGGCCACAGAAGCCTTAATCCTCCTCCCGCCAGCGGATGACAGAAGGTCCTGGCATGGTTGAAAACAAAGATCTTTGCGTTACCAGTGAACTTCAGGGTGAAGGAGATCATGGAAAGGTTTCTTAAGGAATTGCAAGATTTGCATTCTCACCTGAATAGTTGCTAGAGTCTGATGGGCAAAATGTTAAGGAGGGCTTGGTGATCTGGTGATCGAAGGTGGGAAATGACTAAGGACTGATGACCCAATTAATTAGGGAATGACCATGGGTTTGAAAAAGGAGGAAAGCACGTTAGGCACTTTAGGCAATCAACAGATTAGCCGAATCTGCCTATCAATAAGCAGTGTTAACAGTCTGGGGTGAGAAAAAAGGTCAGTAAGAATGTTCTTTGTGAGTATAATAATGTCACCTTGTATACTCCAGGCATCTCCCAAAAGGATCTGGCTTCCAACTTTAAAAATGTACATTTCATTTTCTGCAAGAGCCTAAATATGGCTGTGTCAGTTTCCTGGGTGAAACTGACAATTATGTGTACATTTTTGGCCAAGCAATGCTATATTTGTGAGATGCAGGTACCATTGCCCAAATGGTGGTTTGCTAATAAACTCCCCTTTTGCCCAGGGAGGGGCCTGGACCCCAATTGTTTGAGTGCTGATTGGCCTCCCTACAGCTTTAGAGTCTGCTCTGCATCCTTTTATTTTGTTTTGTGATTATTAGTTTTATTCAAAGTGAGGGTTTATTTTGCCATTAAATATCCTAAGCAGTGTTCTGGACACTTGTTATGTTATAGAAGCAGCGTGACTGCAATGCCTGTGCCTCTATTCCATGCTGCTTCAGTAATGCAGGACTGCACGAGCATTGTGGGAAAGAAGGAAGAACTATACCAGTGCCAGAAGTTGTGACATGAAGTTGGTATGGGAATAATTCTTTTCACATGATCCCATACACCCTCTTTCATAGTTTGATTTTGATATTCCAAGGTTGCCAGACTTGTTGTTGTTGTTATGTGCGAAGTCGTGTCCGACCCATCGCGACCCCATGGACAATAATCCTCCAGGCCTTCCTGTCCTCTACCATTCCCCGGAGTCCATTTAAGTTTGCACCTACTGCTTCAGTGACTCCATCCATCCACCTCATTCTCTGTCGTCCCCTTCTTCTTTTGCCCTCGATCTCTCCCAGCATTAGGCTCTTCTCCAGGGAGTCCTTCCTTCTCATGAGGTGGCCAAAATATTTGAGCTTCATCTTCAGGATCTGGCCTTCTAAAGAGCAGTCAGGGCTGATCTCCTCTAGGACTGACTGGTTTGTTCGCCTTGCAGTCCAAGAGACTCGCAAGAGTCTTCTCCAGCACCAGAGTTCAAAAGCCTCAATTCTTTGACGCTCGGCCTTCCTTATGGTCCAACTTTCGCAGCCATAAATTGCAACTGGGAAGACCATAGCCTTGACTAAACGCACTTTTGTTGGCAGGGTGATGTCTCTGCTTTTTAGGATGCTGTCTAGATTTGCCATAGCTTTCCTCCCCAGGAGCAAGCGTCTTTTAATTTCTTTGCTGCAGTCCCCATCTGCAGTGATCTTGGAGCCCAGGAAAATAAAATCTGTCACTATCTCCATTTCTTCCCCTTCTATTTGCCAGGAATTGAGAGGGCCGGATGCCATGATCTTTGTTTTCTTGATGTTGAGTTTCAAGCCAACTTTGGCACTCTCCTCCTTCACCCGCATCAACAGGCTCTTTAGTTCCTCTTCACTTTCTGCCATTAGAGTGGTATCATCTGCATATCTGAGGTTGTTGATATTTCTCCCTGCAATCTTGATCCCAATTTGTGACTCCTCTAATCCCGCATTTCTCATGATGTGCTCTGCATACAAGTTAAATAGGCAAGGCGACAGTATACAGCCTTGCCGAACTCCTTTCTCAATTTTGAACCAGTCAGTGATTCCATGTTCAGTTCTCACTGTTGCTTCTTGACCTGCATATAAATTTCTCAAGAGACAAATAAGATGCTCTGGTATTCCCATCTCTTTAAGAACTTGCCACAATTTGTTGTGCTCCACACAATCAAAGGCTTTAGCATAGTCAATGAAGCAGAAGTAGACGTTCTTCTGGTACTCCCTAGCTTTCTCCATGATCCAGCGTATGTTGGCAATTTGATCTCTAGTTCCTCTGCCTCTTCGAAATCCTGCCTGTACTTCTGGAAGTTCTCGGTCCACATATTGCTGGAGCCTAGCTTGTAGGATTTTGAGCATAACTTTGCTAGCATGAGACATTAGTGCGATGGTGCGGTAGTTTGAACATTCTTTGGCATTGCCCTTCTTTGGGATTGGAATGTAAACTGACCTTTTCCAATCCTGTGGCCATTGTTGAGTTTTCCAAATTTGCTGGCATATTGAGTGTAGCACTTTTACTGCATCGTCCTTTAAGATTTTGAATAGTTCAACTGGAATGCTGTCACTACCACTAGCTTTATTGTTGCTCAGACTTCCTAAGGCCCATTTGACTTCACATTCCAGGATGTCTGGCTCCAGGTCAGTAACTACCCCATTGTGGTCATCAGGGATGTTAAGCTCGCTCTTGTATAGTTCTTCTGTATAATTTTGCCACCTTTGTTTGATCTCTTCTGCTTCTGTGAGGTCCCTACCATTTTGGTCCCTTATCATACCCATCTTTGCATGAAACGTTCTCTTCATATCTCCAATTTTCTTGAAAAGATCTCTGGTCCTCCCCATTCTATTGTTTTCTTCTATTTGTTTGCACTGTTCATTTAAGAAGGCATTCTTATCTCTTCTAGCTTTTCTCTGGAATTCTGCATTCAATTGGGTGTATCTTTCTCTTTCTCCCTTGCCTTTCACTTCCCTTCTCTCCTTAGCTATTTGTAAAGCTTCCTCAGACAGCCATTTTGATTTCTTGCATTTCTTTTTCTTTGGGATGGTTTTAGTTGCTACCTCTTGTACAATGTTGCGAACCTCCGTCCATAGTTCTTCAGGCACTCTGTCTATCAGATCTAATTCCTTAAATCTATTTGTCACCTCCACTGTGTATTCGTCAGGGATATGATTTAGTTCATACCTGAGTGGCCTAGTGCTTTTCCCTACTTTCTTCAATTTAAGCCTAAATTTTGCAACAAGAAGCTCATGATCTGAACCACAATCAGCTCCTGGTCTTGTTTTTATTGACTGGATAGAACTTTTCCATCTTTGGCTGCAGAGCACATAGTCAATCTGATTTCTGTGTTGACCGTCTGGTGATGTCCATGTGTAGAGTCGTCTCTTGGGTTGCTGGAAAAGAGTGTTTGCTATGACCATGGTATTCTCTTGACAAAATTCTACCAGCCTGTGCCCTGCTTCATTTTGTACTCCAAGGCCAAACTTGCCTGTTATCCCGGTTATCTTTTGGCTTCCTACTTTAGCATTCCAATCCCCCATGATGATAAGCACATCATTTTTGGGCCAGACTAGTTGCCAGACTAGTGTGCTGCTAACCCTAATCTACCTAAGGAGGCATTTCAGTTCACCCTTCAGGAGCTGAACCATCAAATCAGGGTTCTTGAGTGAGTGCCTGTTTGGGAAAGCGAGCTTAAATTTGCAGGAGGTTGTTGATTAGCCTTTCAGTCAGGAGAAATATATTATCCAAATTGTCTCATTTTTAGCTTTAACATCAGGGAATGAATAGAAATATTGAAATATCTAAAATCTGAACTAGAATACTAGCAATATAAATTGGTGGTCATATGATTGATGAGAGGTACAGAATCCTCCTGGATATGTGAATGGAATCTAGCATTGTGTAAAATCTTTTCTAATTTGAATGCTTAGAGCAACCTTTTTCAACCTTTGGACTGTGGAGGAGTCCCTGAAATTTTTTAGATTTTGAGGAGCCCCGGAAGTGATGTCAGATGGCCATGCCTCGTGACATTACTACCCACGCCTTCGGCCCCCCTTTTGCTCCCTTCCACCACCGTTACTACTATGATGGCAACTCTGCCTCATGTAAGCTGTGAATAACAGGTGAGAAGTCAGCCCAGACCTCCCCCCCCCCCAGATCAAGCCACTTCAGAGCTCCTACAGACATCTGGTTGGGAATCCTTGAGAGAGAACCCAAAAGAAATAGAGCTAGTTCTTATATGCTGCTTTTCTCTACCCGAAGGAGTCTCAAAGTGGCCTACATTTGCCTTCCCTTCCCTTTCCCCACAACAGCCACCCTGTGAGGGAGATGAGGCTGAGAGAGGCCTGATATTACTGCTCGGTCAGAACAGCTTTATCAGTGCTGTGGCAAGTCCAAGGTCACCCGACTGGTTGCATATGGAGGAGGAGCGGGGAATCAAACCCGGCTTGCCAGATTGGAAGTCCGCACTCCTAAGCAATACTGGCTCTCAAGGTTTCTACCATGACTGTTGCCTTTACTGCTGACACCGCGTATCTCTATTGACTTCTCAGGCTCATTCCTGCGGGCTTTAATACTATGATTTACTAATGCCTTCTGCTAGTTCATTAGTAGTAAGAGACTAGGAACCGTCTAGGTATTTCATTGGCTTTACAAAAGATTCAGACACCATGTCAGTCTGCCAGAGCATAATTTCTTCTCAGAGTTGTAATATAAACAACGTGAAGTTCAGTTTCCTACCAGGGTAGCCAGCAGCCCAGGAAGTGGTCCAGAATATACTACAGCATGAGGTTGATGGTTGTCAACATATTTCTACAACTAGTGAATTGTACTAATTAGAAGTGATCCCGGGGGGGGGGGGGGATGCTGGCTTGCCCATCAAACCACTTGCTTCATACCACAGTATGCTGGTGATTTGTTTCCAAAGCAGTGAGACCAGCTTCTATTTATCTCTATCTGGGTAGACAGAGCTTGGATTTGAGAGTTCATTCATGTACCTCAAATGATTTAGCTGTGGGAGGGAATATGTTGCAGAACATCTGCATCTATGAGAACATGCATATATCACACAAACATTCTAAACACATATTTTATAGAGCACTTTTTCATTCATGGAAAAATTGTATATGTTTACTTATGGAGGTAATGCACTTTTAAAAGCAAAGGAATTCCTGTATCGCTGAGGTTCAGCCTGTTGTATCTCCTATTATAGCTGTAGCCGAGGAATATGTGACCTTACATAACATTATTATGTGCTGTCAAGTCTAGGAAGAGGAGAATGCATTAAGGCCTGAACAACACACAGCAACCTTTAGATTTTCCTGTTCTTCTGTATCTGTCAGGCTAGTCACATTATTTGAACTCAGTCTTTATGATTAATTAAAACCCAAGTAATGCCTGAACTTCAGGTTAATCCACTCAAGATGGCTTTAATTAGTGGGCTTTTGATTTACTATAAATATTGCCACTGCAAAACACAATGCTTAATTTTCAGCTCTTCTGAGCAATGGAGTTCTTTACAACCATCACTTCTGGAATATATTTTCTATCCATACCAGTCCCACAACTCAGATCAAAGAGGACTGCACTGGAGAGAGAAAGGTTTGTGTCAGGCCCTGAACACGCTTAGAGTCGGGGCATAGATGACTTGCCATATGGATTCTGTAGAAAACTGCATATTACTCACCTTTTAGAATTGATTGGTTTGACCATTTAATAAGGATCTCCACCAGAAGTCATTCTGGATAAAAAATCAAGAATAGTTTCTATGTGATTACTGTATGGGAGCTGTCCATATGGCAAGAGTTCCTAAACATTAGAGTGTGGTAGTTGAGAATCAAGAGGGACATCATTTCTGCTGATTCAGTTCAAAATTTAATATGAGCCATGGCTCAATCTCAAATCCACTTTTGAAATTCAAGAACAATTGTTTGTTATACCCCACTTTCTCTACCCTTGTTGTTGTTGTTAGGTGCGAAGTCATGTTCGACCCATCGCAACCCCATGGACAATGATCCTCCAGGCCTTCCTGTCCTCTACCATTCCCTGGAGTCCATTTAAGTTTGCACCTACTGCTTCAGTGACTCCATCCAGCCACCTCATTCTCTGTCGTCCCCTTCTTCTTTTGCCCTCAATCGCTCCCAGCATTAGGCTCTTCTCTAGGGTGTCCTTCCTTCTCATGAGGTGGCCAAAGTATTTGAGTTTCATCTTCAGGATCTGGCCTTCTAAGGAGCAGTCAGGGCTGATATCCTCTAGGACTGACCGGTTTGTTTGCCTTGAAGTCCATGGGACTCACAAGAGTCTTCTCCAGCACCAGAGTTCAAAAGCCTCAATTTTTTGACGCTCGGCCTTCCTTATGGTCCAACTTTCGCAGCCATACATTGCAACTGGGAATACCATAGCCTTAACACACTTTTGTTGGCAGGGTGATGTCTCTGCTTTTTAGGATGCTGTCTAGATTTGCCATAGCTTTCCTCCCTAGGAGCAAGCGTCTTTTAATTTCTTTGCTGCAGTCTCCATCTGCAGTGATCTTGGAGCCCAGGAAAATAAAATCTGTCACTATCTCCATTTCTTCCCCATCTATTTGCCAGGAAATGAGAGAGCCAGATGCCATGTTCTTTGATGTTGAGTTTCAAGCCAGCTTTTGCACCCTCCTCCTTCACCCGCATCAACAGGTTCTTCAGTTCCTCTTCACTTTCTGCCATTAGAGTGGTATCATCTGCATATCTGAGGTTGTTGATATTTCTCCCTGCAATCTTGATCCCAATTTGTGACTCCTCTAATTCCACCTTTCTCATGATGTGCTCCGCATACAAGTTAAATAGGCAAGGCGACAGTATACAGCCTTGCCGAACTTCCTTCTCAATTTTGAACCAATCAGTGATTCCATGTTCAGTTCTCACTGTTGCTTCTTGACCTGCATAGAAGTTTCTCAAGAGACAAAAAAGATGCTCTGGTATTCCCATCTCTTCAAGAACTTGCCACAATTTGTTGTGCTCCACACAATCAAAGGCTTTCGCATAGTCAATGAAGCAGAAGTAGATGTTCTTCTGGAACTCCCTAGCTTTCTCCATGATCCAGCGTATGTTGGCAATTTGATCTCTAGTTCCTCTGCCTCTTTGAAATCCTGCCTGTCCACATATTGTTGGAGCCTAGCTTGTAAGATTTTGAACATAACTTTGCTAGCATGAGAAATGAGTGCAATGGTGCGGTAGTTTGAACATTCTCTGGCATTGCCCTTCTTTGGGATTGGAATGTAAACTGACCTTTTCCAATCCTATGGCCATTGTTGAGTTTTCCAAATTTGCTGGCATATTGAGTGTAGCACTTTTACTGCATCGTCTTTTAAGATTTTGAATAGTTCAACTGGAATGCTGTCACCACCGCTAGCTTTATTGTTGCTCAGACTTCCTGAGGCCCATTTGACTTCACATTCCAGGATGTCTCTACCCTAAGGAGTCTCAAAGAAGCTTACAGTCTCCTTCCTCTTCCCACCACAGGTACTTTGTGAGGTAGGTGGGAGAACTGTGATTGACCGAAGGGTACCCAGCAAGCTTCATTTGCAGGGATGGGGAATCAAACCCAGTTCTCCAGATTAGGCTCCATCATTCTTAACGACTACACTGCACTGGCTCTCAGTGTGTCAATTCAAGACTCACCTCTGTAAATAATGAAGCAATAAAAATGATACATACATCTTTGTACATGTGCAAGCTATAGTAATTTCCTGTCTGTTGTGTGTCTCACTAACGGTATTATACCTAGGGATTCTGAAAACACCTGCCAAGTCAGCTCACTTCTCATTCATCCCTGGAGAGCGGACCAGTGAGTTGACAGGTTGTTCAACTGTTCACAGTCTGGAGTTGACAGGTCATTCAACTGTTCACAGTCTATTTGTGAATATTCACAGAAACAGCTACTTGCATCTACTAGAAGCCAACTCCTAGCTGTTGAGGGATCTCCTGCTTGGAAAAATTTTGCTCCATACCCAGCAAAGTGTTTTTTGGAAAGTGTTTTTCAGAAGTGGATTCACAACTAAGATCTCCCATCCTGGAAATTTCGTTCTCCTGCCACCCAGACTTGATGAGATGTAGTAAATTTAGGGAAGGGGGGCAGTAATGAGCCACCTGTCACTTTTCTCTATGTCATCCTGTGAACTTGGGTTGTTCTCACTGTTGCAATGTAGACATTAAAACATTCTATCAGACTCTGCCTAGTTGGGAGAGGGGAAGAAATGAACGCTCCCTTTTTGCAGTGCAAAGATTAAAAACATTTTATCTGTCTCTGCCCATCTTGAGGGGGGAGAAGCAAACTGATCTCTCCATTTTTGCAGTGGTTCTGTCCTCCTAGTTTGAGCAGGAGAGATGTTGGACAGACAGGAGAAGGTTCTGCCCTCTTCTCTTCACCATTCAGCTCAAACCAGTCATATTTGAAATGCTTAATTAAACATCGGAAAAAACCTGAGGCGATTTTAACACCCAACAACAACTGAAAAGGGGGAAGCTGAAGTGTGGAGGTAGAAGTGATAGGAAGTAAAACTATTGGAAAAGAAAGAAAGTAAAAAATACCCATTGCTAATATTTTAATGTACATTTAAAAAATGAAAACCAGAAGCAAGCACATATCTCCCCCCATTTCACAGAAATATGCATTAACTAGTAAATAAGCCCATTTATAAAAATGGGCGTAAAAAGGGGCATAGGGCGAGTGCATCCTACCTGAGACGTTGGGAGGAAGCTCCTGGAGGCAGGCAGTGAAGACGCTCGGCTTGGAGGGGGGGGCGTTGGGTAAGGGAAGGGAAGGACGCATGCTAAGGAGTCCGGGCATGCGTGGTGGAGCAGAGGGGCGGGGTGTTGGGGGGGCGTCAGCATGAGTAACCAGGCATGCGCGTGAGTCCGCGCATGCCTGGTTCATTTGGCTGGCATACCGGGCTGCGCGCAGGGCGCGCAGGTCGGCAGTGTGTATGCAAGGGCCCAGGGAAGAGAGGGACAGGGAGCAGGAGGACCAGCGGAAGGTGAGTGTTGTTGTGGGTGTTGGTATTGCGCGCCCCTCTCGGCGCGCCGTTGGTGGAGGAGTAGGAGCGAGTTGGGCGGGCAGCAGAGAGGAGACGCGGCCCCGTAGAGGTGGCTGCTGGCCAGGCCGTTCTCCGAGGCTTTTTGTTGCTCTGTTGGTTGGCTTGTGGGACGGCGCTGCCGCTGCTGCTGCTGCTGCTGCTGCTGCTTGGGCTTGGAGGTCCGGCTGCGGGAAGGCAGCTCGGCTTGGGGGACGGCGCTGCCGCTGCTGCTTGGGCTCGGGGGTCCGGCTGCGGGAAGGCAGCTTGGACTTCGTCGCAGGCGTCGTTTGGCTGGCTTGGGGGACGGCGCTGCCTCTGCTGCTGCTGCCGCTGCTGCCGCTGCTGCTTGGGCTCGGGGGTCCGGCTGCGGGAAGGCAGCACGGACTTAGTCGCGGGCGGGCTCTCTGCGCGCTGGGGGTGGAGGTGGAAGTCCATGGCCGAGGACGGCGGCCAGGCCCTTCCCCAGACGCTGCCCAGCCCCTTCCCCGAGGCTTTCCCGTTGAGATGTTTGGCTGTAGGCTGCCTTGTGGGACGCGGCGGTGTGTCCTTCGGCGGCGGGGACTCCCTGGCCGGCGGCTTGACGCGGCGAGAGGCGCTTTGCGCCTCTCGCCGCGTCAAGCCGCCGGCCAGGGAGTCCCCGGCAGCCGCGCTTCGCGCGACTGCCAGGGTCTCCCTTGAGCGAAGGCAGGCGGCTCCAGAGCGGCGTTTTCTTTGCGGCGGCCATCTTCTTGTTGTGGTGGGGGCTACCTCAGGCGGCGGCTTGACGCGGTGAGAGGCGCTTCGCGCCTCTCACCGCGTCAGGCCGGGAGCAACAGCGAGCCGCGCTGCGCGCGGCTCGCAGTTGCTGGGAATCAGAGAGACCAATTGGCAGGCGCTTCGCGCCTGCCGTTTGGTCCCTCCGATTGTCTGTCATGAGGAAGGGTCCAATCCGGACCCTTCCTCATCCCGGACACATCCCGCCTCAGAACCCCTTACTGTTTTATTTAGTCCGTGGCGCCCGCGGCGCCACGGGCGGTGTACAGATAATTAAAATAAGCATAATGAAAATATTGTAAGGCATAGGAATTTTAAATTATGGTTCCATGTAATTGATCTTGAACACAGTAATAATATTTGTAATAGAAATAGTTATATCCTCAACCCCAAATAACTTCTAAACTGTTGGAATCCACCCCAAGATTTGAATTTGATGACTTCAGAAGGGTCTAATTAAAGTCTTATGAATTTTGCAATGGCTTTTGAAATGTATGTGGCCAGTGTCGGATTAAACAGACCAAAAATTGGGCACAGAAAGAGAAGGGTGAAGGATCAAATGTGACATCATCAAAAGATATCCATAAGTGAACACAGACAGTGCCTTTAGCAAATCATTTTGAAAAAGTTAGCTCTTACAAGGAGATGTGATTGACATTCATTGTTCTAATCCACAGGGATACCATGTCTCTTTTCCAGACTCTTAAGACTACAGTTCATGATAAATCATTACCCCTGCTGGATGAATAGGACCCTTAAGATTATATACGTCTCTGGATTCAATGTCACATTGAATGAAAAAAATGATTTGTAATTACTTGGGATATTCATGCTGCTCTTGAAAATATCTTACAAGGTAGGCTTACTCACTGTAATGATTCTAATACTAGAACATCAGCAGCCAGTCCAGTGGTGGCTCACTTAAATTATAAGACTTCTGAAGATGCGGTTATAGAGGTAGGTCACGATTTGGAAATTACTGTTTCAAAAGACCAGCATGATATATACATAGTTGTTCCAAAGATATATAAAGTCCATTTTCTAGGTACACAAGAAAGCAAAGGTTTGGAATATTCTATACTGTGTTGTTATAAGAGACAGTATGAGGGTATGTTCAGTGATATATTTATGATTCTACTGAGGGTGGCAGCAGAGATAATATCAATTCAATAAAATGAGAGAGAAACAAATTTGTCAGTGAGATTTTGCAAGGGAATTTGAGCTTTATTTACAAGTCCAAGAGAGAGTACATTTTGTAACACTATGGTTTCCAAAAGAAACCTGAAATCAGCATGAAAATTGTGAAGGTAATATTTTTCAGATTTACAAATTTGAAAAGCGGCATGGACATACTATAATCTCTAGTGTCCCTACTCAAGAGCCTGTTTTATCTGAAAGTCTCCTAAATCCATGTGACATCACTAGGAACTGAAGCTTACTTCCTGTGATCACCATGTCCTCATTGCTAAATAGCCTATTTATTTATTTTACAAAACATGATATAAAATGAAGACTTGGGAGAACCTGAGAACTGCTGCCAATCAGAATACACAATACTGCTTCAACTGACCAATGGCCTGATTCACTACCAGGCAGCCATGTATTCATGCAAAAGGGTTTTATGACTCAGTGGTCATCATCATATGCAGATCTTCTGTAAGGAGGGAGGAAAATAAAATAAAGAAATGCAAACTACCAACATCTACAAACCTGTCTACACACATTTGGGCTTCACTGGGAAGAGGGGGGTAAATATTTTACATATGCATCGGTGTTGTTAGTTTGTAGTCAGAAGGTAAAATCGGCCTAAAGCTCTGAGAGGAAGACCATCTTAGCATAGGATTGCCAACTGGTTGTCTGGAGTGGAGGGGAAATGTGGGGTATCATTGGTGACAATGTGACATCACACCCATCTAGGAATTGTTACAGTAGTGTCCAGTGGTTCCTTGAGCACATGGACATCCCTTCAGGTTTCCCTCCAAAGTCACATCCCACCATCACAATGGTGTTTTTTTTTTAACTTTATAATTCCACTGGCTGTAGGAGTGGTGGTGGTAAACAGGATCTGCCCTGCCCCTAATGGGAAAACGACAGCCCGACTTTAGTAACATCTCCCAGCTTAATCCTATTCCTTCTGCTTTTTTTGCCAGAACTGTGAACTCATCTTAGTAGCTGTTTGGTCAGATCATGTCAAAATGGCCGCTAAGACCATGACATGTATGTGGCATGAAAATATGCATAGGGGCAAATCATATTGGGTTATATACATTTAAGTTAGAAATGTAAATATTTTTCTAGAATGTTTAATTTTCCTTGTGAAATAAAGATACTGGAATGATTAAAATGGGATGAAATTAATTCAAAAGAAATTCCGTCTCAACATCTGGAAGAAGTTCCTGACAGTTAGAGCGGTTTCTCAGTGGAAGAGGCTTCCTCAGGAGGTGGTGGGTTCTCCATCTTTGGAATTTTTTAAACAGAGGCTGGATAGCCATCTGACAGAGAGGATGATTCTGTGAAGACTTAAGGGGGTGGCAGGTTACAGTGGATGAGCGATGGGGTTGTGAGTGTCCTGCATGTGCAGGGGGTTGGACTAGATCAGTGGTACCCAACCTTTCTGAGGCTGGGAACTGGCAGGGCATCGGGCCACGCCCATGCAGACCACGCCCGCACGGGCCACGCATGCGCGATGCGCGGCCCGGCCCTGATTCCCTCTCCCCGCCCTCCCGAAGTAAGAAGCTTCCCAGGCCGCAAGCTTGTGGCCCGGGAAGTTTTTTACTGCGGGGGGGGGGGGCGGGGAGAGGGAGCCGCCGCCCGGCACCATGGCCTTTGCGGCCCGGCACCGGGCTGCGGCCCGCAGGTTGGGGACCACTGGACTAGATGACCCATGATATCCCTTCTAACTCTATGATTCTATGATTTTATGATTCTATTATTCTGGAATTTAAGAAAGAAACTATTGCATTAAAAAAGCACAATCCCCTAGCACTGAGTCTGTCTCATCTTGTGATTAAAAAAAACTTGCAGAAGTGCACTATAGCTTATCAGTTATTTAGAAAGTTATACTATCTCTTAAACACCATCAACAGAATCTCAAGAAGCTAGTGGGCACCAGGAATCACATTGGTGGTCCCTGTCACACCTATAGGTGTGCTAGGGATCATTACCCAAGACCACTGGAATTGTATTTCTTGCCCAATGCACACCTTAAATAGGGACTGTCACATCATAATTTATATATTTCTCAAGTGTGAGTAGATCTATGGATATTTAAGTCCTCATATTGGGACCACACTGAGGGAAATATTTTTCTACAAATTTGAGGGAATTTCCAGTTTTCAGAAAAATCACAAAACATTAAAAAATAATGCCCCAGATTAGTGGAAAAATCTTATCCACCTCCTTTGAAAAAACAACCCCAACTATGAAGGGATTTTTAAAAACCCAACTTATAAAAGGAACATCTATGATTATAAGAAATTAAAAGTTTTCAGTGGCAATTCCTAGGCAACCACAGTATCCTAGGCTTGATATCTACGAGTAAAAGACTGGGGAGGGGGAGAGCCATTTCCAGGGCTGCTTTGGCCTTTGTGGGAGGATTCATCAGGGCCAGGCCTTACAGCAACCACTGGGTGACTTGATACCACCCAACAACATGACTCAACCTCAGCGTGGTTGGTTGCTACTGTTCAGCAGCAGCATCCTATGAAAACCAGTGTAGTGTAGCTGTTACAGCTAGACAAGCAAAAAAAGAAAAATTGTACTGTTTCAGATTTAGGAAGAATCAATTCAGGCTTAATTCAAAGCCTCCTTTCCCAAAGCACCCTTTCCTGGTATGAATTCAGCCCAATCCGAATCAGTTTGGCACCATAATAACATATGGTACCATTAAAGTCAATGGGAATTTTTTCCTTTCCGTCTATTCCAAGACCTGGTGGGGGGGGGAGGGTTAGAGGCAGAGGCACCAAATTTGCAGCGTAGCTTTGGGAGCCTTTCCTCAAAACAACCCCAAGTTTCAGGAAGAGTGGACCACGGGGTCCAATTATACAGGCATCCAAAATGGGTGCCCATCCCATCTCCACTGTTTCCCATGGCAAGGGAAGAAATATTCCTCATTGCAACTTTGGTGCCTGTACCTCAACTCCCCCCCCCCCCCACACGCACACACAGAATAGATGGAAAAGGGAAAGTTTGGTCCCTTTAAACTGCCCAATTTCCATATGGCTGAATCGTGCCTGAATCGCGGTTCAGCGATTCAGCCAGGGCAGCTTTAGACAGTTTAGGGGAAGTGTGACTTGGACTGGATTTGTCCAAAAAGTATCTGAATCAACATCAATTCAGGTACTTTTCAGGCTATCCAAAAGAAATTGCACATGCCTAATTACAGCTCCTGGATAAGGTCTAGGTGATTTTGGGGCACTCACTTTTTTTCAGCATAACCTTCCTCACGGGGATCTGATGATAAAAAGGAGGAGAGGGTCATGATGTAAGCTCCTTTGGTCCCCACAGTGGAGAAAGGCAGGGTATAAATGAAGTAAGTAAATAATACATATAAGCAAAGCAAATATAAGCAAAGATAGCAGGGAAATTAAAAGATAGGTTAGTGAAAGGTTGAAAAGGATAGAATGAGGCAGGGATATGGGGGCTGCCAGCAGGAGGGAAAGGGGAAATATTGTGGGAGGGAGGATGCAGGGAATGTGGTGTGCCCCTCCCATAGATCATTGAGTGGGCCCTGCCATACAAGCAGGATTTGCCCAGTGGCTGTAACCACATGGCTGTGCCATAGTTTTCCTAGGTACAGGCTGCTGTGGGGGACGGAAAGCTAAAGACATAAGGACAAATAAAGGTAGGTTGGCTGTTTGGTGGGAAGGCAAGGAGGAAACTGGAAAAGAGGGAGAGTTTGTGGGGTCTTTCAGGGAAGGGCAAGAGAAAATGGTGAGGAAGGGGGGGAAATGAAATGCCCCCCCTTCCTTGCTGGTCTCCCGCTTGTGCACTATAAGAACACACAGAGACCATCATGATCCACAGAACACTGTCCAAGCTACATAGATACCACTTGCTTTAAGCCTAGGACACGACCTGAGTTTCTTCATGTACGTCATGACACAAGTTAGATCCTCCTATCCCAATATGGACAATCCCCGTGAACAGAAATGCAACTGGAGAAAGTGCTGTATCTAGTACAGCTGATTCAAACGTTTTCACGTTTATTTACACTGAGACATTTGTCCATCAAATGGAGTCTAAGCATCATTATTTTGAAATCTGCTGTTCTGCATTTGATTCCAAACAATTTTACATAGGAAAGAAACTTTGCACTTCAGTTAAGTGACCCTCCTGCCTCACAAAACTCTAGAATGTGTCCATGATTAATAAAGTTATTCCAGCCCAAGGCTCTGCGAGCCTCTGCAGAAATGGGTCAAAAACCAATAGGCAGCTGCCTTAAGGCACTATTGGCTTATTAACACTGCTTCATTGGCTGTTATGGTAGTTAATGCTTGGCTCAGCCATAACCAGGGCGTGTATTTGCTGTACATTTCTGATCAACATTTGCCTTTTAAGGAGTTTCTTATACGTATTTGTCAGGGCGTTTTTGCTACATCGCTTTTAAATTAGTCTTCTGTTTATTAAGATACTTTTTTTGGTGAAGGAAATACTTTCAGTGTTTGTGGATATGAGTGACTTTACTTTGTACTGTGAATTCTTGTGAAAGGCCTTCATATTTACTACAGCCTCTAGGTCAGGGATTCCCAACCTGGGTTCCCAAGGCACTCTGGGGTTATGCAAGAGCTCCCCAGGGGCTACAAGGCCTTTCTCAGGCCACTGACATCACAGCACTGATAAAGCTGTTCTGACCAAGCAGTAATATCAGGGCTCTCTCAGCCTCACCTACCTCACATTATTGGAGTCCACATCCCCTGTTGCTCTAGTCTTTTTCCCGACAATGCAAATGATAAATGAGTGATTGATTGATGATTGATTGGCTGGCTCCCACATCTTACTTCTGTGCCCACTTCTCTGAATGGGTTTGACACAACCTCTGGGGTTCCTTGACGCCTGAAATATATTTTAGTGGTTTTTCATGGTCGAAAAAGGCACTCCAGGTTCAACAGCAACTTTTAGGTACAGGCAAAAATGCCATGGGCTTCTTGAGAGTATACATCTCAAAAGGTTAGCATTGAAGTAAAACAGAGGCTTACAGGCAGTTTTCCCCAGCATGTGTTATGCATGTTTCCCCTTGATGTTTGCACCATGACACTCCTTAAGTTTGCTTATCCAAAGCATATTTAACAGGAAATAAGTCTCGTGAACATGATAGGTGTTTCTGAGACATAGGACTGGACTGACAGAGAGACTGAATTCTGCCACTTAGTATTGCAAAGACTAGCCTGGCAACTAGCGAGGGGACTTAATGGGAAAGGGGCCACTAGCAACATTATGACATCATTGGCAATAGGCTGACTATAAACCCCTTTGCTTATGGAAATGACATCAGGAGGTTGCTGGGGGACCCTGGCGATGCTCTAGCATTTGGGCAAAACTTTGCCAATTATTTTTGGCTGCTGCCATCAGGAGGATGGTATCCCTGCTTCCACAGCCAGCAGGTGAGCAATTGTCCAAAATGTCCCAGTTTTGTCATAGTTCCATTCCGAACCAAGAAGCCATTTGTACATTGCATCTGTAGTTTTGCTGTCTGGGTCTGACATTGCAACCAAACCTGGGAGCTTAATTTAATATAGCATGTATTCAGTCCCTCAGCGTCATATCAGCTTGTGCACAATGTAAATATGCAAGAAGGCAAATGGATAAATTATTTCTCTCTCTGCATTAGTCCTTTTCTTCCTTACATTTGTAGGCAATGATTCTGAGTTCTGGATACTTTGGTTTGTGAGAAACATACAGTCATGAGGTTTTTGTTTGTTGCTAAGCAACGGGGGGGGGCTGGTCTGGGAAAGGCTAGCATTGCTGGCTAACTTGAGATGTCCTGCTCAAACATGGACAGTATGGCTAACAATTTAGAACTTTCTGTTGCAGATCCAAAGCCAAACATGTTTTCTGAAGATTGAAACATTATCCTTTGCTGCTTCTTTTGTCACTCATGATTTTTTAAATTAAGCTTGGTTGATGATTTGTCTCTTTACTAGAACAGAAAGTGAAGGATCTGGGGGCCCTAGTATTTAAGCTGATATCAAGCTTTGCAGTACTCTCCACTTCTAGATGTAAAGCTCAAGTGATAAAAAAAGCAATTACCAGTTATCTTTTGTTGAAACTGCAGATAAGCACAAAATCTGCTTACATTCTACTTTACTTTTATACAATTGTGCTTTGTTTAATCTTGGGAGATCATCTGTGCTTCCTAACCTGTTGCAGTGAAAGGGGGGGGGGATAGATGCTTTCCGAGATAAAACCGATCCAGAACTGCATGTTGCATATATTAAAAATAAAACATACCTGCAAAGGAACCTTGAAAAGAAATGGGTGTCCTGTCATTTGCTCAGTTCTCCAAAAGATATGCCTAGGCTGGAATTCTACTCTGCAGCTGCACGATTCAAATCCAATTGAGAGCTGATGAGCTAAGGAAGAGTAACCCTGTGCCCCTTTCCTGTGATCAAAGACTCTGGTTTTGGAACACCGCTGATCCCCTGGAAAGGGTGTGTGTGCTTGTAGGCATTTCTTCTGCAACATTTGCCCTGCACAGACCACTCAGTGACTGTAGTTAGGTGGGCAGCACGCTCATGCCTGCTTTTCCTCCCTGTGTGGTGAGTGAGAATGCAGCCAGAATGTTTGCTCAGGGCTTTTATTTGTGCTAAGTGGAGACTGAGGAAAGCATAACACCTTTAATGGTTTTCAAAATGGCTTAACTACATTCACACATAATTTCCATAGGTAGTCTTTCTGAATGTGCACAAGCATTACAAGCAGTATTGCTGGTACTGGGTTTTGGTATTTTTTATTGATTGCATGATTTTCAATAGTTTTATGGTATTGTTTTGACTTGTAAGCTAGCTTGAGCAAGACTCAGGAGAGGCAGCATATAAATTCCTCAAATAAGTAAGTAAATGATACAGTGGCATCTTTTATGTTTTTTTGTGTTGTGTAGAAAACACATTCATGTGAGGCTTGTATCTAGTACTCCGGCTCAGAAACCAGAGAGGGGAAGAACCAGAAAGCATTCAGGGGGCCTTGGTGGTGCTTCAGTTTGATATGTGTCTGTTTTTCCTGCTTTAAGCCCTCTGTCCTTATAGTTGTAAAAAGTATCTTTAGAACATTTCCAGAGAACCAGCATGATGTAGTGGTTAAGAATAGTGGCTTTTAATCTGGAGAACTGAGTTTGATTCCTCACTCCTCTGCATGAAGCCTACTGAATCACCTTAAGCCAGATGAAGTTCTTTCAGAGCTCTCTCAGCTCTATGTAGCTCACAAGGTGTCTGTTGTGGGGGGGGGGAGAGAGAAAGGGAAGGTGATTATAAGCCACTTTGAGACTGATTCAGGTCGAGAAAAGTGGGTATGAAAACCAGTTCTTCTTCATCATATGCATGGCCTGAAAATTAGTGCATATTGGTTTAATGCCCCTAATACCTTTCTTCTTCCACAAGTTGGGCATCTAACAGAACTTTCACTACTGAACAAACATCCTATTTCCTTGGTCTGAAATCATTTTATTCTCTGTATTTTAGAATTAAACCAGTTTAGTTAATAGACTAGGAATAGGATTTTTAAAACGAGTGATTATTAAGCAAAACACATTGAGATGGAAAAACGAGTTGCTACCTTGTTTGAATGTTCTGGGTAGTCAGACATTTTGCTAGTGCTTTTTGTAAAGAGCGCTGTTCATCTTACTAAATAGGCATAAAAGAGAATGGCTTTGTAGAGGAAGATGAGATGCTTCTTTCTGCCCAGGGCCTTCTAGAAATGGGACCTAGACCAATAACATTTTTGGTAGCCCCCTGATAAGAGCTTGTCTTCTAATGGTGCCTATATTAAGAGATTTACAATGCCTGGCTTTTTGATAGCTGAACAGAGCTCATTCGTCTGTTTCACAGTGGATCCTATAATCATCTCTGCAGGCAGTCAGCTATTGCTTCAAGTTGCACAAGCCCCATTAACAGATCTCATGATGTTCTTTAGAATAGAAACAAGCTCATCTGCTACACATCTTCCTCAGAGAAACATGCCTCTGCTTTCTTTTATATGATGAGTTTGTTAATATGCAGAGCTCATTTCAGGTTGCTTCATTTCCTGTAACACGAAAATGATTTCTCTAGCCTCGTGAAGATTTAGCCCATAACTTGTTTTCAGTACCAGGATTTAGTCCTGGAATTTATGAAGCAATAACAACACTTATTATTTACATAACCCGTTTAGAATATTCAAAGTACTTCATTTATCCCATCTCGCTAAGCCTTTCATCATCCTACAGTATTAATCTAATATTGTCAACGGAGCAGGGAGAGGCCCCGAGGTTGTTTGCGGAAGGCCAATGGTGAGTTCCCGACTGAGCTGAAGTGTGTAGATTTCCCTTTTGTGCAACTCACACTGCATCACCTCTTACATTCGTTGCTAGTTGTGGAACCTGGACAGCCCAGGCTACCCTGATTTCATCAGGTCTTGGAAGCTAAGCAGGGATGGCCCTGGCTAGCATGTAGATGGGAGACCTCCAAGGAATACCAGGGTCATGACACAGAGGCAGGCAATAGCAAACTACATCTGAACATCTCTTGTTTTAAGAACCCCACCAGCACCAGGGGTTGTCATATGCAAGCGGTGACTTGGTGGCACTTTCCAACACAATAAAAGTCCAGGGTACTTCTGAATAGGTGCAGGTTGCCTTCCCCATTAAACATCCACAAGTCATTCTGCATCTACTTCAGTCTGAGATTGAGGAGGAAGATTTCATACACACACACACACACCACACATTGAAGCATGATGTCTGGAACCTCTTATTAAAAAAAAAATTAGGTACTGGGGACTCCGTTTTTTTTTTTCCTATTATCTGTGGCTCCGGTTATTTGACAGTATTTTCATTCTCTTGTAAGGCCTAGCTCACCCAGTTAATTCCTGTGCTTTGCTTTTTTACAACTTCAACCAATCCATAGGGATTGTTTGACTGTACCTGTTGTGATGGTCCCTCTTAGGTGCTGTTTGAAAAGGCTTGCAGGGCATGATTTGGCCTCCTAGATCTATTCAAAAAATCACACACACACAAACACACATCCTTGTCTCCGCTATGTCTCTATGAAGTGATGTGCCCCACTGAAGACGATAGCCAGATTTTTAGCTCTGCATTGCTTTATTTACATCTGGATCTAATCTTCCTCTCTATATAAAATTTCTTTTTAGCATTTTGGCTTTTTGTTTGCAGCTCCCATCCAAATACTCAGTTTGCTCAAATCCCCTTTCTAGTCAGTCATAGCCACTTGCCACAGATCAAGAATTCACCTGCTTACTGTCCATACATACACTAGTTGCAGGTACTTGCCAGCAAAGTGCCTCATTGACTGTGATACCATTTCCAGTACCTCTGGGGTGTAATGCCAGGATCCAGAAGATCCCTGGCCCCATGATGAGCAGTGCACATTCTTCTGATCCAGCAAGGGATGAGTAGGAGAGAGTTTGAAGAAGGCCAGCTTAAATGACCAACAGGAATCACATAGTGGAGGCCTGGATCGGATGTGCGATAGGTAAAACTTCCTCCAGCAATGCTGAGGCAAGCTGGCCTCTTCCTTTGGGAAGATTGAGAATGGGTTATGAAAGTGATGAATCAGTATCTAAAAATTATCTCCAAACACTCTCAAATATTGGTCTAATGTATTTCTGATTAATTCTGGAAGAAACCAGTGAATTTACCAGTACATCCATTATTTGAGAAAATGATTTTTGAATTGGCAACCTGGATTTTTGTTGCTTTGTTCTGTTCTGGTTTTGTGTTGGCTTTCAAATAGTGGTTCAAGCTCTGTTCCAAGTTTAGAAAAAGTGAGACTGCTATCCAGTTGGAGAAAACTTAGTTGATTAATAGTAATCAATTGTATTTATATACATTTAATAATTGTGAATCAAAGCATTTGTTCTGTAGAAAAAATGCTGTTTTTAGACTATTAAACTATTATTAAACAACATGACTACATGTAGCAGTTAGGCTATATAATAATAATAAATAATAAAAACCCTCTGCCTTGTTTGTTTGGGGGCAACCCTTTCATGACTGGTCTATGATGAAGAATGATTGTCCATTTTAAAAGTTCCATTGGACTTAAAAGTGGACCTAAAATTATTATCCTTTGTGTTCATGGAAGTTCTAAAGATGGAATCTTAGCTTGAATGTCATGGCAACGTAATACTGTAAACATTCCAGGACAAGCTTGCCCTCACTGGTATACTACTGCCATAGTGGTGAAAGGCTGAAAAATTGAATTGTCTTGGTGACGTTTCAGATCTTTAACTGTGACTACATCTATTGAATGTACCATTTATTTTCCTTCTGCATCTAAATCTTTAGTGAAATATGATCCGTGAAATATGCAAAGGTGAGATTTTTTTCTTCAATTAATTATTAATTTCCCACTATCTTTGAAATACTTGACAGACTAGGAAAGGAATAATTTTTCTTGGACTCTAGATTGAGGGTTGTTAGGATTGCTTACCATTAATGCAACTTCTTTAAGGACTTTGTAGAGGTGAGGCATGCGATCTGCTCTTGAAAGAACTTCACCATTTCAGTGATGAGGAACAAAAGCAGAAGGCCATAATATAATAAAAATAATCTCTTTTTTCTGGAAGCCATGTGTGTCCTGAGCATATGAGAGGTGGCAAAATTCACACGATTCTTCTTTTCTGAAGAATAATCTTCATGGCTTTCAGCCTCTCACTGCTGAACCAACACCAAGGCTGAAGTGGACAAATTAGCAGCAGATCCATGAATCTCATCCCTGAAACTACAAACAGGGACTTGGACCATGATTTAAGTGACAGAAGGCAAGTTGAACTTAGCACATGTCCCACTTGTGAAATTGCTTCTCTCCATTTTCCCTGGCAGGATTTAATAAATCCCTAAAGGGGAAAATTATGCTGATTGGCAGACAAATGTCTATGGATAGAATACATAAGTAGGGTTAAGAGTTCAGCGTGTACATCACTCCCCCCTTCTATGTTGTACTTGACTCCCCATTTTATAAATTCATTTCGCCTGTGTTTCCATATTCATTCTTTTTTCTTTTTTTGCATCTGATTTGCTTTATGTTGATTTCAAACTAAAAATAAATTTGTGATATAATTTTCCATGTCCAATCTGGGTCAAACTGTCCACTTTCCAGAGGAATTGGTTGGCCGCTGTGTGAGAGACAGGTTGGTGGACTAGATGGACCACTGTTCTGATCCAGCAGGGCTGCTATTCTTATATACTTACTAGATTTTAAGCCCATTTTATATTAGAATAAAATGGGCGCTAGCTGCTGTCCCTGGGGACAGCGCTTGGTGGCTGGCAAGGGCGGGAGAAGACGGCAAAGGCTTCTGGGCAGCCGGGAACCCCTCCCCGGGCGCCCAGAAGCTGTTCTCCCCTCCCACCCCCCCAACGGCAAAGGCTTCTGAGCGCCCGGGAACGGCGCAGGGCGGCTCGGCCGCCCTGCGTCGTTCCTGGGCTCGCAGAAGCCATTCTCCCCTCCCACCCCCCAGCGGCAAAGGCTTCTGAGAGCCCGGGAACGGCACAGGGCGGCTCGGCCGCCCTGCGCCCTCCCCGGGCGCGCAGAAGCCATTCTCCCCTCCCACCCCCCAGCGGCAAAGGCTTCTGAGAGCCCGGGAACGGCACAGGGCGGCTCGGCTGGCCTGCGACGTTCCTGGGCTCGCAGAAGCCATTCTCCCCTCCCACCCCCCAGCGGCAAAGGCTTCTGAGAGCCCGGGAACGGCACAGGGCGGCTCGGCCGCCCTGCGACGTTCCTGGGCTCGCAGAAGCCATTCTCCCCTCCCACCCCCCAGCGGCAAAGGCTTCTGAGAGCCCGGGAACGGCACAGGGCGGCTCGGCTGGCCTGTGACGTTCCTGGGCTCGCAGAAGCCATTCTCCCCTCCCACCCCCCAGCGGCAAAGGCTTCTGAGAGCCCGGGAACGGCACAGGGCGGCTCGGCTGCCCTGCGACGTTCCTGGGCTCGCAGAAGCCATTCTCCCCTCCCACCCCCCAGCGGCAAAGGCTTCTGAGAGCCCGGGAACGGCACAGGGCGGCTCGGCCGCCCTGCGACGTTCCTGGGCTCGCAGAAGCCATTCTCCCCTCCCACCCCCCAGCGGCAAAGGCTTCTGAGAGCCCGGGAACGGCACAGGGCGGCTCGGCTGGCCTGTGACGTTCCTGGGCTCGCAGAAGCCATTCTCCCCTCCCACCCCCCAGCGGCAAAGGCTTCTGAGAGCCCGGGAACGGCACAGGGCGGCTCGGCTGCCCTGCGACGTTCCTGGGCTCGCAGAAGCCATTCTCCCCTCCCACCCCCCAGCGGCAAAGGCTTCTGAGAGCCCGGGAACGGCACAGGGCGGCTCGCCCGCCCTGCGACGTTCCTGGGCTCGCAGAAGCCATTCTCCCCTCCCACCCCCCAGCGGCAAAGGCTTCTGAGAGCCCGGGAACGGCACAGGGCGGCTCGGCTGCCCTGCGACGTTCCTGGGCTCGCAGAAGCCATTCTCCCCTCCCACCCCCCAGCGGCAAAGGCTTCTGAGAGCCCGGGAACGGCACAGGGCGGCTCGGCCGCCCTGCGACGTTCCTGGGCTCGCAGAAGCCATTCTCCCCTCCCACCCCCCAGCGGCAAAGGCTTCTGAGAGCCCGGGAACGGCACAGGGCGGCTCGGCTGGCCTGTGACGTTCCTGGGCTCGCAGAAGCCATTCTCCCCTCCCACCCCCCAGCGGCAAAGGCTTCTGAGAGCCCGGGAACGGCACAGGGCGGCTCGGCTGCCCTGCGACGTTCCTGGGCTCGCAGAAGCCATTCTCCCCTCCCACCCCCCAGCGGCAAAGGCTTCTGAGAGCCCGGGAACGGCACAGGGCGGCTCGGCCGCCCTGCGACGTTCCTGGGCTCGCAGAAGCCATTCTCCCCTCCCACCCCCCAGCGGCAAAGGCTTCTGAGAGCCCGGGAACGGCACAGGGCGGCTCGGCTGGCCTGCGACGTTCCTGGGCTCGCAGAAGCCATTCTCCCCTCCCACCCCCCAGGGGTAAAGGCTTCTGAGAGCCCGGGAACGGCACAGGGCGGCTCGGCTGCCCTGCGACGTTCCTGGGCTCGCAGAAGCCATTCTCCCCTCCCACCCCCCAGCGGCAAAGGCTTCTGAGAGCCCGGGAACGGCACAGGGCGGCTCGGCCGCCCTGCGACGTTCCTGGGCTCGCAGAAGCCATTCTCCCCTCCCACCCCCCAGCGGCAAAGGCTTCTGAGAGGCCGGGAACGGCACAGGGCGGCTCGGCCGCCCTGCGACGTTCCTGGGCTCGCAGAAGCCATTCTCCCCTCCCACCCCCCAGCGGCAAAGGCTTCTGAGAGCCCGGGAACGGCACAGGGCGGCTCGGCCGCCCTGCGACGTTCCTGGGCTCGCAGAAGCCATTCTCCCCTCCCACCCCCCAGCGGCAAAGGCTTCTGAGAGCCCGGGAACGGCACAGGGCGGCTCGGCTGGCCTGCGACGTTCCTGGGCTCGCAGAAGCCATTCTCCCCTCCCACCCCCCAGGGGTAAAGGCTTCTGAGAGCCCGGGAACGGCACAGGGCGGCTCGGCTGCCCTGCGACGTTCCTGGGCTCGCAGAAGCCATTCTCCCCTCCCACCCCCCAGCGGCAAAGGCTTCTGAGAGCCCGGGAACGGCACAGGGCGGCTCGGCTGCCCTGCGACGTTCCTGGGCTCGCAGAAGCCATTCTCCCCTCCCATCCCCCAGCGGCAAAGGCTTCTGAGAGGCCGGGAACGGCACAGGGCGGCTCGGCTGCCCTGCGACGTTCCTGGGCTCGCAGAAGCCATTCTCCCCTCCCACCCCCCAGCGGCAAAGGCTTCTGAGAGGCCGGGAACGGCACAGGGCGGCTCGCCCGCCCTGCGACGTTCCTGGGCTCGCAGAAGCCATTCTCCCCTCCCACCCCCCAGCGGCAAAGGCTTCTGAGAGCCCGGGAACGGCACAGGGCGGCTCGGCTGCCCTGCGACGTTCCTGGGCTCGCAGAAGCCATTCTCCCCTCCCACCCCCCAGCGGCAAAGGCTTCTGAGAGCCCGGGAACGGCACAGGGCGGCTCGGCCGCCCTGCGACGTTCCTGGGCTCGCAGAAGCCATTCTCCCCTCCCACCCCCCAGCGGCAAAGGCTTCTGAGAGCCCGGGAACGGCACAGGGCGGCTCGGCTGCCCTGCGACGTTCCTGGGCTCGCAGAAGCCATTCTCCCCTCCCACCCCCCAGCGGCAAAGGCTTCTGAGAGCCCGGGAACGGCACAGGGCGGCTCGGCTGCCCTGCGACATTCCTGGGCTCACAGAAGCCATTCTCCCCTCCCATCCCCCAGCGGCAAAGGCTTCTGAGAGGCCGGGAACGGCACAGGGCGGCTCGGCTGCCCTGCGACATTCCTGGGCTCACAGAAGCCATTCTCCCCTCCCATCCCCCAGCGGCAAAGGCTTCTGAGAGGCCGGGAACGGCACAGGGCGGCTCGGCTGCCCTGCGACGTTCCTGGGCTCGCAGAAGCCATTCTCCCCTCCCACCCCCCAGCGGCAAAGGCTTCTGAGAGGCCGGGAACGGCACAGGGCGGCTCGGCTGCCCTGCGACGTTCCTGGGCTCGCAGAAGCCATTCTCCCCTCCCACCCCCCAGCGGCAAAGGCTTCTGAGAGCCCGGGAACGGCACAGGGCGGCTCAGCAAGCCTCCCAGCGCCGTCTCCGAGCCCGCAGAATCCTTTGTACTCCCCCAGTTGGGGGAAGGCACAGCGAGCCGCAGGCCTACCTTCCCTTTCGGCGGCCCGCAGAGTAATGGCCGCCGTGCAGGGAAGGGTAGCCCTCGTCGGGGATGGGGCGGGTTGGGAGGCGCTTCGCGCCTCCCTATTGGCTGTAGTCCAGGCAAACAGCCAATCAGCAGCCGCGTTGTGCGCGGCTGCTGATTGACAGTTTGGGGCTGGACTGACAAGCGGAGGGCCCAATCGGGCGGCGCTTCGCGCCTCCCGATTGGGCCCTCCGCTTGTCAGTCCAGAGGAAGGGGCCTATTGGCACCCTTCCTCATCCCGGACAGGGCCCGCCCTCGGGGCCCTTACTGTTTTATTTCTTCCGCTCCGCTAGGAGCGGTTAAAGATAGAGAATTGTACCCCTTCCAGAAAGGATTATGCCCATCAAATTTCAGACTGAAACTTTATAGACCACATGGTTGTAACCTCATTTTTCCCTATCCATTTTGGATTTTACAAAAAGGACCTTGTATGCCAAATTTCAGGAACTGAGGAGAAATGGTCCTATTGTATACCAGAAATCTTGTTAGGATGTATTGATTGAATGACTGCTTTGTAGATGTCAGTTTCATACCTCTTTATCACTCCTCTGTCTTTTTCCTTCTGAGCACAGATTTGCATTACTCTGATGACTAACAAAATGCTTTCTTATGATGGATTTCTTTCTGATGATGATTGATTATTCTTTCCTTTTATGTCTTCATTGATTTATACTTTAATTATTGATTATTCTATCCTTTAATTGTTTCCAATTTATATGAAAATCCCTTTGGGGTACATGTATCTGACCACATTCTCTGTAAATTTTTAAAGTTACTACAAGGTCTGATTTTGTTTAAATTCCCAAACTTTTATTTTAATTACCTAAGAACTGGAATCCTTTTCACTGTTTCCCTGATATATATCAGTAATGATGTATTTATCATCGAGTACAACTCCTTAAAATGGTTGCCCAAACAGGATCTAAAAAAAAAAACATGTTACAGCTGGACATGTGTCCCTATTTAAAAACTGTAGAAACAAACCAAATATAATGTCTAGCATAATGAAATTACTGAAGAACTACATTTGCCAACAGCCCTGTCCTAAGTAATAGTTGTCTTTTCCCGGAGGAGAGAAAAAGGAGGGAAACAGGCTTAGCAGGTACTTGCTAATGGTAGGCAAACTCCTGGTAATTGTTGCCAATTCCTGCCAGTTCTCATGTGGTCAGTGTGTGGAAGTTGGCTGGCCAAATGGGGAGAAGGTTATTATCACTATGTGATATTATTTTCAGTGTCACCCAGAAGTACTGGCATTGCACTGGGGCAATACTTTAGCACTAGTAGGGAAAGGATAAGGAGAGACTCAGCTCTTGCCCTGCCTGCTGTGTACTCTGTCTCCCTTGGCTGGACTTTGGTCTCTGGTTAGCTCTCTGTCTCAGCACAACCACCTGGATGAGTAGGTGCAGGGCAGCACCTCAGGTAAAGCTATCACAACCATTGTCTGTGTCCTAGGAACCTAGCAGTATTTCTCCCAGATCATTGTCCAACTCTGGAGATCCCATCAGGCCATTGTAATGGGGGCAAACATTTCATCATGGCCCCAGGGAACTTTTTCTCTGTATCAAGAGCACCCAGCCACCAGAGCTGTGTATGTGTGTTCTTAGACCCCTACATACAACCAACAAGTTGACCCCTTCTTCCTTCTTCTGTGAATTGCTATGGACCTCTCATCTTCTAGATTGGTAAATATCACCTTCTTGAAAATATTTAATCCCCTTTCAATATTTATTTTCTAAGGTAGTTTTGTGTGTTTGCTGTGTTTTTGCTGTACCACTTTAATTCCTTAATAAAAGCTTTCAGTTTAACATCTGACTGGTTATTTTGAGTTTATCTAAGGGAACAATCCCTGTAAACATTGCTGGAAATCCTGAATAGCCCTCTCTTCCTGTTTCCTTAAGCTAAATTCCCCAAACTAATTAGGAGGCATCCTCTTTGAGTAACAGCAAAGACTTGTTATATTTACTGTACCAGGAGAGCCTTTGGAGGAAGGGGGTGGAACTCGGAAGGGCATTCCTGCAGCTTAAGTGGTAAGCATAAAAGGCTGTGTTAAAGACTTACCTTTGGAACCCAGTTGTTACCTCCCACCCTTTCTCAGTTGAAGCTTCCCTCATTACTTAACATTAAAGTTTGTTTGTTTTTTGCTATTACCGACATGTCTATGGTTGCTGGAACCCACCAGGGCTGATAATAGAAGTGCCAACCCTGAAATGTCTTCCCCATTTGCCTCAAAACTTATTTGCCCTGGCTTGCTGCTAAATTTTATTGATGCTACACTAATAACCTGCAACTAAGATGCTCTTGTTTATGTCTCTTAAGAGACTTCTCTTCAAATTAAACATCACATTATTATTCTAAACCACCATAGATGTAAAGAAAGACCTTTGAAATCAGACTTACTAGCATAATTCTGTTTTCTGTTTATATCATGGTATGGATGGTTTTAACAAAATACAAACAACACTAATGCCCATTACGGGAAAAAAGCTTTGCTGTTGTATTCCATAAATCAATATGAAAAGGGAAAATGTGTAACTGAGCTACTGAGCAAAGGGTAGGGGTGCTGGTCCCCAGGGAGGACCTGGGGATCCCCTGGAATCATAGCTCTTCTCCAGGCGACAGAGATCAGTTCCCCTGGAGAAAATGGCTGCTTTGGTGGGTGGACTCCATAGTATTTTACTCCACTGAGATCCCGTACCACCCCAAATTCCACCCACTCCTGACTTCACTCCCCAAAGCCTCCAGATATTACTAATTCAGTGTTGGCAACCCTAGAAAAGGGACATAAAATGAGTAATTATATCCTTCTCACACTTTATCCAAAATATTCTCCCAATGATGGTGAACTGGGAGGCATTTCTTGATTTTTGTTCAGGCTTTTTTGAGGTCTCACATACGAGTTCCTAAGTCTTAAATAAAGAAGTAAGCTGGCTTAAAGATATACATACGTGAAAGAAGAGGGAAAACAAGGGAAGAAGTTTAGGAGGTGTAGGATACATTTTTAGTGCATAAGGAAGGGGGAGTTCTGTCAGATGTGGTTACTACCATCTCTTCAGTATTATGATCTGGCCACCCTAAAGGGTGAAACATAGATCAAGAAGTACCAGTGGTAGTGGTGGTAGGTAAAATTTTCCCAAATCAGTCTGATATAGCCTGCCAATTCTTTGTATGTGAACTTCTGGTATTGCATGCTGTTTTGACAAGGAGAGTGAAGGTGTCCAAGTGAAAAAAATATATTCAAGAATAACAGGGTTCCAGGTAGGATATCAACTAAGCAGGTTTTTAAATGCAAGACTAATAGAAGTAAAGCAGCCATTTGGGCCCCCACTGGGAAGCCTTGTAATCAGCTACCAGCCATTTCTAAGAATAAATTGTTCAGAGTGACAGTCTCTTCAATGCATGAAAGTCTTCAAGCTTGATAACTTCCTGTTTGGGAGTAGGGGGGGGGAGGGAATGGGAGCCCAAGGTTGCCTAGCAACAGCCCAATGAACAGCAGTGACAGTGGAGAAAGACCAGGAGGAGTGTGTTTCTTTGCCATTAGTCTCCAAAAACTGATAGAGGCACATTATTTGTTATGACAACACACATGTTATCACCAAGATTGACCCATAGCTGATCCTCTGACATTTGCCCCATAACATAATAAAATGCTTATTCCAGTGTTACACCAGATTCCTCTTAAACAAGAAGCTACAAACTCCCCTTTATAAGGTCACTGTTTGTCTGACTTTTTCCCCACAGGTCATAAAGGGATAATACAGAATTATCCAGATATGTAGAATTTGATGACAGGTTTGCTATAACTTCTAAGAAGCCACTGCTGAAATCATATTACACAACTGTCCATAAATCAAATAGCTTCTTAGCTACTAGTGGCATGGAGCAAAATTGTTCTTATTTTCAGAGCTGGATATATTGGAGTAAAAATGTTGGCATTCCTGGTTTCCAGGTTTCCAAATACTGATATAGTATTCAGACCCAGTGTTGGTTGGTTTGTTGGTTTGTTTTGGATTTCTGATACTTTTTTACTCCATTATTCTCTATGGGAAATCTTTCATGGGGGGCTAGGGGGTGTTTTTAAAGACGCTGGCACCCAAACTGCAGGAGAGTTGTTGGCTCCTGTCCTTTAAATATCCTTGAAATTTCAAGTCAACTGAACCAAGGGGTCCAAATCTGTATATATATTTAGGAGACCTGATTCTTTTCAGAAAATAGCAATAAGGTATTTTTCAGATATACATCTGGCTTTGTTGTTGTTATGTGCGAAGTCGTGTCCGACCCATCGCGACCCCATGGACAATGATCCTCCAGGCCTTCCTGTCCTCTACCATTCCCCGGAGTCCATTTAAGTTTGCACCTACTGCTTCAGTGACTCCATCCAGCCACCTCATTCTCTGTCGTCCCCTTCATCTTTTGCCCTCGATCGCTCCCAGCATTAGGCTCTTCTCCAGGGAGTCCTTCCTTCTCATGAGGTGGCCAAAGTATTTGAGTTTCATCTTCAGGATCTGGCCTTCTAAAGAGCAGTCAGGGTTGATCTCCTCTAGGACTGACCGGTTTGTTCGCCTTGCAGTCCAAGGGACTCGCAAGAGTCTTCTCCAGCACCAGAGTTCAAAAGCCTCAATTCTTTGACGCTCGGCCTTCCTTATGGTCCAACTTTCGCAGCCATACATTGCAACTGGGAATACCATAGCCTTGACTAAACGCACTTTTGTTGGCAGGGTGATGTCTCTGCTTTTTAGGATGCTGTCTAGATTTGCCATAGCTTTCCTCCCCAGGAGCAAGCGTCTTTTAATTTCTTTGCTGCAGTCCCCATCTGCAGTGATCTTGGAGCCCAGGAAAATAAAATCTGTCACTATCTCCATTTCTTCCCCATCTATTTGCCATGAATTGAGAGGGCCGGATGCCATGATCTTTGTTTTCTTGATGTTGAGTTTCAAGCCAACTTTTGCACTCTCCTCCTTCACCCGCATCAATAGGCTCTTTAGTTCCTCTTCACTTTCTGCCATTAGAGTGGTTTCTGCCACTGGAGAAGGAAATGGCAAACCACTCCAGTATCTTTGCCATGAAAACTCTATGGACAGTTCCAATAGGCATAACATCTGGCTTAGTTATATCCAAATGGACATCCTAGCATGCACTAAGGATTGACAGGCAGATACCCCATTCCACAGAATGAAGCTGAGGTCTTTAGGTTTTGGGGGCTTTTTACCATAAAACAGACTGCTATCAAGTGAGGTAAACATGAAGAATCCAATACTGAGATAATTTTCCTTCTTGTCCATGGACACGTATGTGCCCTTTTAAATGATCACCTGCTCACCACCCAGAGTGTTTTGTATATTATCCACCTTTTGTATTTGGCAAGACTGCAGAAGAAACCTTCCTCCTAGACTCTGAATACGTGCTTTCCTCTTGTGGCAACTTTGGAGTTTCACAAAAAAAACATCTATTCACTGAAGTTTTTGCAGAAGAATTTTGGGGTGAATTGTGACTATTGCCTACAAATGGATCAGTGTTTTGAAGCTGGAAGTGCTTTTCATTACGTGAGCCAAATCAGAAAGTCTTTTGCACAGCATGCCTGATCTGTAGTTTGTTTACTTTTAAACGAAGGAAGCTACAAACCAATAATTTCTGCTGAGAGTGGAGTAAGGAATACGTCTGTGAAAAATCTGTCAACAAAAGCTCTTTCCTGATATGTAAGAAACTCAGGGTTATATTTACTGCAGCAGCTTATTGTTGATCTCCTTCTTATATTTTTCTTTCCTGTAAGAATTTTTTTTAAGTATGATTGCATTGATGGTGCCTGTTCCTATTTCAAACTCATTGGGATCTGTGTGTCTTGGGGTACTTTCAGGTTAGATTGTGCCTCAGTAGGGGCTGTTCATTCGATCTCTCCCGTCTACTGAGCGTTAGGGTCAATTCCCACAATATGGGACTGTTGCCAATAAAAGTCAGTCCCCTTTTCACCAGCTGAACGGTTTCATATCAACTTTCTGTATTTTGGCATAGCTGAAGAAGAAATATTCCTCCTCAGTATACTTGGAGTCTGCTTTCCTCTTGCGACAACTTGGTGCAGTTACAATATGCTGTGCCTATAATAATAACCAGCACCGGGTAAACTGTTAGAGCCATACTGAGTCATGATTTCTGATTTATTTTTAAGGTATTTATTTATACACTGCTTTTCTCCACAGAGGTGACTTAGAGCTGCTTACAACATTGTTAGCCCCTCATCCAATTTATTCTTACATCCCTCCCCCCATGAGGTAGGTTAGATTGACAGAAAAAGTCTGGCCAAAGGTCCTCCACAGTTTCCATGGCAGAGTGGGGAATAGATTCAGACCTGTGTCTCACAACTGTCTGTTTGCTCAGGCTTTTTAATTCCTACTGGCTGCCAGGATCTGTCGTTCATCTGTCGTTCAGGGTTACCAGGGTTGCACACTGTAGAAGCTTTTTTTTTGGGGGGGGGGGTAAGGAGCAGACATGACATCATACTGTATGCCAATACACATAGAGTGTTGTCTGACCTCTGATGCTGGTGTGTAATGTGACATTATTTCCACCCCCACTGTTTTTCCTGTTAGCCTATGAGTAAGGGGACACCTAGGGCCTCTTGTGGCGCAGAGTGGTAAGGCAGCCGTCTGAAAGCTTTGCCCATGAGGCTGGGAGTTCAATCCCAGCAGTCGACTCAAGGTTGACTCAGCCTTCCATCCTTCTGAGGTCGGTAAAATGAGTACCCAGCTTGCTGGGGGGTAAACGGTAATGACTGGGGAAGGCACTGGCAAACCACCCCGTATTGAGTCTGCCATGAAAACGCTAGAGGGCGTCACCCCAAGGATCAGACATGACTCGGTGCTTGCACAGGGGATACCTTTACCTTTACCTTTAAGGGGACACCTGGCTCCCATCATGCTTCTGCTTACAATTGGGTGCACAACTAATCATGAGTTCACATCAGATGCTGGCTGGGACAGAAAATTTTGATAGGGTCCTTAATGGCATTGCTTTTTTCATTCCCATATTTGTCTCAGAAATGATCTCTATTGCTTAGTACAATGCATCTGTGGTTGAATGGCCTGCAGGCCCTATACCACTGTGCTTTCCAAGGTTCTTCTGATAAGTGGAGATTCTTTTATTTTTCTCTTGGATGATCCACTGCTACCACTTGACTTTTGTGAAGGAT